>NW_028318071.1:2500-321428 GCF_062004578.1 Staurois parvus
TGTGAGCTATAGTGAAGAAAAAAAAAAAAAGCCAGCAATTGCATTTAAAAATCAGCACTGACATACACTTCGTATTGCGAAAAAAATGTATACAAAATTTGTAAACCGAGGCATTATTTTCAGTGGATTTTCATTTGTAAACCGAAAATTACTTTAACCGAGGCGTTCTTAAACCGAGGTATTACTGTATGTGTATATATATATATATATATACACACACATACAGTATATACATATACACACACACACACACACCATTGTGAAGTGTTGGTAATATCGGATCCAGATATTATTCTTTTTAGCTGGTGGATTGTCTTTCTTGTAGAAGTGAACAGCACAGCTATCTGAACAGATCTGAGCTGCCAGGTCACTTTTACAGTCCCTGCTCCCCCGCATTTACCGGGCACTCCTGTCCCACTGGGGAGCCCACGACTGATGCATCTGGTCACATCAAATTCACTGTGAAGAGTGAACTGAATGGAAGTTCCTTCCTCTCTTTTGTGATGTCAGAACGTGGAAGCAACAAAGATTTAGTAATTTCTAGTTTCAATTTGTTTGTTTACAATAAAGTGAAATTATTACTCCTGCGCTACCTAAAATGAAATGGTTGATGTGAAAATTAAATGAAGTGAATGATAAATACAACCATAAATTTGAATATTAATGTGATAAATATATGAGTCTTATAACTGCTATAGTGGTGTAGTGTATGGTGCTGCGCTACTATCAATATGTTACCGCGTACAAATCTCTAAAGTGCATAAAGATAAAACGTATATATAACCAATAACATAAATAAATTTAATCGTGCAAATCTATACATCAATGAGATTGTGCATGTAAGATAAATATAAATCAGTTTATAAAGTCATCACTGTAATGGTGATTATCCAACACCCATATAGTAGTGCTTGTCAACTTCACACGGTATAGTGCCACTTCTGTGCTCACAAAACTCTCACCTCCAGATTTATATCATAACTAGAGATGAGCGAATTATTCAAAAATTCGATTCGGCTGATTCGGCGAATTTGCGGAATAAATTTGATTCGAGTCGAATATATTCGCTGCGAATTTAACTTATAAAAAGGGTGTTTCTAGGCTTCAGAGAGCCTTTATATTAGTGCAGAACACTGTACCTTTAATTTAAATGCCCTTGGAGTCTGCTGGGGAAGAGAAATAATACTGTCAGTCAGTATGACATGCAGATGAGTGCCGTCGATCTTAGAATCACCGCACACTTCACTCATTTGGGCAGTCACGGGCCAAAACCAGAGTGTGGAGCCACAGTGTGGCGGTGGAGGCAGCAGCAATGGGAGGCCATACAGCACCCTATGAAAAAAGGGAACCCACCAGCAGTGTGAGGAGACCTGAAAGTGGCACATGGCAGAGTGTGGCGATGGAGACAGCAGCAATGGGAGGCCGTACAGGGACCCATGACACACTCTGGACCTGGCAGCAGCATGAGGAGGCGGTACAGGGGCCCATGACAGATTACGGGCCTGGCAGCAGCATGAGGAGTCGGTATGGGGGCCCATGGCAGATTACGGGCCTGGCAGCAGCAATGGGAGGCCATACAGCACCCTATGACAAAATGGAACCCACCAGCAGTGTGAGGAGACCTGAAAGTGGCACATGGCAGAGTGTGGCGATGGAGACAGCAGCAATGGGAGGCCGTACAGGAACCCATGACACACTCTGGACCTGGCAGCAGCATGAGGAGGCGGTACAGGGGCCCATGACAGATTACGGGCCTGGCAGCAGCATGAGGAGTCGGTACGGGGGCCCATGGCAGATTACGGGCCTGGCAGCAGCAATGGGAGGCCATACAGCACCCTATGACAAAATGGAACCCACCAGCAGTGTGAGGAGACCTGAAAGTGGCACATGGCAGAGTGTGGCGATGGAGACAGCAGCAATGGGAGGCCGTACAGGGACCCATGACACACTCTGGACCTGGCAGCAGCATGAGGAGGCGGTACAGGGGCCCATGACAGATTACGGGCCTGGCAGCAGCATGAGGAGTCGGTACGGGGGCCCATGGCAGATTACGGACCTGGCAGCAGCAATGGGAGGCCGTACAGGGACCCATGACACACTCTGGACCTGGCAGCAGCATGAGGAGGCGGTACAGGGGCCAATGACAGATTACGGGCCTGGCAGCAGCATGAGGAGTCGGTACGGGGGCCCATGGCAGATTACGGGCCTGGCAGCAGCAATGGGAGGCCCGTAATCTGCCAGCACCCTATGACAAAATGGAACCCACCAGCAGTGTGAGGAGACCTGAAAGTGGCACATGGCAGAGTGTGGCGATGGAGACAGCAGCAATGGGAGGCCGTACAGGGACCCATGACACACTCTGGACCTGGCAGCAGCATGAGGAGGCGGTACAGGGGCCCATGACAGATTACGGGCCTGGCAGCAGCATGAGGAGTCGGTACGGGGGCCCATGGCAGATTACGGGCCTGGCAGCAGCAATGGGAGGCCCATAATCTGCCAGCACCCTATGACAAAATGGAACCCACCAGCAGTGTGAGGAGACCTGAAAGTGGCACATGGCAGAGTGTGACGATGGAGACAGCAGCAATGGGAGGCCGTACAGGGACCCATGACACACTCTGGACCTGGCAGCAGCAAGAGGAGGCGGTACAGGGGCCCATGGCAGAGTGGCGAAGCGTAAGCAGCTTAAATTGAAGGCCATACAGAGGCCTATGTTAAAAATAATAACATGTTTGGGGCATGATTCATGGCGGATTTAGTCAGTTGTGTCAGGAACTGGTGGTTTGAAATCCAGACTAATCCACGCCTGATTCATTTTCACAAACGTGAGTCTCTCCACACTTTGGGTGGACAGTCGTGTCCTCCGCGGAGTTACAATACCTCCTGCCGCACTAAACACGCGCTCCGATGCCACGCTACTGGCCGGGCATGACAGCCTTTCAAGGGCAAATTAAGCTAGTTGGGGCCAAAGGTCAAGTTTCGTTGCCCAGTAGTCAAGGGGATTGTCTACCTCGGTTGGCAGGGTGCTGTCCAAGTAGGCCCAAGCCTGTTTGAGGTCCTGCTCCAGGTCCACCTGATGCTGCTGCGGCTGGTTAGTAGTTTCCTCACTGCGCTGGTGAAGAAAGCTACTCATCATCGACTGCAGACTGAGGCAGCCGCTGCTGGTGGAGCTGCCACTGCTCCTACCACCCCACCCCTCCCCTGCTGCCATGGCAGCGGAATGCGAGCGCACAGGGCCCACAGTGTCTGAGGATGGACGTTGGCGCAGAAAGGCAGAGACCAACTGACTACATAGGTGGTTTTTATAGTACTTTATTTTGGCCTCCCTCTCAGCAGGTGTGAAAAAGGAGGCCATTTTAGAACGGTAGCGAGGGTCCAACAAGGTGGACAGCCAAAAGTCATCCCTCTGTCTGATGGTTATTATTCGGCTGTCGCTACGCAAGCAACCGAGCATGCTATGGGCCATTTGTGCCAAGGAATGCGAGGGACTCCCTGCCTCCATCTCCACAGCATACTGCCACGGTGCGTCTGGGTCCTCTGTCTCCTCCTCCTCCTCTACCAGATGCTCCTGCTCCTCCACTCCTGTCCGCTGAGTGGAAAAACCACCCATTTCACTCAATAATTCCTGAGCACCAATGTCCTCCTCTACCTCCTCCTCTTCTTCCTGTCCTGCCCCCACAGGGGTCATGTGGCGTTGAGATCTGTGCGCCACGTCTACCGCACCCTGACCAGCCATTGTTAACAGCATTTGTTCCAGGACGTGCAACAGAGGAATGACGTCGTTCATCCCATAGTCCTGCCGACTCACGAATAGCGTGGCCTCCTCAAAGGGCCTGAGCAAGCGGCAGGTGTCACGCATGAGCTGCCAATGGCTGACATCTAAGTTACACAGGGGAGTACTTTTATCCGCTTGTAACATCAGGAAATCGGTGATGGCCTTTCGCTGTTCGTAAAGGCGGTCTAACATATGTAGGGTTGAATTCCACCTTGTTGCAACGTCGCAGATCAGGCGATGCTGTGGAATTCCGTTCTGCCGTTGCAGCTCAAGGAGGGTGTGCTTTGCGGTGTAGGAATGGCTGAAATGCATGCAAAGTTTACGTGACATTTTAAGGATGTCTTGCAGTGGGATGGTGGATTTTAGGAACCGCTTGACAACCAGATTGAACACGTGAGCCATGCATGGCGCATGGCACAACCTTCCTTGACGCAGAGCAGACACCATGTTCTTTCCGTTGTCGGTCAACATGGTTCCGATTTTCAGTTTGCGCGGAGACAGCCATCTGTCGATTTCTCTGTTCATTACACTCAGAAGTTCCTCCCCTGTGTGACTACGTTCGCCAAGGCATACCAGGTGCAGCACAGCGTGACACCGTTGCGCCCTGCACATGTGATATGCCGGTCGGGTAATGGGACCTGGCACGGGGGTGGTGGCTGAGGACACGGCGGAAGAAGAGGTGGTAGAGGCGGACATCTTTGCTGGACCAAGGACGTGCAAACGTGGAGGCAAAAGCGGCGTGACCTGTCCAAGTTTCTGGTGCGGCTGTGCCGGCACCACGTTCACCCAGTGGGCCGTAAATGACATGTACTGTCCCTGACCGTAGTTACAGCTCTACACGTCGGCGCTGCCGTGCACTTTGGCAGAGACCGACATGCTCAAAGACTGGCCCACCATCTCTTCTACATGTGAATGCAGGGCTGGCACTGCCTTTTTGGCGAAGAAAGGCTGGCTTGGCACTCTCCACCGCAGCTCGGCACAAGCCATCATTTCTCGGAAAGGTGCTGAGTCCACCACTTGGAAAGGGAGGGACTGCAGCACCAGCAACTTGGACAGGAGGACGTTCAGCTTCTGCACCGTCGGGTGCGTGCTCGCAAACTGTTGTCTCTTGGAAACGGATTCCAAGAAAGACTGCTGACGGAATCCGTGAAGAGGAGTAGCAGGAGAAGGAGCATCTGAACGAGCGGAAAGATGCCAACGAGCGACAACTCCCCTCAGCAGAGGTGTTGGAGCCTTGACTGGCTGATAGAGGGCGATTGACGTCGGGTGACGGAGCAAGTAACGGAGCGGGTGATGGAGCGGGGGCTGGGGCAGGCAGAACCGCCGTATCTTTATCACGGTTTTCCCAGGCCACCGAATGGCGACGCTGCATATGCTGACGCAACGCTGTAGTCCCAACATTGGCCCCCTGGCCACGCTTGACTTTCTGGCCACATAGTCGACATACGGCTACGTTTACTTCCTCGGGCGGCTTGACGAAAAATTGCCACACCGCCGAGTAGGAAACTTTGCCCCCGCTACTCCTCACTGGCTGACTGCTACTTCCTCCGTGCACACCGGCACCACTACTGGCCGTGGTGGTAGGCTGCAGTGGAGCTGGTGCTCTACTCCATGGCCGTTTGCCTCCACTGACACTGCTGCGACCCTGCTGCCTCCTGGGCAACCCACTGACTGTTTTGCTCGCTGCCAAGCTGGCACCCTCTTCTCCTGATGATGCGGAAGCAATAGCCTGATGACGACGAGGCTGCCAAGTGCGATCAGCCTCATCATCATCAATTAGGGTCTCCGCCTCACTACTAGCCCCCTCGGCTGCGTGTGGGTCAGGAGACAGACCTGTCTCTAGACTGGCTACCGAGCCACTCTCCTCTCCAGTACTTCTTCGCCTGGCTGCTGAAGAGGCGGATGTCTCCCCCCGTTCCTGACCGCCCTCTGTTAGCTCTTCCTCACTGTACAGTGGGGCTGAGCCCACAGCATGCGATACTTCGCTTGGTGAGGGAACACCAAAGGACAGGGGCAGGTAGAGGACACGTGATTTCAGTGGGCTTGCTCCCGGGCCATGCCAACTAACGGTTGTGTCGGACGTACCCACCGACCGTTGGCTGTAGGTGTCAGAGGTGACCTGGGAAGAGGAAGACGACTGAGCCAACCAATCGATGACGGCAGGGTTGTCGGTGGAGACACGACCGCTGGATGACACCGGGAGCACTGGCCTCTGGCTGCGACTAGTGCTGCCTCGACCCCTTCCTCTGCTGCCACGTCTGCTCGCTTCTGAAACTTTGCCTCCTCTGCCACTCCTCTGCGTGTTGTCTGACATACTCTTTAATTCAACGATTCTGTGTCCCTGAGTAATGATTCTGTGTCCCTGAGTAACAATTCAGTGTCCCTGAGTAACAATTCAGTGTCCCTGAGTAACAATTCAGTGTCCCTGAGTAACAATTCAGTGTCCCTGAGTAACAATTCAGTGTCCCTGAGTAACAATTCAGTGTCCCTGAGTAACAATTCAGTGTCCCTGAGTAACAATTCAGTGTCCCTGAGTAACAATTCAGTGTCCCTGAGTAACAATTCTGTGTCCCTGAGTAACAATTCTGTGTCCCTGAGTAACAATTCTGTGTCCCTGAGTAACAATTCTGTGTCCGTCCTTGAGTAACAATTCTGTGTCCGTCCCTGAGTAACAATTCTGTGTCCGTCCCTGAGTAACGATTCTGTGTCCGTCCCTGAGTAACGATTCTGTGTCCCTGAGTAACGATTCTGTGTCCCCGAGTAACGATTCTGTGTCCCCGAGTAACGATTCTGTGTCCCCGAGTAACGATTCTGTGTCCCCGAGTAACGATTCTGTGTCCCCGAGTAACGATTCTGTGTCCCCGAGTAACGATTCTGTGTCCCCGAGTAACGATTCTGTGTGTGTCCCTGAGTAACGATTCTGTGTCCCTGAGTAACGATTCTGTGTCCCTGAGTAACGATTCTGTGTCCCTGAGTAATGATTCTGTGTCCCTGAGTAACGATTCTGTGTCCCTGAGTAACGATTCTGTGTCCCTGAGTAACGATTCTGTGTCCCTGAGTAACGATTCTGTGGCCCTAAAGTCTCTGTGGCCCTAACTCTGTCCCTAATACACAGAGGTCTGTCTCTCTTGAATGACCGGAGGCTAATGGAGAATTCTAAGATGGCCGCGATTTATAGCTCCACCATTACACAGTGCTGGCTGGCTGGCTGCTGATTGGCTAATGCGATCACATGTCATGAATGAATGCATTATGGGTCAGCGCGCCTTGTCTGCGCGCCTTCCCAGAGATCCCCGCTCCGTCGCCACACATGTCGCCGCCATTTTGCTAATTTTCGGATTCGGTGTGAATCGAATATTTCCTAATCTTCGAAACGAATTCCACTTCGTCATGTTCGATTCGCTCATCTCTAATCATAACGCATGTGTATGATAATCCATCCAGATTTCACCAATACTTCTAACCTCCTTCACCTCCAAACCACTAGGAGCACTCCACTCCTCTCTCTCTTACATCCAGTATCAGGGAGTACGGTACCTTTAAGATGTATATGCATGCATGCTGTCACAATTACTTTGCCATGTTGCAGTATATTAAAATTATCAAAATGTATTAAAATAATATTGCACTTACACTTTCAAAATATATAAAATCACTTCAAAATACAGAGATCTCCAGTTGTGCTTCCATATGACGTCACTTCCGGTTTGCGTCTGGGCACTGATAGGCTGCGCTGATTGGCACTGATGAGGTGGCACAAATAAGCTGCAATGATTGGCACTGATGAAGAGACACTGCTGAGGCTGCACTGATGGGCACTCATATGCTCCAATGGTGGGGCTGCACTGATGGGCATTGATATGCTGCACTGATCAGCGTGGATATGCTGCTCTGATGGGCCTGCACTGACAATAATGGCACTTATGATTAATGCTCTGATTATCAGAGCCAATGTCCCCTGTTGGCTTTCCTTTCCTCAGACAGTGACAGCGCTAACGAAAGAAAATACTGATAACTGGCATTTATTTGGTTGGACACAGCTGACCGAGGGACATAGATTACCACTAATTGCCACACTGCACGCCCCCCCGGGAGCGCACATGAATGGGAGGACGTCATATGAGAGCGGTCCTGTCTTGCCCTCATTGTACAATAGGCTGGGCAGGAACCAGTTGAAAATGACCACACACCACAAAAACATTAACGAAAACATCCCACTTATAAAAAGCTATTTATTTTCAAAAGTGGTTTCCAGTGTTTGTAAACCCCCACATACACCCAATGGAGTAACTGGCCTTATCACTGATTCACAGAGATTAAACAAATCCTCCTACATAAGTTGTACCTGTTTATATGCAGCCATCTATCCTCTACATCCATTCAAAGTGCAGAATTTACACAGGATCTCTGAGCTCTGAAAAACAGGGGATGGGGAGCTGAAGCTACATCAGTGAGGAGAACTGTAGGAGTGGATTGTCAGAACAGGATACACCCCCTTCACACAACACACAGGAACAAAGCTGAGGCAGCTAATCACAGACTGTGCCCTCCCCTGTCACCATTTTTCTTTTGATGTCAGGAAAACTCATCAGAAGTGACTCAAGCTTATAAAAGACGAATGAGATAGCAGACAAAAACTACACTTAGTACGCTGCACAGTATAGAGAGATATGCTTTGTTCATATTTCATGTCCGAAGTTTACAACCACTTTAAATGTAATTATTCAACAAATGCAAATAAAGAAAATAGCCAAAAAATGATATCAAAATTGAAGGAAAAGAGGAAAATAGGGAAAAAAATGGAAAAAAGAGGAAACAAGACTGGAGGGAGGGAGAGAACCTCATCTGGAAAAACTCAGTAAGTGACCATTCTCTAAATATTTTTATATTTAGATAAAAGTACCAAACATATTAGGATCCATACTAGAAAAAAAATGGTCTCTAATATGAAATCTACCACCTGCATACTTGATCTCTTCCCACCCATTTATTTAAATCCTGTTTTAATTCCCTATGCCCCATTATTCCTAATATCATAAACGACTCCCTTAGCACCAGTTTTGTACCAACAATCCTCAAAACTGCCGTTATCACCCCAGTACCATAAAAAACCCAACATGGCTCCACTGTTCTATATTGTGCAAAACAAAATGTTATTGCCATCTACCAACCCTTATTTTACCATATATAAATGAAAGAGCAATTGCAATAAAAGTGCTGTATACTATATACATATTTTTTATTTATTATATTTTTATTAATTTCATTTACAAACAAATATATAAAGAACCTACACAATATAATACCATTCAACACTTTTTACAATACATTATTTCCATAGTCTCTTCTCCCCCCAACCCGCTTCCCTCCACATCCCACTCTATCATTTTCTCTTCTCCTACAGTTCTTCTAAGCTACCTATATTCTCTCTCTCCTCTCTTCTTAATCATCTTTTCTTATTCCCTTTGCTACCTCATCTCACCGATTATCTTTCCCCCTATTTTACACTCCCAAACAGTTCTACATATCTCTTTGAGGTTTTGAAATCACACCATCCCCTCCAAGTTCTTAAAAATATTTCCATTTTATCCTCTCCACTATTTATTATTATTATACAGTATTTATATAGCGCCAAAGGGTTTGCTCAGCGCTGTACAATAACAAGGGGGACAGAACATGAGACAAGACAGAAACAATACAATACATGAGGGGTTCGAGGGCCCTGCTCTTTTGAGCTTACAATCTACGAGGGAGGGGAAAGTGGTACAGGAGGAAATGGCCGTGGGGGATGGAGTGGTGGGAGGAGTGGAGGAGGTCAATTGTTAGGTGAGGGTGCGGTAGGCTTCCCTGAAGAGGTGGGTTTTCAGGGTGCGCCTGAAGGTGAGTAGGGTATGTGACAGTCTGATGGATTGGGGTAGGGAGTTCCAGAGGATGGGGGAAGTCCTGGAGAAATCCTGCAATCGGGCGTGGGAGGAGGAGATCAGGGAGCTAGAGAGTAGGAGGTACTGTGAGGAGCGAAGGGCACAGGTAGGGTAGTATTTGGGTATCAGGTTGGTTAGGTAGTTTGGGGCGGCATTGTGAATGGCTTTGTAGGTCAGAATTAGCAGTTTGAATTTGATGCACTGGGAAATCGGGAGCCAGTGAAGGGATTGGCAGAGGGGGGTGGCAGATGTGGAGCGGTTGGTGAGGTGAATAGCCACTGAGTTCAGGATAGACTGGAGTGGGGATAGGGTTTGTTTGGGTAGGCCAGTGAGAAGGGAGTTGCAGTAGTCCAGGCGTGAGATGATGAGGGAGTGTACGAGTTGTTTAGTAGTGTCTGGGGTGAGGAATGTACGTATCTTGGCGATGTTGCGGAGGTGGAGCCTGCATGATCTTGATAGTAATTGGACGTGAGGTAGGAAGGAAAGGTTCTGCGGGTGGAGAGAGAGGGGGTGAGATGGGGGGTGGAGAGGTAAATTTGTGTGTCGTCGGCATAGAGGCGGTAATTGAAGCTGTGGGAGTGTATTAGTTTACCAAGGGAGGAGGTGTAGATGGAGAAGAGAAGGGGCCCAAGGACAGAGCCTTGGGGGACTCTGACAGAGAGGGGGAGAGAGGGGGAGGTGGCAGTGTTATAGGTGATGCTGAGGGAGCGTTGGGATAGGTAGAAGGAGAACCAGGAGAGAGCAGCGTCCCTGATGCCAAGGGAGTGCAGTTTAGTAAGAAGGAGAGGGTGGTCAACAGTGTCGAAGGCCGTGGAGAGGTCAAGGAGCAGGAGGACAGAGTAATGGCCATTAGCTTTGGCGGTTAGCAGGTCGTTGGTGATTTTAAGTAGGGGGGTTTTGGTGGAGTGTAGGGGATGGAAGCCAGACTGTAGAGGATCAAGGAGGTTGTTATCAGTGAGGTGGGCGCTTAGGCGATTGTAGGCCAAGTGCTCAAGGAGCTTGGAAGTGAATGGTAGCAGGGAGATGGGTCTAAGGTTGTTCAGGTCAGTGGGGTCAAGGGAGGGGTTTTTTTTGAGTATGGGGGTGATGTGCGCGTGCTTTAGAGGGGAGGGGAAAGTGCCAGTGGAGAGGGAGAGATTGAAGATGTGGGTGAGGGAGCGAATGATGGGGGGGGGCGACTGGAGGAGCTGTTAGGGGATAGGGTCCAGGGGGCAGGTGGTGAGGCGGGCTTCGGTGAAGACCTTAGAGACTTCCTCAGGGGTAGCTGGGCTGAAGGAGCGGAGCGTTGGGGAGGTGATAGTGTGCGGGGCATTGGGCATAGTGGGGGGTAGTGTGGCTATGAGGTCGGAGGAGGGGAGGGTTGAGGGGATGATGGAGGGCGGGGGGCTGGGTGGAGAGGTAGATTGTGAGTTGACAATGTCCTTACGGATTGCGTCAATTTTGTTTTGGAAATGGTTGGCAATCTCGTGGGCGGTGAGAGAGGTGCTGAGTGGAGGTGGGGGGGAGAGAGCAGGGATTTGAAAGTGGAGAAGAGCCGGCGAGGACAGGTGGAGAGGGTGTTGATAAGGGTTACGAAATAGGCTTGCTTGGCGGCGTGGAGGGAGGTGGTGTAGGTGAAGAAGGTGGCTTTGTAGAGGGAGAACGCATGAGGGGATCTGGTTTTGCGCCATAAGTGCTCCATCGCGCGACTGAGTCGTTTGAGATGTTTCGTATGGTCGTTTTGCCAGGGTTGAAGCGGTCGGGGTCTGGTGTTACGCGTGGTTAGGGGTGCCAGGGAGTCGAGGGCAGCCGACAGTGAGTCGCTGTACACAGTAGTGGCCAGGTCAGGGCATGACAGAGGGAGGATACTGTCATACAAACGGTCAGCTGCCGGGTGGAGATGAGTCGGGTTCAGATTGCGGAGGTTGCGGGTGATGGTTAGATGCTTTGGGGGGGGGAGTTAAGGGAGGGGGAGATGGAGAATGTGAGGAGGTGGTGGTCAGAGAGGGGGAAGGGGGTGTTAGGGAAGTCGCGGGGGGGGTGCAGAGATGGGAGAAGACGAGGTCCAGGGTGTTTCCATTGGTGTGGGTGGAGGACTGTGTGTGCTGTGTGAGCGCAAAGGAGGAGGTTAGGAGGAGGAGTTGGGAAGTAGCTGGGCTGTTGGCGTTGATGGGGATGTTGAAGTCCCCTAGGATGATGGTCCATAGCTCGGAGGAAGAGGGATGCAGAACCAGGAGGCCGATAGATTACCGCAATCCTCAGGGGGGTGGGAGAGAAGAGCCGGATGCAGTGGGCCTCGAAGGAGGAGAAGGATAGGGAGGGGGGGGTTAGGGAGGACCTGGAAGGTGCTCAGCGGTGGCAGGAGCATACTGACCCCACCGCCTCTGCGACCGCTCGGTCTGGGTGAGTGGGTCCAGACGAGACCTCCATAGGAGAGTGCTGCAGAGGAGGTGGAGTCAGTGGCTTGGATCCAGGTTTCAGTGACCGCTAGGAGGTTGAGGGAGTGGGAGACAAAGAGGTCGTGGATGGCGGGGAGCTTGTTGCAAACCGAGCAGGCGTTCAGGAGTGCAACCGAGAGAGGAGGGGTGGATGCGGGGAGGAAGGGGACAGATATGAGGTTGAGGGGGTTGCAGCGGCTGGCGGGAGTAGGGGGGTGCCGAGAGGGGGAGTGGGGAGGTGGGGGGACAGGGTTCGGGGAGAGGTCTCCGGCCGTTAGCAGAAGGGTGAGGAAGGTGGCATGGGAACGGGATGTGCAGGAGCGCGTGGGTCTGTTGGTGGTAGCGTGTGGGTCGGCGGGGGATATAATTCCTTCATCCTGTAGATATATTCCACCCTAAATATCCAATCCTTTACTCTAGGGATCTCCTGAG
The DNA here is from genome assembly GCF_062004578.1 of Staurois parvus. Taxonomy (NCBI): domain Eukaryota; kingdom Metazoa; phylum Chordata; class Amphibia; order Anura; family Ranidae; genus Staurois; species Staurois parvus. The sequence continues at coordinate 15,046 of NW_028318071.1, forward strand.
CCCGCCAAAACTTTGGGATCAGTCCCTTTGCTGCATATAATAAATTAGATTTCACCATATTCTTATACTGTTTCACTGTTAACTCAGTATTATGGAATAAACAAAGCCATGGATCTTTTAAAGTTTTAACTCCCGAGATCTCTTGTATTTGTTGAACTAAATCCTTCCAAAATTCCTGTATCCTGGGGCATTCCCACCATACAGTATATGTGCCATAGTTCCCTTTATCCCGCACCCTCTCCAACATAATGGTGAGTTCTCTGGTTGTTGTTTGTGTGCCACACTAGGTGTAATATACATCTTGCCAAGCATTTATAATTCATTTCTACTACCTTCATATCCACAGCCCCATGTGCTAAATTAAATATTTTCCTTTTTTTGCTGTTCATTTAATTGAATTCCAAATTCCATCTCTCATTTCTCCAAAAATGATGGAGAGATAGGTCTGGATATTTTAGTAGGTATTTTATATATACGAGAAGTACTATGTTTCTGTATAGCACCCGAACTCAACATCTGTTCAAGTTGCTTTTACCACTCTTACTGGTTATGGACGTGCCATTAAAAAGTGTCTTAATTGAAAATATCACCACTCATCTAATATCTAAAAAAAATCCTTTGTGTTTCAGTTCTTGGAAAGACCATATTTCCCCCTTCTTCATAATATCCTTTAAATGTGCATTTCTATCTTTTATCCATTTACTTGATATATCCTCCTTCCGTGGTGAGAAAAAAACGTGTTCCTACAAGTGATATTAATGGTGAGTTATACTCCCATCACATTTGTCCGTGAATTACATCCCATACTCTAAATACATTCTGTGTTAATGTGCTTGTGGTTTCAGAAAACATCCGAAACTGTTGTGGAATCTAAATAATTTTATCTAACAGTGCCTCGCTTAGTGTACTTTCTATTTTTACCCAACTTTTCCCTAGTGCGTTATGTACCCATTTTACTACCCGTGATAATATTACCGAATAATATCTCTTAAAATCTGGTATATTTAAACCCCCATCTAATTTATCTATGCACAGAACATCATATTTTACTCTCGGTTTTTTGTTTGCCAAATATACCTTAATATTATTTTTTTTTTAAGATCCCAAAGTATGTCATCAGTATATATAAAATCAGGAGCATATTGAATTTATACAAAATTTTTGGTATTGTCACTAGAGATGAGCGAATTATTCAAAAATTCGGTTCGGCTGATTCGCCGAATTCGCCGATTAAATTCGCTTCGTGCCGAATATATTCGCTGCGAATTTAACTTATAAAAAGGGTGTTTCTAGGCTTCAGAGAGCCTTTATATTAGTGCAGAACACTGTACCTTTAATTTAAATGCCCTTGGAGTCTGCTGGGGAAGAGAAATAATACTGTCAGTCAGTATGACATGCAGATGAGTGCCGTCGATCTTAGAATCACCGCACACTTCACTCATTTGGGCAGTCACGGGGCCAAAACCAGAGTGTGGAGCCACAGTGTGGCGGTGGAGGCAGCAGCAATGGGAGGCCATACAGCACCCTATGACAAAATGGAACCCACCAGCAGTGTGAGGAGACCTGAAAGTGGCACATGGCAGAGTGTGGCGATGGAGACAGCAGCAATGGGAGGCCGTACAGGGACCCATGACACACTCTGGACCTGGCAGCAGCATGAGGAGGCGGTACGGAGGCCCATGGCAGATTACGGGCCTGGCAGCAGCGTGAGGAGGCGGTACAGGGGCCCATGGCAGAGTGGCGGAGCGTAAGCAGCTAAAATTGAAGGCCATACAGAGGCCTATGTTAAAAAGTCCCCCCAGCAGCAGCGTAGGGAGACGACTATCAAGAGTCCAATGGCAGAGTGGCGGAGCAGAAGCAGCTTCAATTGAAGGCCATACACAGGCCTAGGTTAAAAAGCAAAAGCCGTCAGCAGCGTGAGCAGACGACAGAGGCACATGGCGCAGGGTGGCGGTGGAGGTAGCAGTATTCGGAAGCCATACACAGGCCTAGGTTAAAAAGCGGAAGCCGTCAGCAGCGTGAGCAGACGACAGAGACACATGGCGCAGGGTGGCGGTGGATGCAGCAGTATTCGGAAGCCAAACACAGGCCTCGGTTAAAAAGCGGAAGCCGTCAGCAGCGTGAGCAGACGACAGAGGCACATGGCGCAGGGTGGCGGTGGAGGCAGCAGCAATGGAAGGCCATACAGCACCCTATCACAAAATGGAACCCACCAACAGTGTAAGGAGACCTGAAAGTGGCACATGGCGCAGGGTGGCGGTGGAGGCAGCAGTATTCGGAAGACATACACAGGACTAGTTTAAAAAGCGGAAGCCATCAGCAGCGTGAGCAGACGACAGAGACACATGGCGCAGGGTGGCGGTGGATGCAGCAGTATTCGGAAGCCAAACACAGGCCTCGGTTAAAAAGCGGAAGCCGTCAGCAGCGTGAGCAGACGACAGAGGCACATGGTGCAGGGTGGCGGTGGAGGCAGCAGCAATGGAAGGCCATACAGCACCCTATCACAAAATGGAACCCACCAACAGTGTAAGGAGACCTGAAAGTGGCACATGGCGCAGGGTGGCAGTGGAGGCAGCAGTATTCGGAAGACATACACAGGACTAGTTTAAAAAGCGGAAGCCGTCAGCAGCGTGAGCAGACGACAGAGGCACATGGCGCAGGGTGGCGGTGGAGGCAGCAGTATTCGGAAGCCATACATAGGCCTAGGTTTAAAACTGGAACCCAGCAGCGTGAGCAGACGACAAAGACGCACATGGCAGAGGATGGATCTGGCAGCAGTATGAGAAGGCGGTACAGGGGCCCGTGGCACAGTGTGGTGATGGGGGCTACAGCAACTGGATGCCAGAAAGTGGCCGATAGGGCTATATACTGCATGACTACATAGGTGTTTTTTATAGTACTTTATTTTGGCCTCCCTCTCAGCAGGTGTGAAAAAGGCCACCATTTTTGAACGGTAGCGAGGGTCCAACAAGGTGGACAGCCAAAAGTCATCCCTCTGTCTGATGGTTATTATCCGGCTGTCGCTACGCAAGCAACCGAGCATGCTATGGGCCATTTGTGCCAAGGAATGCGAGGGACTCCCTGCCTCCATCTCCACAGCATACTGCCACGGTGCCTCTGGGTCCTCTGTCTCCTCCTCCTCCTCTACCAGATGCTCCTGCTCCTCCACTCCTGTCCGCTGAGTGGAAAACCACCCATTTCACTCAATTCCTGAGCACCAATGTCCTCCTCTACCTCCTCCTCTTCTTCCTGTCCTGCCCCCACAGGGGTCATGTGGCGTTGAGATCTGTGCGCCACGTCTACCGCACCCTGACCAGCCATTGTTAACAGCATTTGTTCCAGGACGTGCAACAGAGGAATGACGTCGTTCATCCCATAGTCCTGCCCACTCACGAATAGCGTGGTCTCCGCAAAGGGCCTGAGCAAGCGGCAGGTGTCACGCATGAGCTGCCAATGGCTGACATCTAAGTTACACAGGGGAGTACCTTTATCCGCTTGTAACATCAGGAAATCGGTGATGGCCTTTCGCTGTTCGTAAAGGCGGTCTAACATATGTAGGGTTGAATTCCACCTTGTTGCAACGTCGCAGATCAGGCGATGCTGTGGAATTCCGTTCTGCCGCTGCAGCTCAAGGAGGGTGTGCTTTGCGGTGTAGGAATGGCTGAAATGCATGCAAAGTTTACGTGACATTTTAAGGATGTCTTGCAGTGGGATGGTGGATTTTAGGAACCGCTTGACAACCAGATTGAACACGTGAGCCATGCATGGCGCATGGCACAACCTTCCTTGACGCAGAGCAGACACCATGTTCTTTCCGTTGTCGGTCAACATGGTTCCGATTTTCAGTTTGCGCGGAGACAGCCATCTGTCGATTTCTCTGTTCATTACACTCAGAAGTTCCTCCCCTGTGTGACTACGTTCGCCAAGGCATACCAGGTGCAGCACAGCGTGACACCGTTGCGCCCTGCACATGTGATATGCCGGTCGGGTAATGGGACCTGGCACGGGGGTGGCGGCTGAGGACACGGCGGAAGAAGAGGTGGTAGAGGCGGACATCTTTGCTGGACCAAGGACGTGCAAACGAGGAGGCAAAAGCGGCGTGACCTGTCCAAGTTTCTGGTGCGGCTGTGCCGGCACCACGTTCACCCAGTGGGCCGTAAATGACATGTACTGTCCCTGACCGTAGTTACAGCTCCACACGTCGGCGCTGCCGTGCACTTTGGCAGAGACCGACATGCTCAAAGACTGGCCCACCATCTCTTCTACATGTGAATGCAGGGCTGGCACTGCCTTTTTGGCGAAGAAATGCCGGCTTGGCACTCTCCACCGCGGCTCGGCACAAGCCATCATTTCTCGGAAAGGTGCTGAGTCCACCACTTGGAAAGGGAGGGACTGCAGCACCAGCAACTTGGACAGGAGGACGTTCAGCTTCTGCACCGTCGGGTGCGTGCTCGCAAACTGTTGTCTCTTGGAAACGGATTCCAAGAAAGACTGCTGACGGAATCCGTGAAGAGGAGTAGCAGGAGAAGGAGCATCTGAACGAGCGGAAAGATGCCAACGAGCGACAACTCCCCTCAGCAGAGGTGTTGGAGCCTTGACTGGCTGATAGAGGGCGATTGACGTCGGGTGACGGAGCAAGTAACGGAGCGGGTGATGGAGCGGGGGCTGGGGCAGGCAGAACCGCCGTATCTTTATCACGGTTTTCCCAGGCCACCGAATGGCGACGCTGCATATGCTGACACAACGCTGTAGTCCCAACATTGGCCCCCTGGCCACGCTTGACTTTCTGGCCACATAGTCGACATACGGCTACGTTTACTTCCTCGGGCGGCGTGACGAAAAATTGCCACACCGCCGAGTAGGAAACTTTGCCCCCGCTACTCCTCACTGGCTGACTGCTACTTCCTCCGTGCACACCGGCACCACTACTGGCCGTGGTGGTAGGCTGCAGTGGAGCTGGTGCTCTACTCCGTGGCCGTTTGCCTCCACTGACACTGCTGCGACCCTGCTGCCTCCTGTGCAACCCACCGACTGTTTTGCTCGCTGGCAAGCTGGCACCCTCTTCTCCTGATGATGCGGAAGCAATAGCCTGATGACGACGAGGCTGCCAAGTGCGATCAGCCTCATCATCATCAATTAGGGTCTCCGCGTCACTACTAGCCCCCTCGGCTGCGTGTGGGTCAGGAGACAGACCTGTCTCTAGACCGGCTACCAAGCCACTCTCCTCGCCACTACTTCTTCGCCTGGCTGCTGAAGAGGCGGATGTCTCCCCCCGTTCCTGACCGCCCTCTGTTAGCTCTTCCTCACTGTACAGTGGGGCTGAGCCCACAGCATGCGATACTTCGCTTGGTGAGGGAACACCAAAGGACAGGGGCAGGTCGAGGACACGTGATTTCAGTGGGCTTGCTCCCGGGCCATGCCAACTAACGGTTGTGTCTGACGTACCCACCGACCGTTGGCTGTAGGTGTCAGAGGTGACCTGGGAAGAGGAAGACGACCGAGTCAACCAATCGATGACGGCAGGGTTGTCGGTGGAGACACGACCGCTGGATGACACCGGGAGCACTGGCCTCTGGCTGCGACTAGTGCTGCCTCGACCCCTTCCTCTGCTGCCACGTCTGCTCGCTCCAGAAACATTGCCTCCTCTGCCACTCCTCTGCGTGTTGTCTGACATACTCTTTAATTCAATAAGCACCCCAAAAATAAAACTGGATTTAACTCTTTGAACGTACAATAGTGGTTGTGAAGCAGAAAGTCAGTTTATTTAGCACAATCGGTCAATTGCAGCTTGCCGTTGGCTGGAAACTGTACGTTTCTGTCACTGGAATGCACTAATCACCCAAAAAATATTACCGCCACCCGGCGTGTAAATGGATCTAACTCTTTGAACGTACAATGGTGGTTGTGAAGCAGAAAGTCAGTTTATTTAGCACAATCGGTCAATTGCAGCTTGCCGTTGGCTGGAAACTGTACGTTTCTGTCACTGGAATGTACTAATCACCCAAAAAATATTACCGCCACCCGGCGTGTAAATGGATCTAACTCTTTGAACGTACAATGGTGGTTGTGAAGCAGAAAGTCAGTTTATTGTACACAATCGGTCAATTGCAGCTTGCCGTTGGCTGGAAACTGTACGTTTCTGTCACTGGAATGCACTAATCACCCAAAAAATATTACCGCCACCCAGCGTGTAAATGGATCTAACTCTTTGAACGTACAATAGTGGTTGTGAAGCAGAAAGTCAGTTTATTTAGCACAATCGGTCAATTGCAGCTTGCCGTTGGCTGGAAACTGTACGTTTATGTCACTGGAATGCACTAATCACCCAAAAAATATTACCGCCACCCGGCGTGTAAATGGATCTAACTCTTTGAACGTACAATAGTGGTTGTGAAGCAGAAAGTCAGTTTATTGTACACAATCTGTCAATTGCAGCTTGCCGTTGGCTGGAAACTGTACGTTTGTGTCACTGGAATGCACTAATCACCCAAAAAATATTACCGCCAGCCGGCGTGTAAATGGATTTAACTCTTTGAACGTACAATAGTGGTTGTGAAGCAGAAAGTCAGTTTATTTTGCACAATCGGCAAACTGCAGCACCAACTGTGCACGACAGCCACCAAAAAAAAAAAAAGTGTGTATGTCACTTTAAATTTTCGATTCTTTGATAGCTGTGGCCCTGAGTAACGATTCTGTGTCCCCGAGTAATGATTCTGTGTCCCCGAGTAACGATTCTGTGTCCCCGAGTAACGATTCTGTGTCCCTAAAGTCTCTGTGGTCCTAACTCTGTCCCTTAATACACACAGGTCTGTCTCTCTTGAATGACCGGAGGCTAATGGAGAATTCTAAGATGGCCGCGATTTATAGCTCCACCATTACACAGTGCTGGCTGGCTGCTGATTGGCTAATGCGATCACATGTCATGATTCATGACTCATGAATGCATTATGGGTCAGCGCGCCTTGTCTGCGCGCCTTCCCAGAGATCCCCGCCCCATCTTCTCTGTCCATTTTCTCCTGTCGCCGCCATTTTTGGGAAAATTCGATTCGTGCATCCGAAGTTTGCTAATCTTCGGATTCGTCGCGAATCGAATTTTTCCAAATCTTCGGAACGAATTCCACTTCGTCATGTTCAATTCGCTCATCTCTAATTGTCACCATTATCACCAAGTTTATTCTTTCTAACCTGGAGAGTGATCTTGAACTTTTCCTCAACTCATTCTTTATCTCGTTTATTAATGGCATGTAATTTACCTGATATATATTTTTAAGGGACGAGATTACCTTTATACCCAAATATTTTAGTTCTTTCTCTCCATGTGAAAGGACATTCATTTTGTAATGCTGTTTTCTCTATTTTGGGAACACCAATATTTAATATCTATAGTATTTTAATATCATCAATAAGTTTGGTAATGTTAACCTAGGGTTTACCACATAGAATAACATATCGCCTGCATATGCTACAACTTTATGATCCACGTCTCCTATCCAAATTCCTTTAATATCTATGCTATCTTAGACTGTCGCTAGGAACGGCTCTAAAGATAATACAAATAGCAGGGACGAGCGTGGACTTCCCTGCCTAGTTCCATTATACATTTTACACTAATGACAATGAGCCATTGATCTTTACAGCTGCTGAAGGGTAACTAGTGTCAGGAATCAAGGAGTGACCAGAAAGGTGTGGACTGACACAGGGAAACGCAGGTTTCAGGTATAGTATAATACAGGTTATTATTAGCCACCCAGATATATATATAAACGCACAGTGAGCAAACTAACCTTCCACTAATCTTAGGAGGTGCAGGAACACAGGCGTAGTCAGGGCTGGAGAGGTGGAATGGTCAGGCCGGCCGTAGGGTTCTGTAACGACTGCCTGGTGGTACCTCTAGCGGTCCTCAGGGCAGGATTCCCCAGGGCGCGGAGTCTAAGTCCCAGTCTGCTATTCACCAGGGCCCCTGATGGTGGGGATGGACTTGGAGCAGACAGGAACCAGGTCGCGGCCCCTGAGTACACCTGCTAGTGATAGAGGGATCCGCCAGAGGTATGTGCAGGTACGGCTGGATCCGTGCAGGATGGATGGATGGCAGAGTAGTGAACGTGGTCAGACGGGCCAAGTCAGCAACGTGCGGGCAGCAAGGTATCAAAGGAGCAGGCAGAGAATGGTCAAGGTCACAAGCCGGGTTCAGTAACTCATGGACAGCGCAGTACAGAGGATCAGGCAGAAGGATGGTCAGGGATGAGCCAGTAGTCAGAACAGGAGACGGTCAACAGGAATCAGGATCAGGCAGGGTCGGCAACAAGGTATCTTCTCACAGGAACTAGGAACAGGATACAGGGGCTCATGGGAAAACATACACCAAGGCCCAGAGCACAGGCCTGGTCATGCCTTATATACACCTTTCTGTAATCAGCCCCAGGTTTGGCTGATTGTGAGCTTCTGGCTGCTAAGAGCACCCGCTGGTCAGCTCTGGTACTGCAGCCCACACGGCAGGAGAGTCCCACCACCAGTGCTGAGAGCACCCGCTGGTCAGCTCTGGTACTGCAGCCCACACGGCAGGAGAGTCCCACCACCAGTGCTGAGAGCACCCGCTGGTCAGCTCTGGTACTGCAGCCCACACGGCAGGAGAGTCCCACCACCAGTGCTGAATCCATTCCTGACAGCTAGACACATTTTTTATCCACTGCATCATTCTAGGTCCTATCCCTGTTGCTTCTATCCATCATAAATACCCAGTCTACCCTGTCGAAGGCTTTCTTAGCATCTATCACCAGGAATAGCACTGGGGACTTCTCTTTTACTCTTCTGCAGAAGGAGCAATGATCTTAGGTCATTATCCCTTCCTTCTCTTCCTGGGACAAATCCCACCTGGTCTAAATGTATCCACTCCGCCATTAGAGCTTTCATTCTGGTCACTAATATTTTTGCATATAATATCGTATCCATAGTTAATAAGAACACTGGTCTGTAACTGGAACAATGGGACAAATCTTTCCTTATCTTCTTTAGGGATAATTGTAATGCACACCATTGACGACTCCTTTTTCATCTCCACCCCTTCTCCTATTGCATTCATATATGCGCACATTTTCGGAATTAATTGTTCTTTAAATTTCCTATAGTATCTTATTGTATACCCATCCGGTCCTGGACTCTTCCCTGCCACTATATTTCTTAAGGCTGTTTGAATTTCTTCTTGTGATATTAATTTTTCTAAAACTAGTGAACTTTCTTCTTATAATCTGTGTAGTCTGGCTTCTTTTAAATATAACTTCCTTTTCTGCTTTGCAGGGAGAAGAAACAGGCAAATCTCTGTTCCCTGTACACAGAGTTCTGTGATTTTGTAAACACAGAACTCTGTACGTGATTGGCCACAGGTTTTCAGTTGATTTAAGGCAAAATCATTAGCTGAAATCAGCTGACAAACTTTTGCTTTGTCCAGTTACAGCACAGGTCCGCAGGGGGCGTGCATGAAGAAAGGTCTCACCATACCGTTGCATCATCTGACCTGCAGTTGCCGCCTGCTCGCAGTACAACTACTGTGGGCAGGCGACAAACAGTTAAAGAAGTAAAACCATAAGTATACAATAATAATAGTGTTTTATTAAGATAAAAGAGTTGGCATGTGGAATATTCAAGTTGTATGAAACAAAAGCACCCTTTCCAAGATCTCAAAATAATTTTACACTTACTGATTTTGATCTATCTCATCGAATGCACAGAGGTAGGGGAAGTTACTGCGAACAGCTTGAAATTCTTCTTGCGAGATGTGACCATCACCATCTTCATCAAAAAGTCTAAATACAGACTGTAAACAAACAAATACATCATTTATTTACCAAGAGTTAGCGTCTAAGTTTTTTTTTTATGACACAAAAGACAATAAATACCAGATATACAGTACATTTGACTGAGCTAATTAAATTATTAAGTGGCACAGCGATTAAACCCATCTGAACAAGTGACATCACAGCTACTCAGCTAAATCTTAAGAATGAGTCCTGGTGACCAAACCTGTCCAAAAGCAGACAGGGAAGTGTCTAATGTATACAAACCTTAAAACTGAAGTTTAGTTCTGGCAATTTTCGAGCTTGGATGTAAGCATGTGTGTGCCCATATGTGTAAGAAGCCTGGGAGAGCTAGAAATCACTATAGAAGGTATTGCTACTACAGTGATCTCTAGTGATGGCCCTGCAATGAGCAGCCATTTACTGAACACAGAAGATTGATCGCTCAGCATGGGTGCCATTCAGGGAAAGCTTGGCATTTTCGCAATATATGCAAAGCATTCTCTGATCATACAGGTTGGAGAAATGGGGCAATAACATCATAATCCCCACCTCATTCAATCAGAGAACACTTTGGATTCACTGAGAAAAAGCAAAGTTCTCTGAATTTCGCCTGCACCAAGTGAGTGATCTCCTGTATTCAGTAAGCAGCAGGGCAGCCACCACCAAGTATTTGACATGCCTGCTTACACTGGTCCAAGCTGGGCTTTAACTATGTGAAAATTGCCATACCTAAAGTTATTATTTAAATAGAATCCTTAGTTAAATCAACTTAGGTCTAAATTTCAGCCTTATACAAAAGACAAACAATCTATTTTCTAGGCCTGGCCAGGTTTTCCTAAGCTTGCTGGCTGATTTTTCCTGTCTACTTCTGAAAGAAGCTTCCAGAGATAGAGGGGGAGGGTCAGCCACTGAAGTTGTGAATAATTATCTGACCTCAGACAATTCCTGGGAGAAAGGTGTCTAGAAGGTGGCTTGGGAGAAGAGAAATGACCTGTTCAGCAGTATAATTCTCCTGGGGTTGCTGCCCCTGGGGGGCAGCCAGTGTGCATTAATGAGAGGAGTTGCTGTTGGGCCTCAGCATGTGCTTGGCTGAGAGCCCAAAGGAGGTTTGCCTAAAGGATATTACTGGACGGTATCACTCATGGAGGTTGGTCTAGAGAAGGATCCTTTTCTCCCTCACTGGAAAGTGTCACCTGGAGGCTGGGCTGCAGGCAGCTGTCTTTGGACATTGTAAGCGGGATCTGGTCTAGGATTCCAGGTTTGCTTGTGCTTTGCGGGAGTGAATGCCAGTGGTTGCTACATGGACTGGGGCTGCTCACAGTCTCAAACTAGCTGGCTATCCCCTCTACCCCCAATAAAGGCTGCTGTCAAAATACTTTTTTTTGCTCGTGAATCTGTCCTCCTGTATCTGTTTTGCGTCTTTAGGTATCCTGCACCCTTATCCTCTCTCATGCTTTAAGCACTGCAGTAAATCTTCAAAAAAGACATCCCCTGGACTGAGCCTGTGTTTGTTGGTGTGTTTGGAACTGGTGTCTGAGTCTGACAGTCTCTGAAAAGGTAAGAGAAACCTGGGTTGTTCTCAGTGGGCCCTCCATGAATGAGTGCTACAATTTTGTAAAACGCTGTACAAAAATGTTAGTGCTATATAAATCCTGTATTATATTAATAATAAAGGGAAGGGGAGATGGGAAGTGGGTGGTCCAAAGTGGTGGGACAGGCTGTGGAGCGTGGGTGGGCAGGGTCTGACTGATAAGGGAGAAGTCTGTAAGAAAGCTGCTGGTAGTATATGATTGGGATCTGTATGACAGCTGCATGTTTACTTCCTAAAGCTGGAGAGTGCAAAATCAGGCTCAATTCTGCATAGCAACCAGGGGCCTATTTGCCACAAGGTAAACAAGGCATTTGCCTAGGGCGGCACTTTTCAGGGGGGCGGCATGGCGGCAGTGCCGCCCCCCCTTTCCCACGGAAGGGACACTTCCGTGGGAAAGGGACAGGGGCTGCTGTGTCTTACCTGACTTCGTGTCCCACGTCGATCCAGTACACAAGGCGCTGCTGGAGGAGGGGTGCAGAGGGTGTCCATCCGGTATCTTCATCTTCCTGGATCTTGATCGCGATGTGGACGGGATGACAAGCCGCCCCTCTAATCTGGCCACACCCCTGGGATCACTGGGCAGCCTATGGCAGCCTGTCCCTCCCTCTGCAAGCTCCGCCTCCTCGCCGGTGATTGGCCGCCAGATCTGTAGCTCAGAAAAGGCACACAGGCAGCCAATTACAGGCGAGGAGGCGGAGAGGAGGAGCTGAGCGGCAGCGCGAAGATTGAAGACCGAGTGAGGGAGCAGCTGGAGCCGGTGAAGAAGAGGAGAGCGGCTGGAGAAGGAAGACAGCTGATGGGTAAGTGTCTGTGCCTGAAGGAGGGAGGCTGGGCTGGAGCAGGGGTCAGCACAGCGATGTAAGTATAATTGCTGTCAGTGGAAGTAATAGTGCCCCATCATTAGTGTCAGTGTGGGATGAATAGTGCCCCCTCATTGGTGTCACTGACACCAATGAGGGGGAACTTTTCCTCCCACTGACACCAATGGTGGGGCACTATTCCTCCCACTGACACCAATGATGGGGCACTATGCCTCCGGACCTCCCACTGACACCAATGATGCTGCACTATTCCTCCTACTGACACCAGTGATGGGACGCTATTCTTCCCACTGACACCAATGATGGGGCACGATTCCTCCCACTGACACTAATGATGGGGCACGATTCCTCCCCCTGATACCAATGATGGGGCACGATTCCTCCCCCTGGCACCAATGATGGGGCACGATTCCTTCCCCTGGCACCAATGATGGGGCATGATTTCCTCCCCCTGACGCCAATGATGGGGCACGATCCCTCCCACTGACGCCAATGATGGGGCACGATTCTTCCCACTGACACCAATGATGGAGTACTATTCCTCCCACTGATACCAATGATGGGGCACTATTCCTCACACACCATCATTGGTGTCAGTGGGAGGAGTAGTGCCCCAACATTGGTGTCAGTGTGAGGAATAGTACCCCATCATTGGCGTCAGTGGGATGAATAGTGCCCCATCATCAGTGTCAGTGGGAGGAATAGTGCCCCATCATTAGTGTCAGTGGGAGGAATCGTGCCCCATCATTGGTGTCAGTGGGAGGAATTGCGGCCCAATGTTGGGGACCTATTCCTCCCACTGACACCAATGATGGTGTGTGAGCAATAGTGCCCCATCATTGGTATCAGTGGGAGGAATAGTACTCCATCATTGGTGTCAGTGGGAAGAATCGTGCCCCATCATTGGCGTCAGTGGGAGGAAGTTGCCAGTGGGTGGAGCTCGAATATGAAGAGGTGGAGCCTAAAGAGGAAGGGGTGGGGTTTGCAGATGAAAGGGTGGGACAAAATTTAGATGCAGGGGGGTGCCCGATTTTAGTCTTGCCTAGGGCAGTACAAAACCAAAATACACCACTGATAGCAACCAATCAGCTTCTAACCTCAGCTTTTTAAATTAAGTTCTGGCAGTAAAACCTGGAAGCTGATTGGCTTCTATGCATAAGTGGGTCTTATTTTGCACTCTCCAGCTTTAGTAAATAACCCCCCAGGTGTCAGTTGTGTTTTTAAACCTCATAGCAGGATTTTTCACCTCAATACTCCTATGGGTTAAATTAACCAATACAGACATTTTAATCTTTATTATGTATCCATTGATATAAAGAGATTGTTTCTTCCCTCCCCCTTCAACTTCAAATTTACATTTTCTGGTTCCCATCTTCTTTCTCCCAAAATCTAGATGTAGCACCCCAATCAACTTTCCAGTTCATTTCAATGATTAAAGACAGCTCCTTCATAAGTACTCCAGTTGGCCACTTTAGCACAACCTCTTTCATATTTTCCAGCATTCTTCATGGAGTTCATCACCCCCATGGGTTTGATTTATTTCACCAGTGTCTTCTTTTCTCATATATTCTATTTTATGTTCTATTCTATTCTAATATATAATATATTCTGTTCGAATTTGTTCTCTTCAAAACTCGACTTTCTAAAGACAGTTATATTTTTTCTATTTTATTCTATTCTTTTATATTCTATTATAATCTATTCTGTTCAAATTTCACATTTCGGAAGACAGTTATATTCTTTTTTATTCTAATCTATTCTTTTAAATAGTATTCTATTCTTTTCTTTGATTCGAATATGACTTTCTTCTGAATTTTGTTTCTTGGGATGATTCATTACTAATGTAATTCAGAAATTCGGAGGCATCCAAATGCCCAAATAATGAAACATGTCCAAATTCAATTTCAGAACGAAATGGACATGTCTAACTCCCACCATTCCACTCCATCCACTTCTCATCTCCCCTTCACTTTCTTTCCCTTCATTGAGCACATCGCCCCATCCATTTAGTGTTCTCACATTCCTGTGATGTGTGTTCCATCTCACATCCTAGCAATTCTCTTCGTCACTTTCATCCTCCCCTAGGTCTGCCCATGGTTCCCTCCCATAGTCTTCCATGTTTGGCGCCTATTACACATTATAAACTCGGTACATTAGCATGTTTAGTTGTAGCCTCAACCAGCTGCTGAACATGACCATGTTCCCTATAGATTCTCAGTAAGTATGCATCCTGCATTCCCACATTAATCCATTTCTATTTCACTTCCCACATTTTTTTGGTGAATTTCTTGATACTTACATATCACCAACCAGAGTCCATACCATTTTTCTCAAAGGTAGATATTTCACATTTTTCCATTAGTTTTTTTAAACATATACAGTATGCAGGTGCAGTCTACAGTCATAACTGCAGGTGGTGCTCATCCATAACGGCAATGCAGCTAGAGGAGGAAGTCAAAACTGGATTTCTCTATGGCTTCCTTGGTCCCCTGCAGCAGTGATCTGGTTGGTTACGGTGGATCCAGGTGACCCTGGAGGCTATCTTGGGTAAATCACAATCTTTATAAGTCCCTGCACCAGGATTTTGGCACGCATTCTTGTGAGTAGGTAGTGCTGGAACAGATCACCTCTCTGGCCGCAACAGCACTAGCAGTAGGGAGAGGTTCTGGCAGAGTAGGGAAAGCATAGGGCCTATGTCTGATCTTCAGTAAGCTTTTCTCTGCTTTCCTTGACAGACGCTATCTTCAACTTGGGCCTTCACACTGCTGACTCACTAATGTGGCACACCCTACTGCAACCAGAGACTCTGTGTGCTTTCTGCTGCCTCACCATGCTGCAACTACCCAACATTTGGTGGCACTTGGCAGGATATGCCCCTATTTGTAGCCAGTGTGGAAGGAGGAATGGGGACCATTATGGCACCAGTGGGAGTGGCCTTAGCTTTTGTAACCAAGTGTAATGGGTTCAACATTTCACTGTCTGAATGGGAGGAGAGACTATAGAGTGCTGTGTGCCTGTATCAAGCCCCTGCTAGACTGATCATGAAGATGGCCATCAACTCTCTGGAGGATGATCCCTGCAGAGCAGAACCCGTGGAAGCAAAAGAAAAGAAGGATGTGCATGGCTCTGCTGATATCGTTGCCTCTGACAAACTATTGAGAGACCAGTTTGTGGTGGTTGAAGGCCAGCCCTATGAGGAGATCCCTGCATGAGCAAATAAAAGCACAGCTCGCCCTCTCCTTCAATGATACCGTAGTGGAGGAGGCAGTGGTGCAAGAGAAAATGCAGAAACAAGGATAGCGGTAACCAAGACGCACGAACAACTGCCTTTGAGGGAGGAAGCCTTGGCCTCATCCCCCCTTTTGGCAATGCAGACCACCCCAAGGGAGCTCACCCAGACACTGGTGTCCATGAAACAGGAAATGTCTGCATTCATGGGCAACACAGTGGCTAAATGGTTAGCACTTCTGCCTGGCAGTACTAGGGTCATTGGTTCAAATCCCAACCACTGCACCACCTGCCTGAGGTTTGCATGTTCTCCCTGTGCCTGTATGGGTTTCCTCTGGGTACTCCAGTTTCCTCCCATACTCCAAAGACATGCTGGTCAGTTAATTAGCTCCTGTCTAACTGTAAGTTATGGACCTTAGAGGGTTAGGGACTGATGTGAATGTACAATATATATGTAAAGTGCTTTGTAAATTGACAGCAGTATATACATACCTGTAATATATAAACATTCAAGCATGAGCAGTCACACCACTCCAAAGGTGACAATCCGCTACAAAAGGGGCCTGCATTAAGTGCAGAAATTATGGTGGTGTGGCTGTTTTGAACATTTAGCCAGGAACTGCTGCAGGCCTGAATCCAAAGGCAACTGCAGGTTAAACTAGGGGCTCCTGAGGCTGAGGAACGATCCCTGGGACCAGCATCCCAAGGTACCATTAGACCAACTACAGTTGCACCCAGTCCAGTGGCCAATGCCCTGATCAATGGGCAAGAGGTCCCCTGTTTGATTGACATGCAGTTCTGAAGTGACTGTCATGAAATATGATTTCTATGGTCAGAGGTTCAGGACTCATAACCAACTGGACCCTTCCTGGCTGTCCCTTAAATCTACCAATAACCTGCCCATCCTGGTGGAAGATGTCACCTGGATGAAGATTCAGATAGAAGACCAGGTGATAGAATGAGTGGGGGTTGTGTTGATTTGCTGTCCAGTAAGCTTAGCAATGTCCTGGGCATGAACGTGTTTAAGGACTTGAACTTGCTCCACTCGCTAGCAAAATGTGAGCATTCAGACCAGCGAGCACAGGGCTGTTGCCTGGGAGCTGTCTGGCTCTACATGATCAGACCCTTTGAGGTCTACCAGTGAGTAGCCAAGAGACAACCTGAACAGATAGGTGTGGTCCACACACTCCCCAAACAAAAATTGATCCTGGCATCCCTCCAAGGAGGTATTTTGGTCTCTGCCCATTGGGGCTCACAAAAAGCTGCAAGGATCCACAGTAATAGTAGAGCCATGCGAGGACACGGGAGTTCCAAGGGAGTGGTTGACAGCCAGCACAGCCAGCCCAAAGTGCATAAAGGGAAGAGTCCAGCGTATCATTTTGGGAACCTCCCCAATCCCACTCCCTAACCACACCACCACTGTAGATAACTGGACATACTGTTTCAGGACTATCCTTTTCCCCAACAGCAGCTCCTACACCAGCTACTTGAAAAGCATCTGCTGGTGTTCCCAACTAGCTCTAAGGATTACAGATATACCGAGGCCATAGACCATCCTATTCATACTGGGGTCCTCTGACTGCCGCTTCCCCCTAGCTCTTTGCCAAGAGGTCAAGGATCTGATCCGCACATGCTACAGAGTGGGGTGATCTGAGAGAGTCGCAGCCTATGGGCCACGCCAGTTGTCCTGGTGTGAAAAAAGATGTAAGCCTATGGTTCTGTGTGGACTATCACAAGTTACTCTGGGTGGAGCAATCCCTTATGGCTCTGGGCCAAGCCAAGTTCTTCTTGATGCGTGATCTGGTGAGAGGTTACTGTATTAACATTATACTGTATGTGGTGTTACTGGAAAGTGCTGGTACGGGAACAAGACTGTGAGAAAACCTCCTACATCACACCCCCGGGTGTATTCAAATTTAACTGTATGCCCTTTGGGCTGAGCAATGCCCCAAGTATGATCTAGCGGTTAATGGAGGGGTGTCTGGGGGATTTCAATTTTGAGAGTGTGTTATTCTATATCTAGACAACATTATCATCTTCTCCAATTTATTTGAGAAGCATGTACAATATCTGGACTGGGTGCTTGTAAAGAACCCAAAATATGAAAGAGGTAGCAAGCTGGAGCCAAGGTGGGAAAGCACCCCTTATCAGGTGGAGAAACATCCTTTTTCCTCTAACACCAGTGTACAGTGTGGTTTCAGAAGACCCCATGCCTGTCTAAAGGCAGCTCTACTGCAACCTGTTGAGGCCATGTGTGCTCCACCAAGTTTGCAGAAGACCGAGAGGAACAGAGCTCCATAGATGTTCCACCTTTGCAGGAAGTCCCCTTCAAGTGACACCTGCCTCCCCTCAAACTAGAACATTTGTCTGCCATGAGCTATGAGGATGCCATCCCTAACCCTGTGCCCATGGACAGCCCGGAGGCCCTGCCTTCCCAGAATGCTAGCCCCATTGACTCCATGGACTCTACCAATGATGCAGCCCCTAACCTGAATGTGGGGGATGCAACTGGCTCTGCCGATCCTCAGTCACTTGGGGCTGTGGAGTCCCCAATAGAAGATGAGGACTCTGACCGTGACACCACAGGAGTCTATGTATTCTGCTACCAACTATATCTAACCATGGGCAATTACCTGCAAAGTATTCAGATTATGTTGTTTAACCATTTGCCTACCAGGCACTTTTACCCCTTACTGCCCAGTCCAATTTTCAGCTTTCAGCAACTGCGCGGTCATGGAACACTGTACCCAAACAAAATTTTTATCATTTTTTTGAGACAGATAGAGCTTTCTTTTGGTAGTATTTAATCACCACTGGGGTTTTTATTTTTTGCTAAACAATCTAAAAAACTCTAAATTCTTAGTTTGTTATAAAATTTTGTAAATAAGTAATTCTTCTCCTTCACTAATGTGCACTAATGAGGCTGCAGTGATGGGCACTGATAGGTGGCACTAATAGGCATGGACATGCATTACTGATGGGCACTGAAAGGCAGCACTGAAAGGCATATATGGCACTGATAGGCGGCACTGACTGGCACTAATAGGAACTGTTAGGCGACACTGATTGGAATGGATAGGGGGCACTGACGAGCACTGATAGGCAGCACTGATGGGCACTGATAGGCAGCACTAATGGGCACTGATAAGCAGTACTGAAAGGCAGCTCTGATGGGCACTGATATGTGGCATTGATGTGCACTGGTAGGCACTGATATGTGGCACTGGTATGTGGCATTGATGGGCACTGACAGGTGGCATTGATGGGCACTGACAGGTGAAACTGATGGGGCTACACTGATCATGAGGGCACTGATCATCAGTGCCCTGATGATCAGTGTAGATGTCCACTTTGAGTAATGCTGATAACCGGCTCTCCTCTCCTCACAAGCTATAAGCGGGAAGAGAGGACTGCCGATAACCGGCATTTCCTATTTACATGTGATCAGCTGTGATTGGACACAGCTGATCACATGACAGAGCCAACATCATCGGCTCTTTACAGTGATCAGTGATCATCTGTGTCCCAGGGACACAGTGCACCTGGGATCGCTGTGCCGAGTGCTCCCGAGGGCGCACACGCACAGTTAGAGTGGGAGAACGTCATATGATGTCCTCCCAGAACGAGAGAACAGCCACCCTCCCTTCATTAGCTTATATGGCAAGCGGAAGGCAGTTAAGGTTTTACTTGCACTAATATCTGTGTCATTACTGGTTTTTGTTTTGTTCGATGCTGAGGACAGCATCTGTCAAAGCAAACAAAGTGTAGGCAGGTGCAGTCTACAGTCTCCACTGCAGGTGGCTCTCGTTTGTACCTGGAATGCAGCTGGTTTCTTGCTTCCCCTTGGTTACACTGGATCCAGGTGATGCTGGTGGCTATCTTGGGTCGCACGGAGTCTTTTTAAGTCCTTGCCTCCAGGTTTTGGCATGCATTTTTGTGAGTGGCTGGTGCAGGGACAGCACTAAACGGTAGGGAGAGGTTTCGGGGGAGTAAGGAAAGCATAGGATTTACGTCTGATCTTCAGAAAGCTTTCCCTTTGGGGACTGACCAGCCAGGCCGCATTCTGCTCTCCATGACAGTTGCTGTCTTTAACTCTGGCCTTCACACTGCTGACTCACTCTCAGAATTGTTGTAAGTGCCCCAGTTGGGAAAGCCTCCCCGTCAAGTCTGTTGTACTGTTTTCAAGTTTTGCAATATATTGTTTTCTGCCAACGTATCACGCTGTACCTACCCAACAAGTTTTAATGCAATTTTTCAAATATTTTTAAACATGCAATAATAAAATATTCAATTTATTCAATCAAATTCGGTCTCTGGAAAAATATTAAAAGTCAGCAGTTACAAATACTGTATGCAAAACAGTACAATACAAATATATAAAAAAAGTCTCAATCATATACAGTATATACACACACACACACATACATACACACTATCACGTACCTATTGATGGAGGCCAATGGAGAGAGGGCTTCCCTTGCGGCTAAGTTCCAGACTCCCCTGAGAGTGGGACAGCGGAAATCAGGCCCAAAGTTGCACAGGTTGCCTGCAGGAGTGTTGGTTGGTGGTCCACTCAGAAGCACTTCTGGTGCACGGGGATTAGTCTGCAGACTGGAGGCGTCTGTGCATGGTATGCAAGCCTTCCGGGATTTGGATGTTTTACTGGGTAGTCAGTTTGAGCCGAGGTCAGGTACCGGGTGGGAATCAGAGCAGACGTGGTCAGGTGGGATAGCCGAGGTCATACACAGAGGAGTGAGAGTATCCTTTAGCCAAGCTGAGGTCAGATCAGGGGGTCAGTAGAGCACACAAGTCCAAGTGCAAGCCGAGTCGGAATCAGGAAGTCACAGGAACAAGGCACAGGGAGCTAGAGATCATCCAGCAACCAGAGGAAGTGATGAGGCTCCTTATAAAGGCCGTCTGGCACCAGACTGAGGCTGATGTGTCCTTCTGCGGCCATGTAGAGTATTGGCAGAAATGCCAGATCTTTCAGAACTCCTGCCGTGGACAGGACCCTGACACACACACATACACACACACACACACACACACTCAGCTGCAACTTTATTAGCTGCACCTATTCAATTGCTTGGTAACACAAATTGCTAATCAGCCAATCACATTGTAGCAGCTCAATGCATTTAGGCATGTAGACGTGGTGAAAACAACTTGCTGAAGTTCAAACTGAGCATCAGAATGGGGAAGAAAAGGGATTTAAGTGACTTTGAACAGGGCATGGTTGTTGGTGCCAGACGGGCTGGTCTGAGTATTTAAAAAACTGCTGATCTAATGGGATTTTCACACACAACCATCTCTAGAGCAGGGGCGGGCTGACCATTTGTTAACTCGGGCTCTGCCCGAGGCCAGTAGGGGGCCCCATGAGATGCCCCTGGTACCTTCTTCATAGGCTTTTTTGAGTTTGGGCAAGGACACAGGGGCCCCATGATCCCCTATTGCCCGGGGGCCGCATGAGTTGTCAGTCTGCCCCTGCTCTATGGATACAGAGAATGGTCTAAAAAAGATAAAATATCCAGTAAGCAGCAGTTGTGTGGACAAAAATGCCTTGTTGATGTCAGAGGTGAATGGGCAGACTGGTTGCTGCGACATTCAGATGAGAGGGTCAGAATTCGGCATAAACAACATGAAAGCATGGATCCATCCTGCCTTGCATCAACAGTTCAGGCTGGTGGTGGTGTATGGTGTGGGGGATATTTTATTGGCACCTAATAAAGTGGCCTTGAGAATATATATATATATATATATATATATATATATATATATATTGTGGGAACTCGCTTCAACTGGTAGAGCTTTTCTAGTTTAAGCACACAGCAACTCGCTTCTTTAAGGGCTTTTTTGCCCACTTTTATTTAAAGAAAGTTCAAATAACACAAATGCTTCCCACGCAGGGGTATCCACCATCAAGAAATACCAACAAAGATTCAGCCTCCTGGCTTGTACACAGTTCACTGTCTGTCTCCTGCAGACTCTTCCCAAATTATGGCCACTAGCACACAGCTAGTCTGGCTTTCACCTGACTCCAACGCAGAGACCTCCTGTCTGCTGGGGTGGAGCCCTCCTGACTCCGTCTGCCGGGGTGGAGCCCAGAACCATGGTTAGGCCTCTACAAAAAGCCCTGCACACACCTGTGCAATCAGTGTGCTGGGGGTTCTCAAAACACGGACCCCGGATTGGAGATTTCATCCCTCCCAGATCTCTTTGAAATCTCCAGGCTCCAGATCCCAAAACAGACTTAATGAGTAAATGAGGAAACTGAAAAGCCAGTTTCCTCTGCAATCCATCAACTCTCTGGAGCCCCTCAACCTGCCTGGTTGAGAATCCAGGGTTTTCAGCATTATTTTGGCCGTGGCAGGACACCACACTGCCGCAATATATATATATATATATATATATATATATATACATACATACACATACAGTATATACACACACAGTTGTGTTCAAAATAATAGCAGTGTGTTGAAAGAAGTGAATAAAGCTCAAAATCCTTCTAATAGCTTTTAATTCCATACACACAAATGCATTGGGAACACTACACATTCTATTCCAAATCAAAACATGAAGAAAAATATCAAATTTTTGTTGTTCCTCTAAAAAAAATTGAAGAAAAGTGAGTGTTAGACTGTTCAAAAAAATAGCAGTGTGTGTATTCTTCTTTACAAACTCAAACATTCACTACAGTATATAAACTGAAAAATGTTTGAAGATTTTGCTTTCCTTTGAATCACTTAATTAATATTTAGTTGTATAACCACTGTTTCTGAGAACTGCTGTACATCTGTGTTGCATGGAGTCAACCAACTTCTGGCACCTGTGAACAGGTATTCCAGCCCAGGGTGATTGGACTACATTCCACAGTTCTTCTCTATTTCTTGGTTTTGCCTCAGAAACTGCATTTTTGATGTCACCCCACAAGTTTTCTATTGGATTAAGATCCGGGGATTGGGCTGGCCACTCCATAACGTCAATCTTGTTGGTCTGGAACCAAGAAGTTGCACGTTTACTGGTGTGTTTGGGGTCGTTGTCTTGTTGGATCACCCACTTCAAGGGCATTTCCTCTTCAGCATAAGGCAGCATGACCTCAAGTATTCTGATGTATTCAAACTGATCACTGGTATGTGATAAATAGGCACAACACCCTAGTATGAGAAACATCCCTATATCATGATGCTTGTGCAACCATGCTTCACTGTCTTCACAGTGTACTGTGGCTTGAATTCAGTGTTTGGGGGTTGTCTGACAAACTGTCTCCGGCCACTAGACCCAAAAAGAACAATCTTACTTTCATCAGTCCACAAAATGTTGCGCCATTTCTCTTTAGGCCAGTCAATGTGCTCTTTGGCAAATTGTAACCTCTTCAGCATGTCTTTTTTTTCAACAGTGGGACTTTGCGGGGGCTTCTTGCAGATAGCTTGGCTTCACATAGGCGTCTTCTAATCGTAACAGTACTCACAGTGTTATGGACCTGTCGGAAGTAGCCTCTAACATTCCACAGACCGGAATTCCCCAAGGCGTGGAATCTAAGCCCCGACCTGCTTGTTCACCAGGGCCCCGTGGGGATGGACTTGGAGCAGGCCGAAACCAGGTCGCGGCCCCTGGGTTCACCCAGCTGTGGTAGAAGCACTACCGGAGGTGTATAGCAGGTGAGACTCTGATGTAAGGAGGTAGAGAGAGCGGAGTCGGGCAGGCCGGGTCTGTAGCGGTGGAGGCAGAACGGTACAAAAACAGTAGACAGAAGGATAAATGGGTCACAAGCCGGGTTCGGTAACAGGAGATCAAAACGTGCAGGATTAGACAGGAGAATGGTCAGACAAGCCAGGGATCAGAGCAGGAGACAGTCAGCAAATCAAGGTCAGGCAGGGTCAGCAACAAGGCAATCTAATTCAGGAAACAGTGTACAGATAAGACCATACGGCAACTAAAGCATAGACCTGACCTGTTTAAATAGGGTGCCCTGCGCCCTCATTGGTGCCAGGCGCACATCCGTGATCGCGAGTGTGCATGCACGACCGCCGCTGCCGTCGCGGGTGCCCAGGTCCTAAAGCTCTCATGCTAGTGCGGCACTGCATACCGCGCATGCACAGACCCGTGCGGCGCGGAAAGATCCGGGGTCCCTGACATTGCCCTCCCTTACTGGCAGCCTCCGGATGCCCACCCAATTTCTCCTTTGAGGCTGGTTGCGAAGGAATTCCCGCATCAGTCTGGGAGCATGGACATTTTGAGCAGGTTCCCACGAATTCTCCTCTGGCCCATAGCCTTTCCACTTGATGAGGTATTGCATTTGACCACCCCTTTTCCTGCAGTCAATAATTGCCTCTACCTTGAATTCCTCTTTCCCATCAATGTCTATGACCTCTGGAGGTCTAGATCTGATATCTAAAAAAGGTTCTGGTACTGCGGGTTTCAACAGCACACATGGAAAACGGGGTGTATTTTAAGGGATTCGGGAAGTGCTAGTTTATATGCCACTTCATTGACCTTACTTTCTACTTGAAAAGGCCCCACGAATTTGGGTGCCAATTTCCTAGACGGGCATGCCAGTTTTAGCTTGGTCGTTGCCAACCAAACCCGATCCCCGGGAAGTATGACCAGTTCCCCTTTTCTCCTCTTGTTAAAAAACCTCTTGCTATCTTCCTGGGCTCTAGCCATTGTTTCCTGTAATAACTTATTATTGGTTGTGAAGAAATGTAGGGTCTCTTGAGCTGTTGGGACTCTGGAACCAGATCTGGCAGGAAAGAAGGGTGGAACCCATAGTTGGCGAAGAATGGGGAATGATTGGTGGCAGAATGGTTTGCATTATTGGAGGCAAATTCCGCCATTGGCAGAAGTGTCAGCCAGTCGTCTTGCAGAAATGAAGTGTAACATCTAAGATATTGTTTGAGCGTCTGATTGGTCCGCTCTGTCTGCCCGTTAGTCTGTGGGTGATACGCTGAAGAAAAAGACAACTTGATCTCCAAACCCTCACATAAAGCCTTCCAGAATTTGGACGTGAATTGAACTCCCCGATCCAAAAGAATATTCTTTGGCACTCCGTGAAGTCTCACTATCTCCTTAATGAAGACCTGTGCCATTTTGGAAGCGGATGGTGTCTTTTCTAGTGGAAGGAAGTGTGCCATCTTAGAGAGATGGTCTACCACTACAAAAATCACGGTGTGATCCTGCGAAGGTGGCAGTTCCACAATAAAATCTATGGAGATCATACTCCAGGGCTGGTCAGGTATTGGTAAGGGTTGCAGCAGGCCCCAAGCCCTGTCTCTGGTGGGTTTATTCTGATTACAGATAGGGCAAGATTTAACGTACGCTTCACAATCTTTGGCCATACTTGGCCACCAAAATGTGCGTCGTGCTAATTCTAGGGTCTTGTGTATCCCAAAGTGACCCACCAATAGATGGTCATGACAATAGCCTAAAACCAGGGACTGAGCCTCCTTTGGTACCAGGATCTGTTCCCCCCTCCACAAGAGACCTTCCCTGCTCTGTAATGAGGTTCCAGGTAGATCAGAAACCCAGGTGGAAGCAGCCTGTAGTTTGGACAAAAGCTCAGACTGGAGCAATAAGAAACTACCTGCCGGTAAGATGGTATCCGGTTGGGGTGTTTCTCTAGGGTCCTCAAACATCCGGGAGAGAGCATCCGGTTTTGTGTTTCTAGACCCAGGATGACAGGTGATATGTAGATTGAACCTCGCAAAGAATAGTGCCCATCTGGCCTGGCGTGGTCAGAGGTGTTTAGCTGTCTTCAGATACTCTAGGTTCTTATGGTCGGTATAGACCAATATGGGATGTAGGGCTCCCTCTAATAGATACCGTCATTCCTCTAATGCTGCCTTAATGGCAAACAATTCCCGATCCCTGATGTCATAATTTCTTTCCAAGGGGGAGAGCATCCTAGAAAAGAAAGCCACCGGGTGCATTAGTTCCTTGGCCCCTACTCTTTGTGACAATACTGCTCCTACAGCTACTTCTGATGCATCTACCTCTAATATATACAGTAATGATGCATCAGGGTGACTCAGGATGGGAGCTGTTGTGAACAGTTTCTTTAAAGCTTCAAAAGCAGCCTGTGCTGCTGAGGTCAATTGAAAACATACCCCCACCTTTGTGAGCTGGGTGATGGGTGCTACCAGGCCTGAGAAATTCTTTATAAATTTCCTATAAAAATTAGCAAACCCAATAAACTTCTGAACCCCCTTCTTATCCGTGGGGGCCGGCCATTACAAAATCACCGTGATTTTCTGAGAGTCCACAGCGATCCCAGTGGTGGAAATAATTAGACCCAAAAACGAGATACTACTCTGCTCGAAACTGCATTTCTCAGCTTTGGCATAGAGCCCGTGCTGACAGAGTCGCTCCAGCACACTCCTGACATGCCCCCGATGCGCCTCCAGAGACGAGGAAAAGATCAAAATGACATCTAGATAAACAATTACGAAAATCTTTTTTAACAAAAAAGATTCCTGCCCCAGCCGATTATGTGGAAGGGCGGATAAAACCCTTCCGGAGGCTCTCATCAATATATTCTTTCAGTGCCCCCAGCTCACGTTCTGACAGGGGGAAGAATCGGCCGATAGGTATTTCAGAACCCGAGAGAAGATCAATGGGACAGTCGTAAGCCCGATGCGGGGGAAGAATATCTGCCCCCCGTGGGCTAAACACGTCAAGAAACTGATGATAGGCCGCAGGCACAATTTGGGCTAACTCGGCATTGGTACTCACATTTAATAAGGTTCGTGTATCTAGTGGTAACCTTGGTAAGCAATGTTCCTGGCAGTAAGGTGAGTGAAACTGAATCGACCCGGTCTTTCAGTCAATTTGGGGATCGTGAGCTCATAGCCAGGGAAGCCCCAAAATAACTGGATATAGGGGGGATGCAATGGCGTCCAAACGGAGAAGCTCTTGATGATGCCCTGCCACTGTGGTGTGTATAGGAGGGGTCTCCCGATCTACCGTCCAATTTTATTCGAGACCAATCGGCCAAAAAAATGTTCAGGCCATGCTCTTTGGTGAGCAAAGGAATCTGCTGCTGGGCCGCGAAGCTAAGGTCATTAAAGCAGCTACACACCCCGGAGTCAATAATAGCTGTCACCTGTAAGATTCTTCCGGGGAGCTGAAAAGACACAGGCACAGCCAAGTGAGTGGGGTTGCCTGTGCACACAGTAGATATAGCAGAAATAATAGAAGAGGACTTACGGAACTTCTCTGGACAGGAGCGCACCATGTGACCCGCTGCCCCGTAGTAGAGGCATAGATTGTTCGTCCGACATCTCTAGAGTTCCTCCGTTGAGAGGGAAGACCGCATCAGACCGAGCTGCATGGGCTCAGCCCCATCTGACGGTTCCGGACTCCGATTGCCGACACTGACTATTGGCAAGACTGGTACCCTTGGCAGCATCCATGTGGGTCTTGGCCCCTGGCTGGACCTCTCCTGTCTCCTTCCCCTCAACCTACGATCGATCTGGATGGCCCGGTCTATTAGGTCTTCCAAGGAGTCAGGTACTCCTGCTCTGCCAATTCATCCTTTAGCGGGTCAGTCAATCCTAACCGAAATTGATGACGCAAGGCTGCGTCATTCCACTGAGTGTCTCCACTCCAACACCTAAATTCAACTGCATAATCCTCCAGAGCCCGGCATCCCTGCTGTAAGGAATAGAGCCGAGGCAGCTTGATGCGGGTCATCATAAAGCTGCCTTGAAGAAGGTGGCAACAGAGTTCAGGTGTGGGTGTAAGGGACCGCCCGGCGGTACCACTAGCACTCCACTGATCGGTCGTTCCCAGCGTACGGAGTCTAAGCCCCAGAGTACTTGTTCACCAGAGCCCCTGATGGTGGGGATGGACTTGGAGTACCCCGGGACCAGGTCGTGACTACTGAGGACACCCTTCAGTGGTAGGGGTATTCGCCAGGGAGAGAGCCAGGTATGAGGAGGTCTGGAGACCCCGTTGAGAGGGATGGATGGACGGATGGAAGGATGGCTGAGCAAGTGCAAGGTCAGACAAGCCAGGTCGGTAACTATGGGGACGGTGCGGTACAGAGCAGCGAGCAAAGAATAGTCGGGTCACACGCCAGGTCAGCAACAGCAGGTCAGATCCAATAGGGGGCATTCGGGAGAGAGGTCAGGCAAGCAAGGGTCAAGAACAAGAGAAAGCAGCAAGGTCAGGGCACAATCCGGGTCAGCAACTTACTTAAACATGTTCACAGGATACAAAGAGACCAGAAGGCACTGAATGACAGCTCAGGGCCGTTTAAATATCCCGCCCTGCGCTGTCATTGGGGCCAGGCGCGCGTCCGCGGTCTCTACTGCGCATGCGCGAACTTGATTGCCGCGGTCGGCCAGGTCCCAGCGCCCGCGTCCCTGCACAGGGAGGTGCACTGCGCCTGCGCCGAGCCCAGCGCCGTGGCGATCCCCGACATTGCCCCCCCCTACGGGCAACCTCCGGATGCCCACCCGATCTCTCCACCACGGGTGATCGCGAAGAAACTCCCGGACTAGTCTGGGTGCGTGGACATTATGAGCCGGTTCCCAGGAATTGTCCTCTGGACCATAGCCCTTCCACTTAATTAGGAATTGGGTCTGGCCCCCCCTTCTTCGGCACTTAAGGATTGTTTCCACCTCAAATTCCTCTTGTCTTTCGACAGTTATGGCCTCCGGAGGTCTGGATTCTCGTTCTGGGAAGGCATCTGGGATCACTGGTTTCAGCAAGCACACATGGAAGACCGGATGAATTTTGAATGTGTCAGGAAGGATAAGCTCATATGCTACCTCGTTGACCATCCGCTTTATCCGAAAAGGCCCCACAAATTTAGGTCCCAATTTTTTCGAGGGACAGTGTCAGGAATGGATTTGCCAGTAATGGTGGGACTCACCTGCCTTGTGGGCTGCAGTGCCAGGGCTGGCCAGCGGGTGCTCTCAGCAATCAGAGACTCAACCCTGCAGTCAGCCAAAACACCTGAGGCTGATTACAGGTGTATTTAAGGGATGGCCAGACCTGCAGTCTGTGCCTTGGTGTGTGGTTTTCTATGGGCCCCTGTATCTTGTTACCTGCATTCCTGTTTCTGTTCCTGTCTGACTGATTCGTTGCCGACCCTGCCTGATCCGGACCTCTGCTGACTTCTCCTGTTTGATCCCTGGCTTGTGACCCCGACCATTCTCTGCCTGACCCCCCTGTACCTACCTGCCCGTTAGTTGCTGTACCCGGCTCGTGACCTGACTACTCTCTGCCTGCTCCTCCTGTTCCTACCTGCCCGATTGGTATTGACCTGGCCTGCCTGACGACGCTTGCATTGTATGTATTGTTATCTGTAGGTGGTTTGGTTCGTTTGCACTGTGTTATGTTTTAGTATTGCACTGCGTTTATGTATTGTTAGTGTTAATAAATTATATTGTTTATAACATATCTGAAGCCTGCATTTCCCTGTGTCAGTTCACATACCTCTGGTCATACCCTGGAGCCCTGACAGACAGAGCATCTTTAAATTGGTTGTGGCCAACCACACCTTCTGCCCAGGCCGCAACGCCAGATCCCCTCTTCGTTTCTTGTTAAACGCATTCTTATTGTCCTCTTGGGCCCGAGCGATGGCTTCCTGGAGTACTTTGTTGTTAGCGGAGAAGAAGGTTAATGCATCCTGCGTTGCCGATACTGGGCATTCAGAGACCAAATCAGGGAGAAAGACAGGGTGAAACCCATAATTAGAAAAGAATGGGGACTGCCCCGTTGCAGAATGGCTTGCGTTGTTATAAGCGAACTCCGCCAGGGGTAAGAGTGGCAACCAATCATCCTGCAGGAAAGACGTGTAGCAACGCAAGTATTGCTCCAGGGTCTGGTTAGTCCTCTCGGTCTGACAGTTGGTCTGAGGGTGGAACGCAGAGAAGAGGGACAACTTGATGTCCAGGGCCTTGCACAGAGCCCTCCAAAATTTAGACGTAAATTGGACCCCTCGATCAGAGACAATGTCCTCAGGTACTCCATGTAGTCTAACGATCTCCCGGATAAATATTCGTGCCGTCTCGGCTGCTGACGGAGTCTTCCTTAGTGAGACGAAGTGAGCCATTTTGGATAAGCGATCAACGACCACAAGAATTGCTGTGTGGTCTTGCGACGGTGGGAGCTCGACTATGAAGTCCATCGCGATCCTCTGCCAAGGCCGTTCGGGAATCGGCAAAGGCCGCAACAGCCCCCAGGCTTTGCTCCTCGATGGTTTGCTCTTCTGGCAGATGGTACAGGATCTCACATAGCGCTTGCAATCCTTAGCCATGTTTGGCCACCAAAAAGAGCGCCGGAGAAGCTCCAGAGTCTTGACTGGGCCAAAGTGTCCTGCCAGCAGGTGATCATGGCAATGCCCCAAAACCAGGGTCCGGACTTCCTCAGGTACCACGATTAAATCTTCCTTCCATAGGAGTCCCCCCTTGTTCTGGAGGGATACCCCAACTGGGATTGACGTGGCCGTAGATGCTTCCATTAGCTTGGAGCGAAGGTCCGTCTGGAGTGCCAAGAAGTTCCCCGAAGACAGGATAGTGTCGGGTACCAGTTCTTCTTCGGAGTCCTCATACATACGGGATAACGCGTCGGGCTTCGTATTTTTAGATCCGGGTCTGTAAGTAATATGAAAATTAAACCTGGAGAACAAGGCCCATCTCGCCTGTCGTGGGCGTAAACGCTTGGCGGTCCTCAGATACTCCAGATTCTTATGATCTGTGAAAATTATTATGGGGTGTGAGGCACCTTCCAGAAGGTACCTCCATTCCTCTAACGCTGCTTTGATAGCCAACAGCTCTCGATCGCCGATATCGTAATTCTTCTCCGCTGGGGTGAGTTTCTCCGAGAAGAATGCTACGGGATGGAGTAATTCTTTGGTGCCCTTCCGCTGGGACAGGATGGATCCTACCGCATTCTCCGATGCATATACCTCCAAGATGTAGGGCAGGGCCGTGTCCGGATGGCTCAGAATGGGTGCCGAGGTGAATAGCTTTTTCAGAGCTTCGAAGGCTTCCTGAGCCTCCGGAGTCCATTTGAACCGGGTTCCAAGTTTGGTTAATTGAGTAATGGGGGAGACCAGACCCGAGAAGTTCTTGATGAACTTTCGATAAAAGTTTGCGAACCCAATAAACCGTTTGAATGCCTTTTTTGTCCGTGGGTTCAGGCCAATCTATAATTGCAGAGACCTTCTGGGGGTCCATCGCGACCCCCGCGGTGGAGATAATCAGGCCTAGAAACGTAATGCTGGATTGCTCGAAGCAACATTTATCCGCCTTGGCATATAACCCATGCTGCCGCAACCGCCCCAATACCTTTGCCACATGCATCCTATGATCCTCCAGGGAGGGTGAAAAAATCAGTATGTCATCCAGATAGACGATAACAAAGATATCCAAAAAATCCCTGAAGATGTCGTTCACGAAATGTTGGAAGGTGGCTGGTGCATTGCACAGCCCAAATGGCATGACCAGGTATTCAAAATGGCCAAACCGGGTACGGAATGCCGTTTTCCACTTGTCCCCCTCTCTTATGCGTACCAGGTTATAGGCCCCCCTTAAATCAAGTTTTGTGAATATAACCGCAGCCTTTAGGCTCTAAAACAATTCTGGTACCAATGGCAATGGGTAACGATTTTTGATCGTGACCCTATTCAGCTCCCGGTAGTCGATACAAGGTCTCAGGGTTTTGTCTTTTTTTTCCACGAAGAAGATTCCCGCTCCTGCTGGAGAAGTGGAGGGGCGGATGAATCCCTTCTGGAGGCTGTCCTCAATATATTCTTTTAGGGCCCCCAATTCAAGCTCAGATAGAGGGAAAATTCGCCCAAAAGGAATCTCAGAGCCTGGTAACAGGTCGATTGGACAGTCATACGGGCGGTGGGGGGGCAGGGTATCGGCTCCCCGCTTACTGAATACATCCAGGAACCCATGATAGGCTGCGGGAATAACCTGTTTCAAATCAGAGTCTCCTTCGGAGCATAGGAGAACCCGGGGCCCCGCAGGGCCCGAAGTGCGACAATGTTCCCGACAGTATGGGGAAGGGAACGAGATTAACCCAGTTTCCCAGTCAATTTGAGGGTTATGGGGCCGTAACCATGGGAGCCCCAAAATGACTGGAAAAAGAGGTGACGCAATAGCATCCAGGCGGAGGAATTCCTGGTGTTGGTTGGCAATGGTAGTGGCAATGGGGGGAGTTTCCTGATTACCCCCGATTTTATCTGGGAACCATCGGCCAAAAATATGTTGAAGCCCTTCTGTCTGTGTTGGAGGGGAATACCCTGCTGGTGAGCAAAATCTAAATCCAGGAAACAGCTGCATGCCCCCGAATCAACTATGGCTGTCACCTCCACGGTCCTTTCTGGAAGCTGAAAGGAGAGGGGCACCACTAAGTATTGAGAAGGACAGGTATTGCTAATAGACAAAGAAGAACGGGTGCACTTACTCATTTTCTGAGGGCAGGATCGCACCATATGACCAGCTTCACCGCAGTAAAGGCAGAGGTTCTGGGCTCGTCTGCGCTGGTGTTCCTCTGGTGGTAATTTAGGCTGCGCCAGGCCTAGCTGCATACTGTGCAGACTGAGGGAGCAATCCCCCAGTCTGTGCAACTGTTGCTCAGAGCCAGAGGCCAAACGAGGAACTCCTCCTGCTCTGCTCTGACAGGTCCATACTATTTTCTGTGTGGTTCGGCAGCCTATAGAACATTTCCCCAGAACGCGAAAGGTTCGTGTGCCCTCATAAAGCTAGTCCCCGCATCCTATGTAGTGATGGATCATAAAGAGTTGATGGTCCACAAGAAGGTAAGGATGGCAGGGAGAGTTCGCAGGGAACTGTTCTCTGAGGGCGACCAGGCATGGGCTTGGTTCCCCTCATGGACAGGTTGGGGAATAGAACTTATGAAGCGCCTGAACAATTTTTCTGTCATCGTGGATAGTATGTTTAACGAGACCGTAGAGGCTGTCAGAGAAATTGCCCAAGAACAACGGCAGATGGGAATTTTAGTGCTTCAGGAGAAGATGGCCCTTGATTATCTTTTAGCCGCCAAAGGGGGGTTCTGTGAGTTCATCGGAGAGGATTGTTGTACTTGGATAGAAGATACCGATGACAAGGTCCAGGCCCATATGGACAAAGTTAGTGAACTACAGGGAAAAACTATAGCTATAGCTAGTGAGGGTTGGAATCCGTTCAAGGGTTTGGGAGGATTGGGAGATTTCCTGTTCTCCATCGGGTCTTGGTTGAAGGAAGTGGGAGTGTATGTCCTGATGCTTCTCTTTTTCCTCTGCCTCTTATATGCCGCGGTGAGATGTTCCTGTTGCCTCGTCGACCGTGTAAGCCAAGCTCGGGCAGACGACCACATCTCCATGCCCGCTCCTGGGATCCCGCTCCAACCACTGATCGGAGGAAGACCTCACCAACCAACCACCTTCTCTACAGATTACGTCCTGGCTTCCCTCTAATTTATCTCCCTGAAGACCACATTCTCCAAGACCTCCAAGCAAGCTTCAAGCCTCATCATGGTTTGTGTCTGCAATTTGGAAAACTGTCTGGGTCGAGACCAGCCTTGTGTGGCCCCGTCTGCAGGGGCAATTTGAGAATCTGCTGCTGGATCTCCCCAGACCACCGTGGGATCACAAGCCTTATTCATACCACAAGTCTGTTTGTGGTTTTTGCAAGAGCCTTCCTATAGTGAAGGTTCCAACGCTCGAGGATCATCGCTTCAATCAAGCCTGTTTGCGTTGAGTCTGCGTCGGGTCTTGTTGTTTCAGGTACCCCGTGGAGCTTTATTCTCAGGGACAACTACAGGAACTCTTTGAGGTTTTGAGACTACACCCATCAAGCTGAAGAAGATCAAGAAGGGACACGAGGAGAATATGATAAAACAGGAGGGAATGTCATGGAAATTTTGTATTGTTGGTTGAACTTTAAATGTGTCATATATGACTGTTATTCATATGTCTCTCGTGTGGCTTAATTAAAGCTCTGAAGGCTGCAATTGGGCCATGCGCATGTACAATGTATGTATTACAGTACTCGGCTCGGTAATGGATGAGATGGCAGATCTGCGGTTATAGACCGGCGTGTATACCACCACGGAATTCGATGCGAATGCCGCCGGTGGTAGGCCGCGAGCCTGTATCCACATATCAGCAGCATAGTACCACAT
Source organism: Staurois parvus (assembly GCF_062004578.1). Taxonomy (NCBI): domain Eukaryota; kingdom Metazoa; phylum Chordata; class Amphibia; order Anura; family Ranidae; genus Staurois; species Staurois parvus. The sequence goes on from NW_028318071.1 coordinate 48,624, forward strand.
GGACTTCATAACGCAAGGCGCCAAGCGGTGTGAACTCCGCGTGTAGGCTTATGCATATCTTACAAACCATTACCGACCTGAACTGTATCTGGATGGATGTGTTTTAATAAAGATCGTATCGGGCCCATCCAGGTACAGACTGATGTTTCTAGGGAATGCTTGTACAAAGAATTTACATACCAATGGGAGCTACTAGGACAGGAAGTATGCTCTCCATAGAGGGCTCATGGGGGGAAGGGGAGGAAGTCTGCTGACCTCAGAAGGCTCATGGGGGGAAGGGGAGGAAGTCTGCTGACCTCAAAGGGCTCATGGGGAAGGACCAGTGATAGATAATAGGAAAGGCTATGCTCCAATCGGAATGTACATCCTGTGTATAGGCACTCCCCATTGCATTGTTCTGTGGGAGGGGATTGACCTTATTCATGTGGGGGGCGTGTGTGTGTTTGTAATAAAACCAGAGGCTGAGAAAAAAACTTCCTCTATGTGAATTCCAACAGCATCCTGAGAGTGTCGTGTGATCATTCTGGGGTACAGGGAGATCCATTCCCCACATTTCAACAGAAGCTAACCCAGTTGGAGGCGCAGTAATCTTGGGGCTAAGCTGCAGTCGTGATAAGTGAGATTCGCACAGCTTTATGGGGGATTTCTGCGCATCCAACTGCGAGTACTCACGGTAAGGAGAAATTCGTTAAAGCGAATTTCCAAGACACTGGTACAGATGTGAATTTTACACTGGTACACCACAACAGATGTGGATCACTGGTACAGATGTGGATTTTACACTGGTACACCGTGGCAGATGTGGATCACTGGTACAGATGTGGATTTTACACTGGTACACCGTGGCAGATGTGGATCACTGGTACAGATGTGGAATTTACACTGGTACACCGTGACAGATGTGGATCACTGGTACAGATGTGAATTTTACACTGGTACACCGTGGCAGATGTGGATCACTGGTACAGATGTGGATTTTACACTGGTACACCGTGACAGATGTGGATCACTGGTACAGATGTGGATTTTACACTGGTACACCGTGGCAGATGTGGATCACTGGTACAGATGTGGATTTTACACTTGTACACCGTGATAGATGTGGATCACTGGTATAGATGTGGAGTTTACACTGGTACTCCATGACAGATATTGATCACTGGTACAAATATGGATTTTACACTAGTACTGTATGACAGATATTTACTACTGATAAACTGTGACATATGTGGATTTGACACTGGTAGGCAGTTACAGATGTTGATCACTGGTACAGAAGTGGATGACCACTGGTACACAGTGACAGATGTGGATCACTGGTACAGATGTGAATTTTACACTGGTACACTAACAGATGTGGATCACTGGTACAAATGTGAATTTTACACTGGTACACTGACAGATGTGGATCACTGGCACAGGTGTGAATTGTACACTGGTACAGCGCAACAGATGTGGATCACCGGTACAGATGTGGAATTTACACTGGTACACCTTGACAGTGTGGATCACTGGTACAGATGTGGAATTTACACTGGTACACCGTGACAGATGTGGATCACTGGTACAGATGTGGAATTTACACTGGTACACCGTGACAGATGTGGATCACTGGTACAGATGTGAATTTTACACTGGTATACCGTGACAGATGTGGATCACTGGTACAGATGTGAATTTTACACTGGTACACCACAACAAATGTGGTTCACTGGTACAGATGTGGAATTTACACTGGTACACTGTGGCAGATGTGGATCACTGGTACAGATGTGGATTTTACACTGGTACACCGTGATAGATGTGGATCACTGGTATAGATGTGAATTTTACACTGGTACACTGTAACAGATGTGGATCACTGGTACAAATGTGAATTTTACACTGGTACACTGACAGATGTGGATCACTGGTACAGGTGTGAATTATACACTGGTACACCGCAACAGATGTGGATCACCGGTACAGATGTGGAATTTACACTGATACACCTTGACAGTGTGGATCACTGGTACAGATGTGGAATGTACACTGGTACTGTGTGACAGATGTGAATGACCACTGGTACTGTGTAACAGATGTGGATCACTGGTGCTGTGTGACAGATGTGGATCACTGGTGCACTGACAGCTGTGTGTGGGACACTATGGGGTGATCAATGTGTGTGTGTGTAACTCACTGTTTTACACAGATCGGCTCTGCCTCTCCTCACTAGTGGACTCTGTGTGAGGAGAGGCAGAGCTAATCAACAGACTGGCAGCTTTGTTGACATTACATGATGGCTGTGATTGGACACAGCCATCATGTGATCAGAAGGGCCAATCAGAGAGCCCTTCTGCCGTGCAGCATTTCACTGTGTCCAGGGGAACAGGCACACTGAGAGCATGCAGCTGCGTGGCCACAAGGCCACGCACACCCACGTTCTGAGGGGCGTTCAGGAACGTCCACTCAGAACGCTGGAGATCCCACCTGACTGATTATGTGCAGTGGCTAGGTGGGAAGCGATTAATTTCCTCAGCCCCCCTCCATCACTGTCCTCAATGGCCCCATTATTGTTCTCATCCACCCCATTTATGTTCTCAGATCCCCCCATTACTGCCCTCAGCCCCCCATTACTATCCTCAGCCCCCCATTACTGCCCGCAGCTCCTCCATTACTGTTCTCAGTGACCCCCTTAATGTCCTCACCCCCTCTCCATTTCTATCCCGTGACCCCAATAATGGCCTCAGCCCCCCTCATTAATGTCCCCAGGGACCCCATAACTGTTCTTAGCCCCCCCTCCATTACAGTCCTCAGTGACTCAATTACAGTCCTCAGCTTCCCCCCCTCTTCATTAATGTCCTCAGATCCCCCTTTCACAATACCTCCTCATTGTCCCCTCCTCCTGTCTTACCTTGCACAGACAGTACGGAGGGTGGAAGCATAGCGGGTCTGGACAGAGGGCGGGAGCTGCCAGTTGGTGATTGGTTGCTAGGACCGCCCTGCATCCTAACAGCAAATCACCTGCTTGTAATTCAGGAAGCTTCTGCCCTCCATCCAGAGCTGTCCTGCCTCCCGATGTAGACTCTAAGAGAATGACAGAGGTCATGGTGATGGCTGCTGGACAGAGAGGCTCCTAAATGGCGGGATCGCAACCCACCATTTAGTGATGCCTGGTGACTGGTGTAAAGCTTAATGTGACAGGGAGGCCTGCCCAGGCCCCTTGGCAATTGTATACCCTGCAGCCCCTGACGCTACGCCAGTGCCTGGAGCATGATACTCACAACTTTAGAACATTCAGAAAATGAGTCATTTGACACCGATATCTTGACCGGTTCACGTAACCAGTTTCCTATCCATGTACATACATCAACTCCAACAGACATTATTTTATAGAATACATGTTTTTAGATGTAATCTGACTCCTCACTCCTTCTGAAATAGTCTCTTAGCAAAAAGGCTTCAATAAATCTGCATCAGAGGTTTGCAATTGTTTAGGCATATGGTCTGAGAAAAAAAAAAGACGTGATTTGTTCATCCCAAATCTTAGAATCTTAGTAAACAAGGATTACATGCTGTCCAAGTGCTAATAAATTCAGTTTTTGTGGGTTGCTCCTCTGAAAAAGCACACTCTAATTTATATTTTAGGAAGATAAAATCTGCCTAGTCTCTTTTGTCTTGCATTGCGACTTAGTAAAAAAAACACTTGTAAGGTGTACTGCATATTTGTACAAAAAAGCTGGCTCTTGACTATGACATAATAAATGCAAATGTTTTTTATATAAATAAAATGCCTTATCTCTTCCTCTGACATGGTGTTCAAGGAATTATAATTGCTTAAGGAGCAGCAAGTCTCTAAAATATTTAGGGCTAGCATACCATAAATGAATTTTCTTTGAAAAAATTGACTAGTCAAACTGCATGCATGCTCTCCAGCTACTGTGTGAAAATGTTTGCTTTTGTTCCTAAAACATGGCATTATGATTATTTTTCTTGTTTTGCATAACAACTGCCTCATTTCTGCAATTTGGGTTTGTGGATTGCAATTTGTGGTTCTGTACAATACAGTGCACAAAATTATTGAATAGGAGATTGCAGCAAGCTATGTTCTGTGACAACATGTGCCCGTGTGGCAATGTATATGATTTTGATAGCATAGTGTTTTTTGTTTTAAGGTGTATACCTTTCCTCAGTTTTTGGCTGTGTTGCCTCTTCTGCTTCTAACACTAATTTACTGTATTACTTATAAAGAAAAACTAACTACTATTTTTTTGGGTGGAAATCAATTATATTGGGTTACTGTTGCTGTATGTAAGCCAAGCAATTACTGTATGTAAAGGCAGCTTACTGTGGAATCAGAACAGTCTGTTCTGCAATCTGTCACAACAGAAGTCTTGGGGCTCAGGTCCTCCTTAAAGCTTTGAAGGTTGCAAAGGATTTTCAACTTTTTAAAGAGGTGATTGTAGACGTATTAGTGCACTTGCAACAGAAACAATTCAGTACTGTCCGTGATACTTTTTTTATTTGCACTAACATACAATTTTAAGGACAAGCTTTCAGGGAGTGTCCCATTCTTCAAGGTCCAAGCAGTACTGTTACAAAGTTTTAGCAGAATGTTAGAAGCAAAAGCAAAGACTGGGGGGGAGATCAACACTCACAGAGGGAGTCATAAAACGGTTGGATAATGATTGAGGAATTAAGGCTGTTATCTCGTGTCAAATAGAATTATCATTCTTAGTTCAAAAGTTTTTCTTTCCTGGATGGATTTGAAATTTCCTTTAAGAACTAATACATTGAGGTCTTCCATAATGTGGTCTGGTTGTGCGAAATGGTGTCCCACAGGTGTGCAAAGGTCATCTTCACACACCCCCACAAGGACGCAACCCCAAATTGCACTCTACTTTCCAAAAACGGGTCATTTGGGGGGGTTAGGTGCTATCCTGGCATTTCAGGGCCTCTGAAACTGTGATAGGTAGTCTGGAAGTGTAATGAGGAAATAAAGCCCTTTAACCACTTGCCTACCGGGCACTTATACCCCCTTCTTTACCAGGCCAATTTTCAGCTTTCATCGCTGTCGAACTTTGAATGACAATTGCGCGGTCACGCAAGATTGTACCCATATGAAATTTTTATCATTTTTTTCTCACAAATATAACTTTCTTTTGGTGGTATTTAATCGCCGCTGGGTGTTTTACTTTTTGCGCTATAAACAAAAAAAAAATGCAAAAAATTTGAAAAAAAAAACGTTTCTTTGTTTCTATTATAACATTTTGCAAACAGGTAATTTTTCTCCTTCACTGATGTGCGTTGATGAGGCAGCATTGATGGGCACTGATAGGCAGCACTGATAGGCAGCACTAATGAGGTGGCACGGATAGGGGGCACAGATGATGGGAACTGATAGACAGCACGGATAGGTGGCAATGACTGGCATCACTGCTGGGCACGGCTAGGTACAGACTGGCGGCATTACTAGGCACTGACTGGCACAAGCGCTGGGCACTGACTGGCAGAACTGCTGGGATGCACTGGTGGGCATAGGTGGGTGGCACTGGTGGGCACAGGTGGGTGGCACTGGTGAGCACAGGTGGGTGGCACTTCTGGATGGCACTGCTGGGCACAGGTGTGTGGCACTGCTGGGCACAGGTGGTTGCACTGCTGGGCACAGGTGGTTGCACTGCTGGGCACAAGTGGGCAGAACTGGTGGGTGGAACTGCTGGGCACCGATCATCAGTGCCCTGATGATCGGTGCTGATCCCTGCTCTAACAACTGCCGGTTCTCGGCAGTACTTACCTCACGATCTGACAGCGTGAGGAAAGTGCAGCCGAGAACCGGCAATTGCATTTCCCTGTGATCAGCGTGTCATTGGACACGGATGATCATGTGGTAAAAGGCCGCTGTGATTGGCCTTTTACCACATCACGTGATCAGCTGTGTCCATCATATGACGCCCTCCCAGAACTGGCCGGCCGCAGTGTAGCCGTCAATTGGCTATCTGTGGTCGGCAACTGGTTAAAAGCCTGAAGGTGCTTATTGGATTTTGGGGTCCTGTACTTGGCTAGACTGCCAAAAACGGCTCTCACATGTGGTACCCCCATACTCAGGAGAAGTAGCAGAATGTATTTTGGGGAGTAATTTTATGCCACACATCACTCACTCTTCTAACCACCTGAAGACCAAGACTTTTCTGACACTTTTTGTTCACATGAAAAAAAATCTGTATTTTTTGCTAGGAAATTTAAACCCCCAATAACATTTTTTTTAAAGCAGACACCCTAGTGAATAAAATGGTGGGTACTACAATTTAAAAAAAAAAATACACTTTTTTACTTTTAATGCACAAAAACACAATATATTGGCAGTTATTTGGTAAAATATAAAAGATAATGGTATACCGAGTAAATATACCAAACATGACATGCTTTAAAATTGCGCATGCCCCGTGCAATGGCGACAAACTGCAAACATTTTTAATATCCATAGGTAACGCTTTAAAAGCTACCATTTTAGATTTACAGAGGAGGTCTAGTGTTAGAATTACTGCCCTTGATCTGACGTTCACGGCAATACCTCACATGCATGGTGCAATTGCTGTTTACATACCGACACAGGGTCAAGGCTTGTGCACACAGGTGTGCGCGCATGGGAGGGGCAATTTTTTTTTTTTTGTTATTTTGATTTTTTTTTTATTAATTTTTACATTGTACCTTTCATTTTTTTTTTATCACTTTTAATGCTATAACAGAGAATGCAAATATCCCCTATAACTTCAATGGGCATTGTCATATATTGTTTTTTGAGAAATCTGGGGTCTATCAGACTCTGGATATCTCCTCTGCCCTTACATTATCTAATCAAACCAAAATCGGTGTGATCAGATGCTTTCCCAATTTACAAATGGAGCTGTTTATATCCGGCGAAGCTGAAGTGATGAAATGCTTGTAGCTTCCGAATTCTTAGACTATAGAGATGATTGGCACCACTCTGGTCTCCAATCAGCTCTATGGTCAGCTGGCAGAAACACCGGCTGCATTCTCAGGTTCCCCCGATGGCACAAGACTGCCCGAGAAGGCTGTGGAAGGCAGCGAGGGAGGAAGGCATCATCTCCCGCTGCTTGTAAAAGCAATCCTGCAGCTAATTAGCCACTAGGATTGCTTTTACATGAAAGCCGCTCGCCGGCTGAAAAAAAACGATACCAGGATGATGCCTGCAGCTGTAGGCATCATCTTGGTATAACCATTCAAAGTCCAGTAATGTACCAGTACATCGCCGATCCTTGTTGGGTGTATATGCTGTGTTCTTTTTTTTGTATGCAGCCTGTGGACTGAATGAAAAAATGAGAAGAAATCTCTACCAGAAAAAGTGTGTGGTATGCTCACCATTAGAATATACCGCCCTGCATCCATCCACTTCTAATGGTGGGCACACATTAGGTCACACTTTGCCACAAGCGCCAGTTCCAAGATTGAACAGATGTTTTACTGGGGAGTATAGACATCTGCAAATTTTTGGTTAAGATGATTTGCGAGGGGCTGAATTTTGTGGAGCCGGTCAAATTCAGGGTTATGCCAAGGATGACTGAGTGTATTGTCACTGAAATGCATAAAACACATTATACTCTCATAGCTATGCCTGGCCATGGCAGCAGAGAACACGGCATATGATGAATCGGGTCTGCGGACCAATACAACCGCAATTCATTTCTTTTAGTAATGCCCATGTTGAGGGTTAGGCCCCAAAAAATGTAAATTCGAAAACCGTAATAAGTTTCCATGCGAATGGTCTGGCAAGGTTTGAATTTGAGTTGGTGGCGATAAATTGTTGTGCATGTAAATTGCTTTGATCCTCAATCAACGCATACAGATATTCCGTGAAAAACAGCTCCAAAAAGGAGTTATGTGAAAGACCAAGATGTACTAGACCGCTGGTACTCGCCAGTTCACCAAAATGTAGAGCGGCACTAGTGCTGGCACTCTGCTGCATATGTATAAGTAGGTAATAGAGCGCTGGGAGTACATAAGTGAAGCAGCTAGCATAAAAGGTAACCTTGGGACCCAGATAGAAACATGAAAAATAAATATGCAGCGCTTTTGAAATTAAATATGAACAAGCATAAAAAACAGAACATGAACAGCATAACTGCATGACAAATTCAGTCCATATTGCATGGTGCGATAAAGTGATAGGTGCAATTGTCCCAATAATTCATGTTCAGAGAAATTCGTGACTCTTGTGATCTCGTGATTTGTACAAATAATGCACTAACCAGATAGCGCAACCAATGCGCATGGAGCAATTAAGACCCGCTCCTGGTGCTCTGGACTTGTAATATTAGGAGGATGTCATCTGCAGGTTTGGCCACCAGATGTCATCAATCCAGGTATATAGGTAAGTCATCCACCAGAGAGATCATCAGCGGGGGAGGGGGTGATCATGCATCATTCCCAAATGGACGTAACCTTCAAAAGCGGGCTCCCATAACATAGATGAGACCCAGAGAAGCCTCTGATAGTGTAGTATGTTTATTAAGTAAAAACTTACACCAGATACAATTGGAGGAAAAAAAAACTTACATCAAAGCAAGGTCAGGCCACCAGGGTGTCAATCAGGATGGCTTAGTGGTATGCATACACAGGTCAAGGGCACCTCCCTAACGCGTTTCGTGTGCAAAACACTTCCTCTGCTGCATATGAGAGTCATCAACATTTACCGGCAAGTGCTAACAGAGATCAGGCCTGATTCTGCGAACATTGCGGTTTTGTGTGCAATGTATCAACTGTCAGTGACCTACTGACACTGCACTTGCTGGGGGAGAAGGGGGGGTGAGCGTAGGGGCTAAACGGAGGTGCTGGCAGGTGCCGGGGCTGATCCCGCTAACACTGCGTTTTTGGGGACGCTATACTAATGTGAACACTGGTATAGTGCTGATCTGATCAAAGATATTGACCCGTTCAGACACTATACTAGCAATGGAGGTTTGTGCATGGGCGTGTTCCTGGCAATCAAGGGGTTAAATGTGATGACTGGTGTACTGATGGGCAATCTGACACTATCTCAAGGGGTGTGAAAACCACTGGAGTGCTAATCACATATATATGTGTGATTTTGCACACCCGTGCCACCCTGTAGCAGTATTTATACTATAGGGCGGTCAGGAAGCGGTTACAGAAGCGGTTTGTGTTACGTTGCTGCCTTACTTTAACAGACAATTGCGCGGTCATGCAACACTGCACCCAAATTAAATTTACGTCCTTTTTTCCCACAAATTGAGCTTTCTTTCGGTGGTATTTGTTCGCCTATGCGTTTTTTATTTTTTGCGATATAAAAAAAAAAAAAAAAAAAAAAAAATTTTGAGAAAAAAAACTATATTTTGGACTTTTTGCTATAAAACATTTCCAGTAAAAAAATTTAAAAAATCAAATTTAGTCATAAATTTCTGCCAAAATGTATTCTGCGACATGTCTTTGCTAAAAAAAAAAAACCCAATATGTGTAAATTAATTGGTTTACGTGAAAGTTATAGCGTCTACAAATGGTGGGAAAGATACTGGAATTTTTTTTTTATTATACAAATAATGGCGGCGAAGGTACCACCCCTTGATGACGTCGGTGTGACGAAACCGGTTGGGCGTAGCCTACTTGATGTGGACGTTAGAGAGCCTTGCTGTTCTGTGCTGTATGGGAGAGATCTGCGGTGAGCGTTAACTGTATCTCAACCCCTTTTTTGCGATTGAAGCTGGTGTCTGTTGGACACCTTGTTTGTGAGTTTCCTTATACCTTTTTTATTAAAGAGATAAATGAAAAAAACGTATTGCACCATTATGTTCTCTTTTTTGTCCCTGAGTGTACTGCATGCTCTCATGGAGGTATGAGAAAGAGTGGGGAAGTTCATCATAAGAGCTTGGGCTGCAAAGTTGTTTGGCTGTGATTATTATTATCTGGAAGTATCTGAAACATCACCATATCTATTTGGACATCGGGTTCATTGCTCCCAGAGCACAAGCCCTGTTGCTGGTTTATAATCTGACCAGCCATTAGCTCTGGTGAGTTCATTTAATCTCCTTTGGTGGTGGATTTTTCACAATTGGTTCAAGTCACTGAAGATATATATATATTTTTTGGACACTAATTTATGTTTGGACACTATAATTATTTATTTAAAACACTAATGTTTTTTGGATGATGATATACACTTTTGTATAAGTTTGTTATTAGCGCATACGTTTTGATTCGGATTATTGTTGCCAAAATTTATTTTGGGTGGGATATGCTGCTGACATTTTGGTGTTTTTTGTAAGTGGTGCTTTTTTCTTTTTTAATTTGGGACTCAGACACAAATGGTCATCAATTAACATCTGAAAAGCCTAGCTTCCTCTGAAAGTGGCACCTGGGGGCTAATAAGATTTTGTCACCTTCTGGGGAAACCTGTTGGAAGGAAATGGCTGTAGACAGGTTGTCTCCCTGACATTGGGAGCTCTAAAAGAAATACATACATCAAAGGAAATGTTTCATCTCTCATAAAAGCTAAAATATTAGTTGCAGAGAGATGAAAATACTTCCTTTTGATGGGGCACTCTGTGGGTCACACTGACATATACAAACCATATTTGTGGCCTATGTAGAATGCCAGGAAAATGCAGTAAATGGTTAGGTGGCACTGGATCACGACAGTCGGACAGTGATTGATACTGTCGCGATCGGGCTGATGCGCTGCTGTCGGAAATCCAATCCCCGACTTGGTGATCCAAGCCGGTCTTGGTCCGATTGACCTTGGGCAGGTCAGCATCCAGAAAATCCTGTGTGCGGGTACAGGAACACCCCCCAGGGTCAATTGGCCGAGGACTAATGTCCCGCCTACGTCCATATCCCCATAAATTGAGTACCCGGACATTGGGACATTGTAATTCGTATGGAGGCGGTTCTATTTGACTGATGGATTGCTGACGCTCTGGCTTGCTCCTAGTCATTTGTGTGTCTTCTTGTAGTATTTGTATTTCTGTAACTTTTTATATTTTGTACATATTTTATGCACTGCCCACTTTCAGGATATTAAATCTTAAAATTAATTAGTGACTTCTGTGTATTTAGGCACAGGCTCATATCTTCGGAGAGATTAGATTGGAGAGATTATATTCTATTGTATGTTAGTGCCTTTAAACGCTCGGTCAAGCTCATTGCCAATCTGTATGCAATTGCACTGCGTGTGGGCAGATTGCGTGCAGATTGTACAGGTAACAGATCTGCCAGACGGAGATCTGTGTGTGTGGGGTTGTCTCAACAGACCGTTCTGCGGATAAACTGTTGGGTGTTGGCAGGCTACCTTTTGTGGTGTGGGGGTGTGTGGACAGTGGAAGAGTGATTAACACCGGGGTTCTAGCTGTAGGATAGCTGGAAATATTTTTATTCAAAAATAGATCTTGCAACCAGCAAAATTTTTTTACAAAAGTATAAAAAATAAACATAACAAACTTCCTACCAGAAATAAACAAAGAAAAAACTGGATACGTCTCCAGGACATAATACCAACAATAACAGAAAAGGACCTGGTCTTTATGACCATAATACCCAGACATGTAATTTGTACCCTACAGAGGGCAGTTTTGCTTATAAATCCAGCTTCCATGGCCTACCATTTTAATAAAGCAAAACAAAAAAACAGGGAAAAACAGCAAAAAGAGGCCTTAACAGCCTTACATTTTATCTATGTATATATATATATATATATATATATATAGTATATGTCTACCATGGCACAACTTTAAACCCCTTGCAGGAGGAACCACACTTAAGTGCAAAGGCCTTTATGGCCTACCAGCATACATAAATAACATATCCCTTATGAGGGGAAACCTCACACACTTTAAATTATTCGCCTATACGGCTTTAACAAAACTAGAAAACTTAGTATACTACCCAACAAAGGCTAAGAAAGCTAGACCTTCAGGTATCCGTGACCATTCTCAAAAAGAAACCTTCAACCAAAATCTAAGAGAGCGAAAAAGAGGAGAAAAGCAGGACAGCAACCACACCAAGAGATCAACAGACTGCCGCTACAGGCCTGATATTCCTCTATGCCTTTATCCAGACCCTTCACCACTGCCTGTCTTTCTCAAGACCCTGAATTTTCTCGCCAAGGATGTCACACACCACCACCTGAACAGGAAGGACCTTCTGCCGCAAGGAGACCTGACACCGTGCATTCCAGGTATAGTACTGGACAACTAGACAGACTAGAAACCGTGTGTCCAAATCAAAACCAGCATGACTTTCTAATGCCCCATACACCCACTCTGCATAAGACATGCAGTATAGGAAGGGGACGCCCAGAGCCCTCCCCGCCTCTTTATACACCTCTACATTGAAAGGACATCGAAGTAAGAAGTGGTCCATACTTTCCACTTCACCCCCACACTCCATCCTCGGACAACCATGGTCATCCAAGGGACGGTACTTCAGATTTCCCCTCACATAGAGCCTGCCATGGAACACAAGCCAGGCCTGGTCCCTAAATTTCAAGGGAATCCTCTCCATATTTAATAAACGTAATCCCTCCCTCATAATATGGCCTGGGCAATCCTTCAAGGCCAGCGGCGCATGAAACGCAGAGGCCACTATCCTCTCCCTCAGGAGTCTCCCAGGGAGCGACCTGACCTCCTCCGCAGTCACACACCACCGCTTAAGAATCTTCAAGCACGGGGAGACATAAGCCGGGAGCTTATCATGCTTGACCTGCAAGCTTCTCACTGGCCCACCTCTCTCCCAGCAGCCCAGAAAGGGTCTAAACCAAATTTGAAAAAGGCCTACCCATGCAGGCAGGTTCTCTTTTAACATACTAACAATGTTATGTTTTATAAACATCAAAGAGAAGAAAACAAACAAACAATCAGGTTGACCATACCTAGGCCACCCTCCTGCCTGGATTGGTACGTCACATCCTGCTTTACAAGGTTCAGTCTGTTTCCCCATAACAGCTGGAAGAAACAACTGTAAACTCTCGTATAGATAGACTCTGGCAAGAGACAGACAAAACTGACGTACAAAAAAATGGGGACCAAGTAAGTTTTAATTAAGTCAACCCTTTCCCTTAGGGACAACCGCCATCCCTTCCAGCATCTCACTTTGACATCAGCATCTGACAACCTGGATTCCCAATTTGCTTTACTGTAATCGTCAGGTCCAAATTCGATGCCTAACACTTTGATCTTCTGATGGGGCTCTGGGAAGGCATAATCTTGGAGCCAGATGCCTCTGCATACTGTTCCATCATCGAGACCACCTCCTGCACCTCACCAGTTCCAGAGATAAAGACCGACACATCATCAGCATAGGCCACGACCCTCAAAGGCGGCTCACCAGTCGTGCCCACCGGCACCCCGTCCAACACCCCGTCATTTAGTCTCCTGACGAAGGGGTCGATGGCAAAGGCATAGAGCAAAGGGCTCAGCGGACACCCTTGGCGCACCCCGCGAGCTGACCTCAAAGGGCCACCCAACCATTGACCAACATGAAGCTCTCAGCCCCTTTGTACAATGTCTGCAACCAACCAATAAACCTCCCCTCCAGGCCGTACCTGTCAAGGAGATGCCAGAGGTACTTGTGGTCAACCTGATCAAAAGCCTTAGCTTGATTCAACGCCAGCAAGTACTTCCCACAACAGTCAGCTCTGCACCGCTCCAGAGCCTCCTGGACAGCTAACACCACTGAAAAGGTACTCCTGCCCTGAACCGAGCAGTGCTGCTGCTGTAAAAGTAGACCGTCTGCCACTGACAAGCGCCAGAAAAGGATCTTGGCCAGGATCTTTCTATTGACATTGAGCAGGCTAATGGGGCGCCAATTCTCAATCATCGTAGAGTCCTTACCCTTTGACAAGATCACAGCTGACTTCCTCATGGAGGGAGGGAGCGAACCCTCATCCAGACAGCAATTAAACACCTCCGTAAGGTGAGGTGCCAAGCGGAATTTAAAGGTCTTAAAAAAATCTGCTGTCAAACCGTCTGGCCCTGGTGTCTTTTTAATGGCTGGACTGTATCGCTTTGGCAACCTCTTCAGCTGTGATCTTACTTGTCAAACTCGTAGGCGGAGTGTTATTCTCCAAAATTGGTGTAGAATCCAGAAAGCTCGACATCCCTGCCCGGTCATTGGCTTCTCCTTCAGAAGATTTTCAAAAAAAGCTCTCAAGACCTCCAAGCTCCCCAACCTGGATTTCATCAAGGATCCCGTACTCTCTCTCAGACCGCTGATCGTTTTAACTGCTACACTCTGTTTGCAATTATGTTAAGGGTCGGGCGAATGGTACTTCCCGTAGTCCCTCTCCAGAACCAAAGAGGCATGTCGGCCATATTGATACTTCAAGAGAAGCTTAACCTCTGAGATTGCCCCAGAATCTCCACCCTCTGAGACAAGGTGGTCAAGCTTCCTCCGTAACTGCTGATAGGCAATGTATTTCTCAAGTTGTTTCCTCTTACCTAGGGCCTTGAAAAACCTGCTGATCCACACTTTGGTAAGCTCCCACCACTCCGACTTACTGCCGCAGAAATCCAGGATGGTCTCCTGCGCCTATAGAAAATCCTCAAAGGATTGTCTCACCTCTTTGTCCTCCAGCAGAGCCGAATTCATCCTCCAGACACCCCTTCCTCTCAGTGGCGCATCTGAAGCATTCAAAGTCACAGTCAATAAAAGGTGGTCAGAAAACTCCACCGCCCGACACTCAGGTACCGAGAAGGCAGAGTCCCCCTTTAAAAAAAAAACCTATCCATCCTACTCTCACTTCTACCTTTTCTATACGTGAACCCCGTGCTGTCCGGGCTGCACTTAATCAAGGCATCCTCCAGACCTGCTTCCTTGACTATCGTATTTAAGAAAACGCTGTCATATCCCAGCCTGTCGTTGAAGCCTTTCCTGTCTTTGGGCCTAGTGATGGTGTTAAAATCACCTCCAAAGACAACCTGCCGGGACGTAAAAAGAAATGGTTTAAGCTTTGTGAAAAGGCACTTCCTGTCCCACGTAGACTGGGGACCATACACGTTAATTAAACGCAATTCCTGCCCTTTCACAAGAACATCCAGGACCAAACACTTTCCAATCTCCACCTCAAGGACCTGCCGGCACGTTACCATGCCAGAACAAAATGCCGCAACTCCGCTGTAAGGCTCAGCCACAAGAGACCAAAAAGAGGGGCCACTCCTCCACTCTCTTTTTGCCAAATGTAAATCAGCCAGGCAATTAAGCCGGGTCTCTTGCAAAAACAAAACATCAGCTCTAGAGATGAGCGAATCGAACCAGGCGAAGTGGAATTCGTTTCGAATTTCAGGAAAAATTCGATTCGCGGCGAATCCGAATATTAGCATACTTCAGGTGCGCGAATCGGATTTTTCCCGATCAGCCGGCAAAAGTGTCCCTGCAGAGAGCTCCGCTATTTCTGACAGTTCTCTGACAGTTCCTTCACATGTACAGCAGTTGAAACATTGTATCTATTTGTTTCCATTTAGGATACAGATGTTTTTATTCAGAAATAGATACAATGTTTCAACCGCTGTAAATGTGAAGGAACTGTCAGAGAACTGTCAGAAATAGCGGAGCTCTCTGCAGATACACTTTTTGCTGTACTGGAATACTTCTTCTTTTCATTCTTCTCATTCTTCTTTTCATTCTTCTTTTCTTCATGAAAAGTAGAATGAGAAGAAGAATGAAAAGAAGAATGAGGAGAAGAAGAATGAGGAGAAGAAGAATGAGGAGAAGAAGAATGAAAAGAAGAATGAGAAGAATGAAAAGAAGAAGAAGAAGAAGAATGAAAAGAAGAAGAAGAATGAAAAGAAGAAGAAGAATGAAAAGAAGAATGAAAAGAAGAAGAAGAAGAATGAGAAGAAAAATGAAAAGAAGAATGAGAAGAAAAATGAAAAGAAGAATGAGAAGAAAAATGAAAAGAAGAATGAGAAGAAGAATGAGAAGAAGAATGAGAAGAATGAAAAGAAGAATGAGAAGAAAAATGAAAAGAAAAATGAAAAGAAGAATGAGAAGAAGAATGAGAAGAAGAATGAGAAGAATGAAAAGAAGAATGAAAAGAAGAAGAATGAAAAGAAGAAGAATGAAAAGAAGAAGAATGAAAAGAAGAAGAATGAAAAGAAGAAGAATGAAAAGAATGAGAATGAAAAGAATGAGAAGAAGAATGAGAAGAAGAATGAGAAGAAGAATGAGAAGAAGAATGAGAAGAAGAAGAAGAATGAAAAGAATGAGAAGAAGAAGAAGAATGAAAAGAAGAAGAAGAATCTTTTCATTCTTCTTCTTCTCCTTCTCTTCATTCTTCCCCTTCTCTTCATTCTTCCCTTCATTCTTCTTCTTCTCATTCTTCTTCTCATTCTTCTTCTCATTCTTCTTCTCATTCTTCTGAAAGAAAAGAAGAATGAAAAGAAGAATGAGAAGAATGAAAAGAAGAATGAGAAGAATGAAAAGAAGAAGAAGAATGAAAAGAAGAATGAAAAGAAGAAGAAGAATGAAAAGAAGAAGAAGAATGAAAAGAAGAAGAAGAATGAAAAGAAGAAGAATAAGAATGAAAAGAAGAAGAAGAAGAATGAAAAGAAGAATGAAAAGAAGAATGAAAAGAAGAATGAAAAGAAGAATGAGAAGAATGAAAAGAAGAATGAGAAGAATGAAAAGAAGAATGAAAAGAAGAAGAAGAATGAAAAGAAGAATGAGAAGAAGAATGAGAAGAATGAAAAGAAGAATGAGAAGAATGAAAAGAAGAATGAAAAGAAGAATGAAAAGAAGAAGAATCTTTTCATTCTTCTTCTTCTTCTTCTTCTTCTTCTTCTTCTTCTTCTTCATTCTTCTCTTTATTCTTCTTTTCATTCTCCTTTTCATTCTTCTCCTTCTTTTCATTCTTCTCCTTTTCATTCTCCTTTTCATTCTTCTCCTTTTCATTCTTCTTCTCATTCTTCATGAAAAGAAGAATGAAAAGAAGAATGAGAAGAATGAAAAGAAGAAGAATGAAAAGAAGAAGAAGAATGAAAAGAAGAATGAAAAGAAGAAGAATAAGAATGAAAAGAAGAATGAAAAGAAGAATGAGAAGAATGAAAAGAAGAATGAGAATAATGAAAAGAAGAATGAAAAGAAGAATGAGAAGAATGAAAAGAAGAATGAAAAGAAGAATGAAAAGAAGAAGAAGAATGAAAAGAAGAATGAAAAGAAGAATGAAAAGAAGAATGAGAAGAATGAAAAGAAGAATGAGAAGAATGAAAAGAAGAATGAAAAGAAGAAGAATCTTTTCATTCTTCTTTTCATTCTTCTTCTTCTTCTTTTCATTCTCATTCTTCTTTTCATTCTCATTCTTCTTCTCATTCTCATTCTTCTTTTCATTCTTCTTTTCATTCTCATTCTCCTTTTCATTCTCCTTTTCATTCTCCTTTTCATTCTCCTTTTCATTCTCCTTTTCATTCTTATTCTTCTTCTCATCTTCATGAAAAGAAGAATGAGAAGAAGAATGAAAAGAAGAATGAGAAGAAGAATGAAAAGAAGAATGAGAAGAAGAATGAAAAGAAGAATGAGAAGAAGAATGAAAAGAAGAATGAGAAGAAGAATGAAAAGAATGAAAAGAAGAATGAGAAGAATGAAAAGAAGAATGAGAAGAATGAAAAGATGAATGAGAAGAATGAAAAGATGAAAAGAAGAAGAAGAATGAAAAGAAGAATGAAAAGAAGAATGAGAAGAAGAAGAATGAAAAGAAGAATGAGAAGAAGAATGAAAAGAAGAATGAAAAGAAGAATGAAAAGAAGAAGGAGAAGAATGAAAAGAAGAATGAAAAGAAGAATGAAAAGAAGAATGAAAAGAAGAATGAAAAGAAGAAGAAGAATGAAAAGAAGAATGAAAAGAAGAAGAAGAAGAATCTTTTCATTCTTCTTTTCATTCTTCTTCTTCTTCTGAGGATGAGGATGAAGAAGAAGAAGAAGTAGGATGAAAATAAGAAGAATTCCAAGCCGGCAAAAAGTGTATCTGCAGAGCTCCTCTATTTCTGACAGTTCTCTGACATTCACATTTACAGCGGTTGAAACATTGTATCTATTTGTTTCCATAAATGGAAACAAATAGATACAATGTTTCAACCGCTGTAAATGTGAATGTCAGAGAACTGTCAGAAATAGCGGAGCTCTGCAGATACACTTAGCGGAGCTCTGCAGATACACTTTTTGCCGGCTTGGAATTCTTCTTATTTTCATCCTACTTCTTCTTCTTCTTCTTCTTCTTCCTCATCCTCTTCTTCTTCTGAGGATGAGGATGAAGAAGAAGAAGAAGAAGAAGTAGGATGAAAATAAGAAGAATTCCAAGCCGGCAAAAAGTGTATCTGCAGAGCTCCGCTAAGTGTATCTGCAGAGCTCCGCTAAGAAATAGCGGAGCTCTGCAGATACACTTTTTGCCGGCTTGGAATTCTCCTTCTCATCCTTCTCATCCTTCTTCTCATCCTTCTCATCCTTCTTCTCATCCTTCTCCTTCTTCTCATCCTTCTCCTTCTCCTCATCCTTCTCCTTCTCCTCATCCTTCTTCTCATCCTCATCCTTCTTCTCATCCTTCTCCTTCTTCTCCTTCTTCTCATCCTTCTTCTCATCCTTCTCCTTCTTCTCCTTCTTCTCATCCTTCTCCTTCTCCTCATCCTTCTTCTTCTCATCCTTCTCCTTCTTCTCATCCTTCTTCTCATCCTTCTCCTTCTCCTCATCCTTCTCCTTCTTCTCATCCTTCTTCTCATCCTTCTTCTCATCCTTCTTCTCATCCTTCTCCTTCTCCTCCTTCTCCTTCTTCTCATCCTTCTTCTCATCCTTCTCATCCTTCTCCTTCTCATCCTTCTCCTTCTCATCCTTCTCATCCTTCTCCTTCTCATCCTTCTCCTTCTCATCCTTCTCCTTCTTCTCATCCTTCTCCTTCTTCTCATCCTTCTCCTTCTTCTCATCCTTCTCCTTCTTCTCATCCTTCTCCTTCTCCTTCTCATCCTTCTCCTTCTCCTTCTCATCCTTCTCCTCCTTCTCCTTCTCCTCCTTCTCCTTCTCATCCTTCTCCTTCTCATCCTTCTCCTTCTCATCCTTCTCCTTCTCATCCTTCTCCTTCTCATCCTTCTCCTTCTCATCCTTCTCCTTCTCATCCTTCTCCTTCTCATCCTTCTCCTTCTCATCCTTCTCCTTCTCATCCTTCTCCTTCTCATCCTTCTTCTCATCCTTCTCCTTCTTCTCATCCTTCTCCTTCTTCTCATCCTTCTCCTTCTTCTCATCCTTCTCCTTCTTCTCATCCTTCTCCTTCTTCTCATCCTTCTCCTCCTTCTCCTTCTCATCCTTCTCATCCTTCTCCTTCTCATCCTTCTCCTTCTCATCCTTCTCCTTCTCATCCTTCTCCTTCTCATCCTTCTCCTTCTCATCCTTCTCCTTCTCATCCTTCTCCTTCTCATCCTTCTCCTTCTCATCCTTCTCCTTCTCATCCTTCTCCTTCTCATCCTTCTCCTTCTCATCCTTCTCCTTCTCATCCTTCTCCTTCTCATCCTTCTCCTTCTCATCCTTCTCCTTCTCATCCTTCTCCTTCTCATCCTTCTCCTTCTCATCCTTCTCCTTCTCATCCTTCTCCTTCTCATCCTTCTCCTTCTCATCCTTCTCCTTCTCATCCTTCTCCTTCTCATCCTTCTCCTTCTCATCCTTCTCCTTCTCATCCTTCTCCTTCTCATCCTTCTCCTTCTCATCCTTCTCCTTCTCATCCTTCTCCTTCTCATCCTTCTCCTTCTCATCCTTCTCCTTCTCATCCTCCTTCTCATCCTTCTTCTTCTCATCCTTCTCCTTCTCCTTCTCCTTCTCATCCTTCTCATCCTTCTTCTCATCCTTCTCCTTCTCATCCTTCTTCTCATCCTTCTCCTTCTTCTCATCCTTCTTCTCATCCTTCTCATCCTTCTCCTTCTTCTCATCCTTCTCCTTCATCCTTCTCCTTCTTCTCATCCTTCTCATCCTTCTCCTCCTTCTCCTCCTTCTCCTCCTTCTCCTCCTTCTCCTCCTTCTCCTCCTTCTCCTCCTTCTCATCCTTCTCCTCCTTCTCATCCTTCTCCTCCTTCTCATCCTTCTCATCCTTCTCATCCTTCTCATCCTTCTCATCCTTCTCATCCTTCTCATCCTTCTCATCCTTCTCATCCTTCTCATCCTTCTCCTTCTTCTCATCCTTCTCCTTCTTCTCATCCTTCTCCTTCTTCTCATCCTTCTCCTTCTTCTCATCCTTCTCCTTCTTCTCATCCTTCTCCTTCTTCTCATCCTTCTCCTTCTTCTCATCCTTCTCCTTCTTCTCATCCTTCTCCTTCTTCTCCTCCTTCTCCTTCTCCTCCTTCTCCTCCTTCTCCTTCTCCTCCTTCTCCTTCTCCTCCTTCTCCTTCTCCTCCTTCTCCTTCTCCTCCTTCTCATCCTTCTCCTTCTCATCCTTCTCCTTCTCATCCTTCTCCTTCTCATCCTTCTCCTTCTCCTTCTCATCCTTCTCCTTCTTCTCATCCTTCTCCTTCTCATCCTTCTTCTCATCCTTCTCCTTCTCATCCTTCTCCTTCTTCTCATCCTTCTCATCCTTATCCTTCTTCTCATCCTTCTCCTTCTTCTCATCCTTCTCCTTCTCCTTCTTCTCATCCTTCTCCTTCTCATCCTTCTCCTTCTCCTTCCTCATCTCCAAGGGCATTTAAATTAAAGGTACAGTGTTCTGCACTAATATAAAGGCTCTCTGAAGCCTAGAAAGCCTTTTTATAAGTTGAATTCGTAGCGAATAAATTCGCATCGAATCAAATTTCTTCCTCAAATTCGGCGAATCAGCCGAATCAAATTTTTGAATAATTCGCTCATCTCTAATCAGCTCCAATCTTGCTGAGCAAAAATAAGGTTGTACTACGAGCACTTACAGATTTAATGCTGGCAACATTAATGGTTGCCACCTTTATCGGAGTGGGAACTGCCATTAGGATACTTGAGATGGCCGTTTCTTAACCTTTGTTTTCCCACCTTTTCCCGGAGGCCTGGACCTTTTTAAGGAACCCCCAGCATCCTCACCCTCCATCGGGGATAGGGGCTCGCCTATGTCCCCATCCTTTCCTGACAGAGTCCCAAACCTGTTGTCAAAGGTACCTCCTCCACATCTAAGGAGGAGAGAGATGACGCAGGGGAGATCAAAGGCCTATTCCCATCTCCCTTCCCCACTACAGACCACACATCCCCCTTATTCTCCATCCCTGACCCCTCAATCCCAGGACCTGAGCCTGAACGCTCTTGCTTACCTCCCAACACCCCATCCCCATAACCTGATCCCTACGGCGGCGAGAGAGCAAAACTGGGGAGGGAGACCCTAAGGGCCCCACAACTCCTGCTCCCTTAGCAGCCTCCTTGATTTTTGCTTGACTGGAGGAGGGAGACACACAAGGGGGGGCAGATGACACCTGGGAAGAGCCAGAAACAGGGGTATTACTAACAGGGGGAATGACACACATTGAGGGACGCACTGGGTGCCCCTGGAACTGGCCAAGCACCAACTGCTGGTTCAACAGAAGCCTGACCAGCTTCTACTTCCTTAGCCTCCTCAGTATCCATTCTAGCCAGCTCTTCCATCACCCCTGGTAAATTATGCAGAGCCTCTGGGCAGTTGCTATAAGAATGACCCAGCTCCTGACACAGGTTACATCTAATTAGATTGCAGTCTTTGGCCACATGGCCAATCTCTTGGCATAATGAGCATTTCAGCACACTGCACCCAGAGGCAAAATGCCCTTTGCTTCCACATCTGTGGCATACTCTAGGCTGACCGGCACAAAAAATAACCAGTCTATCTTTACCAATGAAGGCTGATGATGGGATATCACTTACTGTGTTACCCAGCACTCGCAGTTTCACCGCCGCTGTCCACCCCCCCCCATCCATATACCCCTGACATCAAGTTGTTTTCTCAGGGGACTCAACACTTCCCCAAAATGACTCAAACACACTACCAGATCTGCCGCCGGTATGGACTCGTTCCTGACGAGTATTGTGATACTTTATTACTTGCTGCCTGGAGACCACTTTAGGCATCAGACCCTCCCACCTGGGGGTATCGTTCCACCCCCTCCATACCTCTGCCAGAACAGATCAAAGCTCTCTGGCCTCACAAAGGAAACATCATATTCTCCTGTGCCAATGGGTGCAATAAAGGCAAATATGTCCCTGGCAGAGAAGCCAATATCCAGTATGCGATCTATAACCTCCCTTCTAGTGGGAGGGGGACTCCCACCCTCCCACTTTATTTGTACCACATTCCTTCTCTTTATCAAAGAGCCTGCCTCCCCAATCCGTACTTCTGAGGACCTCACTGCACTCTGACCACCTCTCACGGCTGCAGAGTAACTTAACACTGGCTTGGGAGCTGTGACAGATGCAGGGACAGAAGGATCAGCTGAGCCATGAGCTGGGAAGGGTGCAGAAGCAGGAGCCTGGACGGGGGTAGGGGCGGGACTAGCAATGGGAGCCGAGACCGGAGCAGAGGCGGGATCAGGGGTGGGTACACAGACTGCAGCCTGCACCGTTGTAGAGACAGGAACGTGGGCGTGAACACTGGCAAGAGCCGTGACTGGGGCTGAGGCGAGAACATGGGCAGGTACTAAGACAGGAGCCATGACTGCAGCAGGGGTGGGTACTGAGATGGGAGCCGCCATAGCAGAGGTGGAAACATGGGCGGGAACACCACCGGGAGCCATGACCATAGAAGAAGCAGGCACATGGGTGGGAACAGCAGTGTGAGCAGGGATGGGAACACTGTCAGAGCAAAGACCTGGAGCAGACACAGCCATGGACACAGCTGCAACTGAGCCAGGCACACACATGGGATCCGGGTCATCTAATACCACAATAGGCTCAGCATTACTAGCAGACATGACAGAACCGTCCATAGCTTTACTTATCAGGCTGCCTTCTCTATCTCACTGGGCAAACGCTCCAGTAGAACAAAGGCAGCTCTCTCCCTACTCCTGGGTCTCACCAGTTTGGGAACCACATCATCTTCCGGGTCAGTGTCTGCTGAGGAAAACGTGAACTGTCTCCGCTGCAGGGGGGACTCCAGTTCCTCAATGAACTCCATCACCCCTTCTGTAACTTTACTCAGCACCTCCGAAGCCCAATCCCGCACTGACTGCTGGGGAGGGATAGATCCTTGCTCCTCCTCCACCTTCACAGCCTCCATGGCATCCTCTGCACACTGACACTCTACTGCTGGGGCTGCTGCTGCATGATCGGAGGAATCTTCTGATGACAGGTTCTCCGCCCGGCCTCTCCCAGATGCAAAGGTCTTTTCCCGGGCAAGTTTAAATCGCTCCTCATTGACATACTGCTCTCTGAGGGCACCGCTCGCTGCCTTGAGCATGGCCACGAGGTCTCCCTGCACCCGGACGGCCCGCTCTATTTCCTCCAGCGTTGGCCTGACGCTTTGTGCTCCATACACAATCATAGGCAGCCTTAAAACGCTTAAACTCCATCTTCATTTGCTTCAGCTTCTCCTCCTCTCTCCCAATCCTTCTGATAGGAGATGTAACTCTCCCCCTGTAGTTTTCACCTGCTTTAGGACCTTTTCCCAGGTCTCCACTGGCATAGTATCAGGACCAGTACAGGGTGTCCCTGGGGGGTCACCTCCACCCGGATCACAATCTGGCTCCTCCATGGTTCAAGGGCAAAAGCCAAAAAATGTAGTCCAAGGCCCAAATGAGGCCTGTAAGAGCTTCCAGGAGCTCACAGCACACACCACACACTGTCTGAACAGCAGCTCCACCCACTTCCTCCACCACAGGCTGCTGGGATAGCTGGAGATATGTTATTGAAATAAAATCTTGCAACCAGCTTACATTTTATACAAAAATACAAAAGAATAAATAAGAAAACTTCATACAGTAATCAAACGACAGAAAACAAACAAAAAAAGAACTAGCTATATCTCCATACAATTAAATTACACCACTAAAGATAGGAAAATAACTTAGGCCTTTATAGCCACTATAACTGGAAACAGCAATTTTGTGTATAAGGCCTTTCTGACCTGGCTTCAAAAAATCAAAACAAAATACTGCAATAGTAAAATTAAGAAAAACCTGAGGCTTCTACAGCCCCATACATATACCTATTTTTGTTATGCTCCCTATGGCCACCATCAGCCGTCAAAGGAACACACATAACAACCAAGAAAAAAAAGGAACATACCAGGGCCTTTATGGCCCAAAAGAAACTTCTACATATCTACACAACCAAAGCTAAGAAACGTAGACCTTCAGGTGCACATAGCCTTTCTTCAAAAAGACTTCTAACCAAAATCTAGTGGAGTGAAGGAAGAGGAAAAACAGGAAAGCAACCTCGCCAAGAGATCAACAGATCGCAGCTACAGGCCTGATGTTCCTCCACGCCTCTATCCAGGCCTTTCGCCGCAACCTGTCTTTCTCTAGACCCCGAATCTTCCCTACCTCACCAAGGATGTCACACACCACCACCTGAACAGGAAGGACCTTCTGCCGAATAGAAACCTGACACCGTGAATTCCATGTGTAGTAACGGGTCACTAGACAAACTAGAAAAAGAGTGTTCAAATCAAAACCAGTATGACTTTCCAATGCCCCATATACCCACTCTGCATAAGACATGCAGTGCAGGAAGAGGATTGGTACGTGGGTGCACTAGGACCCTGGTTGCCATTGTGCTACATGCTGGGGTCCAGTGCACTCCTTTGCCTTTAAGAGGGGTGGCTCCCTCAAGTTCACCTGCCCTTGATCTATCCATTAAATGCATGCGCCTCTATTATGGGGACTCTCAAATTGTAGAGTTAGGACCACAGATTATCAGAGTGCCGTGACGTGGCTTTGTGGCTTACGTATGTATTTGCAAATGTGTGCTAACTAAACCCGTTATAAACGCATACTGTTAGACAGGTTAATTCAGTTGTTAGCAAGCTGGCTGGCAAGTTGTCCAAGAACATTGTTCTCACCCCTTTATTCACTATGTGATGCCTGTTTATGTGTCCTTGCTTCATAAGCCAGTTATAGACTTGGGCAGGTGGCCACTTTTATTTTCTTGTTTATTTGGATGTCTAGAGCCCTCCCCAACTCTTTATACACCTCTATATTGAAGGGACACTGAAGCAAGAAGTGGTCCATAGATTCCACCTCGCCCCCACACTCCGTCCTCGGACAACCACGGTTATCCAGAGAACGGTACTTCTGGTTTCTCCTTACATAGAGCCTGCCATGGAATGCAAGCCAGGCCTGGTCCCTAATCTTCAAGGGAATCCTTTCCATATTTAACAAACATAGCCCCTCCAGCAAAATATGGCCTGGGCAATCCTTCAAGGCCAATGGTGCATGAAACGCAGAGGCCACGACCCTCTCCCTCAGGAGTCTCCCAGGAAGCGATCTGACCTCTTCCGCAGTCACACACCACCGCCTCAGTATCTTCAAGCACGGAGCGACATAAGCCGGGAGCTTACCATGCCTGACTCTCAAGCTTCTCACTGGACCGCCTGTCCCAACAGTTCAGAAAAGGCTTAAACCAGACTTGGAAAAGGCCTACCCATGCAGGCGGTCTCTCTTTTAACATGCTACCAAGATTATGTTTAATAAACATCAGAGAGAAGAAAACAACTGTGTTGACCATACCTCCCGCCTGGATCGATAAGTCACATCCCGCTTCACAAGGTTCAGTCTGTTCCCCCATAATAGCTGGAAGAAGCAGCTGTAAACCCTTGTGTAGAGAGACTCTGGCAAGAGACAAACGAAACTGACGTATAAGAAAACAGGGACCAAGTAAGTCTTGATTAGATCAACCCTTTCCCTTAGGGACAGCCGCCACCCCTTCCAGCATCTCACTTTAACATCAGCATCTGCCAACCTGGACTCCCAATTTGTTTTGCTGTAGTCGTCCGGGCCAAATTCGATGCCTAGCACTTTTACCTTCTGTCGGGGCTCAGGGAAGGCATCCGGAAGCTCGAAGCCTTCACCTTCCCTGCCCATCCAGAAAACTTCATACTTGTCATGATTAATCTTGGAGCCTGATGCCTCCGCATACTGCTCCATCACCGAGACCATCTCCTGCGCCTCACCGGTCCCAGAGATGAATACAGATACGTCATCGGCATAAGCCACGACCCTCAAAGGTGGCTCACCGATAGTGCCCACAGGCACCCCGCCCAACACCCCGCCATCTAGCCTTCTAATGAAGGGGTCGATGGGAAAGGCATAGAGCAGAGGGCTCAGCGGACACCCCTGGCGCACCCCTGAGCCGACCCCAAAGGGCCGCCCAATCCAAGCATTGATCAACATGAAGCTCTCAGCCCCTCTGTACAAAGCCTGAAGCCATCCAATGAACCTCCCCTCCAGGCCATACCTGTCAAGGAGATGCCAGAGGTACTTGTGGTCGACCCGATCAAAAGCCTTAGCTTGATCCAACGCCAGCAAGTACCTGCCACAGCCATCAGCCCTGCACCGCTCCAGAGCCTCCCAGACAGCTAACAACGCTGAAAAAGTACTCCTGCCGCTGTGAAAGAAGACCGTCTGCCACTGACGACAAGCGCCAGAAAAGGATCTTGGGCAGGATCTTTCTATCGACATTGAGCAGGCTAATGGGGCACCAATTCTCAATCATCGTAGGGTCCTTACCTTTTGACAGCAAGATCATAGCTGACTTCCTCATGGAGGGAGCGAACCCTCATCCAGACAGCAGTTAAACACCTCCGCTAGGTGAGGTGCCAAGCTAGATTTGAAAGTCTTAAAAAACTCCGCTGTCAACCCATCTGGCCCTGGTGTCTTTTTAATGGCCAGACTGTCTATTGCTTTGGCAACCTCTTCAGCTGTGATCTCACTTGTCAAACTTGTGGGCAGGGTGTTATTCTCCAAACCTGGTGTAGAGTCCAGGAAGCTTGACATCCCTGCCCGGTCAAGGTGCTTCTCTTTCAAAAGATCCTCAAAAAAAGCCCTTGAGACCTCCAAGATCCCTGACCTGGATTTCGTCAGGGATCCTGTACTATCTCTCAGGCCGCTGATCGTCTTAATTGCTATGCTCCGTTTACAATTCTGGTAAGGGTCGGGTGAATGGTACTTCCCATAGTCCCTCTCCAGAACCAAAGAGGCATGTCGATCATACTGATACTTCTTCAAGAGAAGCTTAACCTCTGAGATTGCCCCAGAATCTCCACCCTCTGAGACAAGGCAGTCAAGCTTTCTCCGTAACTGCTGATAGGCAATGTATTTCTCAAGTTGTTTCCTCTTACCTAGGGCCTTGAAAAACCTGCCAATCCGCACTTTGGTAAGCTCCCACCATTCCGACTTACTGCCGCAGAAATCCAGGATGGTCTCCTGAGCCTGAAGAAACTCCTCAAAGGATCGTCTCACCTCTTCGTCCTCCAGCAGAGCCGAATTCATCCTCCAGACACCCCTTCCCTTCAGCGGCGTATCTGAGGCATTCAAAATCAGTTAACAAAAGGTGGTCAGAAAACTCCACCGCCTGACACTCAGGTGCCGAGAAAGCAGGGTCCCCCTTTAAAAAAACCCATCTATTCTACTCTCACTTCTACCTCACCTAAAAGTGAATCCCGTGCTGTCTGGGCTGCGCTTAATTAAGGCATCCTCCAGACCTGCTTCCCTAACTATCGCATTTAAAAAAACGCTGTCATATCCCAGCCTGTCATTGGAGCCTTTTCTGTCTTTGAGCCTAGTGACTGTGTTAAAATTACCTCCAAAGACAACCTGCCGGGACGTAAAAAGGAAAGGCTTAATCTTTGTGAAAAGGCATTTCCTATCCCACGTAGACTGGGGACCGTATATATTAATAAGACGTAATTCCTGCCCCTTCACAAGGACGTCTAGGACCATACACCTTTCAATCTCCACCTCAAGGACCCGCCGACACGTTACCATGCCGGAAAAAAGTACCGCAACTCCGCTGTAAAGCTCAGCCGCAAGAGACCAAAAAGATGGGCCACACCTCCACTCTCTTTTTGCCAGATGTAAATCAGCCAGGCAATTCAGCCGGGTCTCTTGTAAAAACAAAACATCAGCACCAATCTCACTGAGCAAAAATAAGGCTGTACTACGAGCACTTACAGATTTAATGCTGGCAACATTAATGGTTGCCACCTTTATCGGAGCGGGAACTGCCATTAGGATACTTGAGATGGCCGTTTCTTAACCTTAGTTCTCCCAACCTTTGCAGGGGATCTCGTCCTCTTGAGGGAACCCCCTGCATCCTCATCTTCCATAGGGGACAAGGACTCGCCTCCATCCCCCTCTTCTCCAGAAAGCAGATCAAATTTGTTCTCCAGAGCTATGTCCTCTACCTCCAATGTGGAACAGGAGGAGGCAGAAGAGAGGGCCACCCTACTCTTGCGCGCACCCCCTACAACTGTCCACCCTCCTTCCTTACCTTCCACCCCTGGCTCCTCAGTCCCAGAGGCCAGCTGACCTTCCCCCCCCTTACCCCCAGAAGCCCCTAAACCCTTTGTAAGGCTCTTCCGCCTCCGCGGCAACAACACCAGAGGGGGACCCATAAGGATTTTACTGACTCCAGCCCCTTTTGCAGCCTCACTGATTTTGGACTTAACTGTAGGGGAGGATACACGAGGGAGGGAAGATGACACAGAGGAAGGCACAGTGACAGAGGAATGCTTTACAACAGGAGAAGGAACAGACACATCAGGTGACACACTAGAGGCCTTTGAGGCTGGGACATCCACCACATTCTGGTCCCCAGAGACCTGCACCTCACCCGCCTCCTCAGCTTCCATCCTGGTCAGCTCTTCTACAATATCTGGGATGTTGTGCAATGCCTCTGGACAATGATTGTATGATTGCCCAAGTTTTCAGACACTGGTTACACCTTATGTTACAATCTCTTGCAACATGCCCTATTCCCTGACACAGGGAACACTTGAGCACACTGCAAGAGGACGCATAATGGCTTTTGCTGCCGCATCTATAACAGACTTTCGGCTGCCCAGCGTAAAAAATGATGAGTCTGTCCCTGCCTATATAGGCTGATCACAGTATATGCTTGACTTGATTCTCCTCCACCTTTAATTTTATTACTGCCGCCCACCCTCCTGTCCAGATCCCCCTCTCATCTAATTGCTTTCTAAGGGGGCTTATTACCTCCCCATACCTCCCCAGCCACACCATGATGTCCGCCGCTGGGATGGACTCATTCCTCACCAGAATTGTTATATTTTTTAAGAGAGGTTGCCTGGAAATCACCTTTGGGACAAGACCCTCCCACCTGGGGTCCCCTTCCACTCCCGCTCGTATCTCTGCCAGAATACATCCAAGCTTTCAGGCTTTTCAAAAGACACATCGAATTCACCAGTCCCCACTGGTGCTATGAAGGCAAAGAGCTCTGAGGCACTGAACCCCATATCTAAAATGCGGTCCACCACCTCTTTCCTGCTTGGGGGGGAACCCCCACCTTCCCACCTCAACTGAACGACATTTTGTCTCTTCACGCCCTGAACTGACCCCCCCACCTGCACCTCAGGCTGTCTCACCACCCCCTGACCCCCCCTCAAGGCTGCCGAATAACTCAAAACCTGTCTGGTGACAGGAGCTTGCCCAGGAACAGAGACAGACACAAGGACATGACAGGGGGGAGGGGCCATGGCGGGAGCGGGGGCCCGAATGGGAGCAGACACAGAGGCTGTGTCCGGAGCAGGGACGGAGGATGGCTCTAAAGCCGGGGTGGAGATCATACCACAGACCAGAACAGGAGGCTTACCAATGGTCGGGTCAGGAGCCGGGATGGATGCCGGGTCAGAAGCCAGCACAGCTGCTTGGGTAGAAGCCGATACAGAAGCCACGACGGGAGCCGCAACGGGAGCCGGACCGGAGGTCAGGGGAACAGCGTCGGGGGAGGGCCCCCCCTCAATACCAGCCCTGCCAGACACAACCTGGGGAGCCGGCCCAGCAACAGGCCCCAACACTACATCCCCAGGGACAACAGAGAACGGCACACTAGCAGGCATACTAGCAGACACATCACAATACCGTCCACATGGTCCTTACTCACTGTCCCCACAGCTTGCGGCTTCAACACAGCACAGCTCCTCTCCCCCAGAGCAGCTGCTTTCTCCTGCTCACTGGTCAGTCTCTGCAACTTTACATATAACCCCCTTTCCTTCTTCTTGGGCTTTATGGGCTTTGGGCACTTGTCTGCCTCCGGATCCGTCTCATCTGATGAAAAGGCAACCTGTCTCTCTTCCAAGGGAGATACCAACTCAGTAATAAACTCCATTACCCCAGCTGCTTCACTCTGCTCCACTTGGGACCCTAAGTCCAGCTTCTGCTGCTCCGGGGGGCTGATTTTGGTTCCTCAATTATGGGAGATGACACTGATTCTCCTGCATGCTTCCCTGGAGATGCAGAGATCCCTCCGGCGGGATCAGATGATTCCTCTGATGAAAGCACCCTTTCCATCTGTTTTCTCACTGCTGCAAATGACTTCTCTCTTGCTTGCCTAAATCGCTCTTCATTGAGGTATTTCTCCCTCCTTACTCCACTTGTGGCTTTAAGTGTTGCCACTAGGTCTCCTTGCTGCCGAACCGCCTTCTCCACAGCATCCAATTCAGGCTTCATGGCCTGCCTTTTGGAGCTCCAAACTCTGTCATAAGAGGCCTTCAGGCGTTTCAAATCCTTCTTCATCTGTGTCAGTTTCTCTTCCTCCTGAGCAATCCTTTTAATGTGCATAGCCACACGGTTTTTGTACTCAGAATAAGGTTCCCCAGGCTTAGGGCCTTTTCCCAGGTCCTCAATAGTTGTTCCAGGACCGGTACTAGGAGCCCTAGGGGTCCTTCCGCCACCTGGATCACGGCCAGGCTCAGCCATAGTTTGCTTGGGCTCTCGCCCAAAATTTAGGCCCAGGCCCCAATGAGGCCTCCAAGCCTCAGAGAGCTTCACACGCTCACCACTCTGTCAGCAGTACCACGCCCACTTCCTTCTAACGAGGACCAGCTGTAGGATAGCTGGAGGAATCCTAGAAGGGTGTGTGATTGCTAAGCTGCTCCTTAACTCTAATCAGTGCACCAGATTGTATATAAGATTTGTATCTGCCAGTGTGTGTGGTCAGCCAGCTGGATTGGAGTGGAGTCTCCCTCCGGTGGTGGCCAAAAGGTAGTGCGGGCTGTGGAAGTACATCACGGCTGGTCTTATATACGGTTTTATATATTCAGAGTTAAGTCCCCTTTATTCCCTCTTACCCCAAGTCACGGCCACACGTGCATGCCTCGGTTAGCTAGTCGCTGTGGGCGTGGCTTGTGGGTGAACTTGTGACATGAGTTACATATCACTTGCCACACCCAGGCCTGATTACTGCCAGACCTGTTGAATCAAGAAATCACTTAAATAGAAGCTGTCTGACAAAGTGAAGCATGCTAAAAGATCCCAAAAAAAAACCACATCATGCCACGATCTAAAGAAATTCAAGCACAAATGAGAAAAAGTAATTGACATGTTTCAGTCTGGAAAGGATTACAAAACAATTTCAAAGGATTTGGGATTAAAGTAAATCACAGTGAGAGCCTTTATCCACAAATGGAGACAACTTGGAACAGTGGTGTATCCTCCCAGGAGTGGCTGGCCTACCAAATTACTCCAAGAGCATAATGCGACTCATCCAGGAGGTCATAAAAGAACCCAGAACAACATCTAAAGAACTGAGTGCGTGACTGGGGACACAGAGAATGCAAATGTATTAAATACCTTTTTTAGCTCTGTGCATACATAAGAGCATGGGGGAGCTCTTATCCATAATGGGCATGGTATTGACACAGCCCCAGATGATCCACATTGGCTCACAACAGATTTGATCCAGAAATATGTAGACAGAATAAAGGTGAATAAAGCACCTGGACTGAATGACATACACCCACGGGCCCTTAAAGAATTGAGCTGTCATCTCAAAGCCATTGTTTCTAATTTTTAGGAACTCTTTAATGACTGGCATAGTGCCACTGGATTGGAGTAAGGCCAATGTGGTGCCTATATTTAAAAAAGGATCAAAATCTTTACTAAGTAATTATAGGCCTGTTAGTTTAACATCTATAGTTGGGAAGATACTAGAGAGTTTAATAAAAGACCACACAGATGAGTTCTCTCTGGAAAAAAAATATTTTAAGCAACAGACACCATGGATTCATGAAAGACAGAAGTTGTCAAACAAATTTGATTTCTTTTTATGAGGAAGTGAGCAAAACCTTGGACAGAGGAGTGGCTGTGGACGTGGTATACTTGGATTTTGCAAAAGTGTTTGACACAGTTCCAAACACACGGCTAATGTGTAAGGTAAAGTCTACAGGCTTGGAAAAAATCAGTATGTAAATGGATAGAAAACTGGCTAAAAGATCTTATTCAGAGAGTAGTGGTTAATGATTCATACTCTGAATAGTCTAGGGTTGTTAGTGGTGTATCCCAAGGTTTAGTGTTGGGACCCTTACTTTTTAATATGTTAATAAACTTTATAAGGTCTGGGATTGAAAATACCATATCAGTCTTTGCAGATGACACCAAGCTTTGCAGTGGAATAAAGTCCTTACAGGACGTCTCCAACTTACAAGCCGACCTCAATGCACTGTTTAATTGGGCAACTATGTGGAAAATTAGGTTTAATGTTGATAAATGTAAGGTTATGCACTTGGGGGCTAAGAATATGCATGCATCATACGTACTAGGGGGAGTACAATGGGGGAATCAATGGCGGAGAAGGATCTGGGAGTTCTGGGAGATCATAAGCTTAATAATGGAATGCAAATTCACAAAAAGAACATTGGGGAACTGGAGAAAGTGCAACCAAAAGAGAAGGGCAACCAAACTGATAAAAGGGATGGAGGAGCTCAGCTATGAGAAAAGATTAGAGGAACTGAATGTATTCTCTAATGAGAAGAAGAGATAAAAGGGGGAATATGATCAACATTTATAAATACATCAATGGTTCATATACGTAGTGAACTCAGTGTAGAGTTATTCACCCTTAGGTCATCACAGAGGATAAGGGGGCCCTCTTTATGTTTGGAGGAAAAGAGATTTAATCTCCAATTATGGAAAGGTTTCTTCACAGTAAGAGCTTTGAAAATGTGGAATAGACTCCCTCAAGAGTTGGTTCTGGCCAGCTCAGTGGATTGCTTTTAAAAAAAAAGGCCTGGATTCTTTCCTAGATACATATATAACTGGATACTAACATTTGTAGGTAAAGTTGATCCAAGAAATATCAGACTGCCTCTCTGGGGATCAGGAAGGAATTTTTTCCCCTGCAGGAACAAATTTGATCATGTTTAGCTTTTTTGGTTGAACTGGATGGACTTGCCTCAGTTATGGTCAGTGTTCAAGGTTCAAAAATAAGAAAGACTAGGCAAAAATGGCATTTATGGGAGAGTTTCAAGGCAAAAGCCACTGCTGACCAAAAAAAACGAAAAAGCTTGTTTCACATTTGACAACAAAAAACATCTCTATTATCCCCAAGACTTTTGGGCAAATATTTTGTGGACTGATGAGACAAAAGTTGAACTTTTAAAAGATGTATGTACCGTTACATCTGGCATAAAACGAACATAGCATTTCATAAAAAACATCAAACATGGTGGTGATAGTGTGATAGTCTGGGGCTGCTTTGCAGCTTCAGGACCTGAGCGAATCACCATAATTGCTGGAACCATGAATTCTGCACTCTACCAGTAACTCCTGAAAGCTAATGTCCAGCCATCAATTTGTGCCCTCAAGCTCAAGCACCCTTAGGTTATACAGCAAGAAAATGATCAGAAACACACCATAAAGTTCACCTCTGAATGTCTCACAAAAAAACAAGAAACAAAATTAAGGTTTTGGAGTGCTTTAGAACTTGAGAATTACAGAAGCCACTGCTGGATAAATGCTAATAAATTTTACTGCCGACTCATCCAATTTAAAGGTGGTGTTCTTGGGAGCGAACCATATGTAATCCAAAGTAATAAAGTGTGAGCGAGAAGTTCATCCCAATAGAAAACAAAGTCGGAGCTTGAAAAATTGCAAATTTATTGAAGATATCAAAAGCTATTAAACACCTATACCCCTTCACCCAACAATGACAACAATGTCATAAACAGTAAAAAACACAACTCAGGCTCACAGGCATGCAAACCACACAGACATTAGCACATGAAGCGACACTCAAAATTAAATGGAAGTTTGCAACAACATAGTTGTAATCATGATTATGAAAATAATCCACATTCGGGTTTCCTATGAAGATGAAAGTCCCATTGGGTAATGACAGTCCAGTAATTTAGATGTAAGCAACCTCTAAGTTATATGGGGTATACAGCTCACAATCCATGCATCAATCAAAACAGGTGTCCATGGTCAGTTGGACATGCAGAGATTGCAGATTTATAATGAATCAGCCATGTACAGAGGACCAGTCAGAGTATAATGGCAGTCCATACAAATATTATGCTGCAATAGCCACCATGAAGATAGCACCAAGAAAGGAACCGCAGTTTGCAGGCTAGGTGGGCAGGAGAAAACAAGCGGCAATCTGGAGCTGAATGGCAATATAAAACTAAAGAGCAGAAGAAGCCACATACATTAATTTCACACATACATTAATTTCACAGGTGAGAGTCACCAAGTCATAAGGCTCCCCAGAGCAACCACAGTCCCAGGACCAACTGTTGATGTAGACAACACCTGGCTTTTGAATGATGCTGCTCACCACTCCAGATATGATCATTCCAATTCACACAATCCTGGCCATCTGTGTAACACTGCCATGATGTGATTCCATAAGTGGCTCCATTGGCGGTGTCTCAGAAAATTAGATGGTCCCATGCTTGGTGTCCCGTGTGGATCGGCATGATAGAAAGCCGAAAGGTGCAGTCCAGAGCACAGGCGTAAGATGACGTTGTGATGTCATCGTGTTTCACTCACTGAGTCACATGAGCTTCTTCAGGATGCTGTGGCCATCATATCAAGGGCTCATATAGAGAACCATACACCACTTACGATTCACCCCTTTAACAGCCGCAGCCATGATGTCACAATTTACACTGCTAAAGTATACATTGTGTATAGTATGTGAGTAGTTCGTTTTAAAATATACCAAATTATATAACACACCCATCCAGGCATTCCGATATGTCCCCATAGCACCAGTGAACCATATTACAACAAAATGGTTTATATACATTTTATGTAACTTAGACATACACCTGGTCAATTGGCGAAATAAAGCCATTTATGGACAAAAGTTGGGGGTTATAATGATATTCATCTAGCAAGGGCAGAGATTGCTACAAGATGCTCAAAATGTGAACAGAAGGAATGGTGGCAAAAAAAAAAAAAAAATCAGTGGATGTACAGATTAAGGCTAGAGATGAGCGAATCGAAGTAGGCGAAGTGGAATTCGAGTCGAATATTGGAAAATTTTCGATTCGCGCCGAATCCGAAAAATAGCCTACTTCGGACGCGCGAATCGAAATTTTTCCTAAAATGGCGGCGGACATGTGCGGCGACGGAGCGGGGATGTCTGGGAAGGCGCGCAGACAAGGAGCGCTGACCCATAATGCATTCCTTAATGACATGTGATCGCATTAGCCAATCAGCAGCCAGCCAGCCAGCACTGTGTAATGGTCGAGCTATAAATAGCGGCCATTTTAGAATTCATTTGCCTCCAGTCATTCAAGAGAGGCAGACCGCTCTGTATTAGGGACAGAGCTAGGGCTACAGAAACGTTACTTGGGGACAGAGAAACGTTACTTAGGGACAGAGAAGCATTACTCAGGGACACAGAATTGTTAATGAGGGCCACAGAATCGTTACTTAGGGCCAAAGAAACGCTAGTTAGGGCCACAGAATTGTTACTCAGGGACAGACAGAATTGTTATTGAGTGCCAGAGAATTGTTACTTAGGGCCACAGAATTGTTACTTAGGGCCACAGAAACGTTACTCAGGGACACAGAATTTTTACTGAGGGCCACAGAACTGTTACTTAAAGCCACAGAAACGTTATTAGGGCCACAGAATTGTTACTCAGGGACAGACACAGAATTGTTACTGAGGGACACAGAATTGTTACTGAGGGCCACAGAACCGTTACTTAGGGCCACAGAAACGTTAATCAGGGACACAGAATTGTTACTGAGGGCCACAGAACCGTTACTTAGGGCCACAGAATTGTTACTCACGGACAGACAGAATTGTTTCTTGAGGGACACAGAATTGTTACTGAGGGCCACAGAACCGTTACTTAGGGCCACGTAAACGTTAATCAGGGACAGACACAGAACTGTTACTGAGGGACACAGAATTGTTACTGAGGGCCACAGAACCGTTACTTAGGGCCACAGAATTGTTACTCAGGGACACAGAATTGTTACTGAGGGCCACAGAACTGTTACTTAGGGCCACATAATTGTTACTCAGGGACACAGAATTGTTACTGAGGGCCACAGAACTGTTACTTAGGGCCACAGAACTGTTACTCGGACAGACACAGAATTGTTACTCAGGGACACAGAATTGTTACTTAGGGCCACATAAACGTTAATCAGGGACACAGAATTGTTACTGAGGGCCACAGAACCGTTACTTAGGGCCACAGAATTGTTACTCAGGGACAGACACAGAATTGTTACTCAGGGACACAGAATTGTTACTCAGGGACACAGAATCGTTGAATTAAAGAGTATGTCAGACAACATGCAGAGGAGTGGCAGAGGAGGCAATGTTTCTGGAGCGAGCAGACGTGGCAGCAGAGGAAGGGGTCGAGGCAGCACTATTCGCAGCCAGAGGCCAGTGCTCCCGGTGTCATCCAGCGGTCGTGTCTCCACCGACAACCCTGCCGTCGTCGATTGGTTGGCTCGGTCGTCTTCCTCTTCCCAGGTCACCTCTGACACCTACAGCCAACGGTCGGTGGGTACGTCAGACACAACCGTTAGTTGGCATGGCCCGGGACCAAACCCACTGAAATCACGTGTCCTCTACCTGCCCCTGTCCTTTGGTGTTCCCTCACCAAGCGAAGTATCGCATGCTGTGGGCTCAGCCCCACTGTACAGTGAGGAAGAGCTAACAGAGGGCGGTCAGGAACGGGGGGAGACATCCGCCTTTTCAGCAGCCAGGCGAAGAAGTAGTGGCGAGGAGAGTGGCTCGGTAGCCGGTCTAGAGACAGGTCTGTCTCCTGACCCAGACGCAGCCGAGGGGGCTAGTAGTGAGGCGGAGACCCTACTTGATGATGAGGAGGTTGATCACACTTGGCAGCCTCGTCGTCATCAGGCAATTTCTTCCGCATCATCAGGAGAAGAGGGTGGCAGCTTGGCAGCGAGCGAAACAGTCGGTGGGTTGCCCAGGAGGCAGCAGGGTCACAGCAGTGTCAGTGGAGCCAAACGGCCACGGAGTAGAGCACCAGCTCCACTGCAGCCTACCACCACGGCCAGTAGTGGTGCCGGTGTGCACGGAGGAAGCAGCAGTCAGCCAGTGAGGAGTATCGGGGGCAAAGTTTCCTACTCGGCGGTGTGGCAATTTTTCGTCAAGCCGCCCGAGGAAGTAAACGTAGCCGTATGTCGACTATGTGGCCAGAAAGTCAAGCGTGGCCAGGGGGCCCATGTTGGGACTACAGCGTTGCGGCAGCATATGCAGCGTCGCCATTTGGTGGCCTGGGAAAACCGTGATAAAGATACGGCGGTTCTGCCCGCCCCAGCCCCCGCTCCATCACCCGCTCCGTTACTTGCTCCGTCACCCGACGTCAATCGCCCTCCATCAGCCAGTCAAGGCTCCAACACCTCTGCTGAGGGGAGTTGTCACTCGTTGGCATCTTCCGCTCGTTCAGATGCTCCTTCTCCTGCTACTCCTCTTCACGGATTCCGTCAGCAGTCTTTCTTGGAATCCGTTTCCAAGAGACAACAGTTTGCGAGCACGCACCCGACAGTGCAAAAGCTGAACGTCCTCCTGTCCAAGTTGCTGGTGCTGCAGTCCCTCCCTTTCCAAGTGGTGGACTCAGCACCTTTCCGAGAAATGATGGCTTGTGCCGCGCCGCGGTGGAGAGTGCCAAGCCGGCATTTCTTCGCCAAAAAGGCAGTGCCAGCCCTGCATTCACATGTAGAAGAGATGGTGGGCCAGTCTTTGAGCATGTCGGTCTCTGCCAAAGTGCACGGCAGCGCCGACGTGTGGAGCTGTAACTACGGTCAGGGACAGTACATGTCATTTACGGCCCACTGGGTGAACGTGGTGCCGTCACAGCCGCACCAGCAACTTGGACAGGTCACGCCGCTTTTGCCTCCACGTTTGCACGTCCTTGGTCCACAAAAGATGTCCGCCTCTACCACCTCTTCTTCCGCCGTGTCCTCAGCCGCCACCCCCGTGCCAAGTCCCATTACCCGACCGGCATATCACATGTGCAGGGCGCAACGGTGTCACGCTGTTCTGCACCTGGTATGCCTTGGCGAACGTAGTCACACAGGGGAGGAACTTCTGAGTGTAATGAACAGAGAAATCGACAGATGGCTGTCTCCGCGCAAACTGAAAATCGGAACCATGTTGACCGACAACGGAAAGAACATGGTGTCTGCTCTGCGTCAAGGAAGGTTGTGCCATGCGCCATGCATGGCTCACGTGTTCAATCTGGTTGTCAAGCGGTTCCTAAAATCCACCATCCCACTGCAAGACATCCTTAAAATGTCACGTAAACTTTGCATGCATTTCAGCCATTCCTACACCGCAAAGCACACCCTCATTGAGCTGCAGCGGCAGAACGGAATTCCACATCATCGCCTGATCTGCGACGTTGCAACAAGGTGGAATTCAACCCTACACATGTTAGACCGCCTTTACGAGCAGCGAAAGGCCATCACCGATTTCCTGATGTTACAAGCGGATAAAGGTACTCCCCTGTGTAACTTCGATGTCAGCCATTGGCAGCTCATGCGTGACACCTGCCGCTTGCTCAGGCCCTTTGAGGAGGCCACGCTATTCGTGAGTCGGCAGGACTATGGGATGAACGACGTCATTCCTCTGTTGCACGTCCTTGAACAAATGCTGTTAACAATGGCTGGTCAGGGTGCGGTAGACGTGGCGCACAGATCTCAACGCCACATGACCCCTGTGGGGGCAGGACAGGAAGAAGAGGAGGAGGTAGAGGAGGACATTTGTGCTCAGGAATTATTGAGTGAAATGGGTGGTTTTTCCACTCAGCGGACAGGAGCGGAGGAGCAGGAGCATCTGGTAGAGGAGGAGGAGGAGGAGGAGACAGAGGACCCAGACGCACCGTGGCAGTATGCTGTGGAGATGGAGGCAGGGAGTCCCTCGCATTCCTTGGCACAAATGGCCCATAGCATGCTCGGTTGCTTGCGTAGCGACAGCCGAATAATAACCATCAGACAGAGGGATGACTTTTGGCTGTCTACCTTGTTGGACCCTCGCTACCGTTCAAAAATGGTGGCCTTTTTCACACCTGCTGAGAGGGAGGCCAAAATAACGTACTATAAAAACCACCTATGTAGTCAGTTGGTCTCTGCCTTTGTGCACCAACGTCCATCCTCAGACACTGTGGGCCCTGTGCGCTCGCGTTCCGCTGCCATGGCAGCAGGGGAGGGGTGGGGTGGTAGGAGCAGTGGTAGCTCCACCAGCAGCGGCTGCCTCAGTCTGCAGTCGATGATGAGTAGCTTTCTTCACCAGCGCAGTGAGGAAACTACTAACCAGCCGCAGCAGCAGCAGCATCAGGTGGACCTGGAGCAGGACCTCAAACAACAGGCTTGGGCCTACTTGGACAGCACCCTGCCAACCGAGGTAGACAATTCCCTTGACTACTGGGCAACGAAACTTGACCTTTGGCCCCAACTAGCTGAATTTGCCCTTGAAAGGCTGTCATGCCCGGCCAGTAGCGTGGCATCGGAGCGCGTGTTTAGTGCGGCAGGAGGTATTGTAACTCCGCGGAGGACACGACTGTCCACCCAAAGTGTGGAGAGACTCACGTTTGTGAAAATGAATCAGGCGTGGATTAGTCTGGATTTCAAACCACCAGTTCCTGACACAACTGACTAAATCCGCCATGAATCATGCCTCAAACATGTGCCACTTTCAGGTCTCCTCACACACTGCTGGTGTGTTCCATTTTTTGTCATAGGGTGCTGGCAGATTACGGGCCTCCCATAGCTGCTGCCAGGCCCCTAATCTGCCATAGGCCCCTATATACCGCCTCCTCATGCTGCTGCCAGGTCCAGAGTCTCTCATGGGTCCCTGTACGGCCTCCCATTGCTGCTGTCTCCATCGCCACACTCTGCCATGTGCCACTTTAAGGTCTCTTCACACTGCTGGTGTGTTGAATTTTTTGACATAGGGTGCTGGCAGATTACGGGCCTCCTATAGCTGCTGCCAGGCCCCTAATCTGCCATAGGCCCCTATATACCACCTCCTCATGCTGCTGCCAAGTCCAGAGTCTGTCATGGGTCCCTGTGCGGCCTCCCATTGCTGCTGTCTCCATCGCCACACTCTGCCATGTGCCACTTTCAGGTCTCCTCACACTGCTGGTGTGTTGAATTTTTTGACATTGGGTGCTGGCAGATTACGGGCCTCCTATAGCTGCTGCCAGGCCCCTAATCTGCCATAGGCCCCTATATACCGCCTCCTCATGCTGCTGCAAGGTCCAGAGTCTGTCATGGGTCCCTGTACGGCCTCCCATTGCTGCTGTCTCCATCGCCACACTCTGCCATGTGCCACTTTCAGGTCTCCTCACACTGCTGGTGTGTTGAATTTTTTGACATAGGGTGCTGGCAGATTACGGGCCTCCCATAGCTGCTGCCAGGCCCCTAATCTGCCATGGGCCCCTATACCGCCTCCTCATGCTGCTGCCAAGTCCAGAGTCTGTCATGGGTCCCTGTACGGCCTCCCATTGCT
This sequence comes from Staurois parvus, assembly GCF_062004578.1. NCBI lineage: Eukaryota > Metazoa > Chordata > Amphibia > Anura > Ranidae > Staurois > Staurois parvus. Next base: position 89,483 of record NW_028318071.1, read on the forward strand.
GCTGTCTCCATCGCCACACTCTGCCATGTTCCACTTTCAGGTCTCCTCACACACTGCTGGTGTGTTCAAATTTTTGACATAGGGTGCTGGCAGATTACGGGCCCCTATAGCTGCTGCCAGGCCCCTAATCTGCCATGGGCCCCTGTACCGCCTCCTCATGCTGCTGCCAGGTCCACAGTGTCTCATGCCATGTGCCACTTTCGGGTCTCCTCACACACTGCTGGTGTGTTGAATTTTTTGACATAGGGTGCTGGCAGATTACGGGCCTCCTATAGCTGCTGCCAGGCCCTTAATCTGCCATAGGCCCCTATATACCGCCTCCTCATGCTGCTGCCAGGTCCAGAGTCTCTCATGGGTCCCTGTACGGCCTCCCATTGCTGCTGTCTCTATCGCCACACTCTGCCATGTGCCACTTTCAGGTCTCCTCACACTGCTGGTGTGTTGAATTTTTTGACATAGGGTGCTGGCAGATTACGGGCCTCCCATAGCTGCTGTTAGGCCCCTAATCTGCCATGGGCCCCTATACCGCCTCCTCATGCTGCTGCCAAGTCCAGAGTCTGTCATGGGTCCCTGTACGGCCTCCCATTGCTGCTGTCTCCATCGCCACACTCTGCCATGTGCCACTTTCAGGTCTCCTCACACACTGCTGGTGTGTTGAATTTTTTGACATAGGGTGCTGGCAGATTACGGGCCTCCCATAGCTGCTGCCAGGCCCCTAATCTGCCATAGGCCCCTATATACCGCCTCCTCATGCTGCTGCCAAGTCCAGAGTCTGTCATGGGTCCCTGTACGGCCTCCCATTGCTGCTGTCTCCATCGCCACACTCTGCCATGTGCCACTTTCAGGTCTCCTCACACACTGCTGGTGTGTTCAATTTTTTGACATAGGGTGCTGGCAGATTACGGGCCTCCTATAGCTGCTGCCAGGACCATAATCTGCCATGGGCCCCTGTACCGCCTCCTCATGCTGCTGCCAGGTCCACAGTGTCTCATGCCATGTGCCACTTTCAGGTCTCCTCACACTGCTGGTGTGTTGAATTTTTTGACATAGGGTGCTGGCAGATTACGGGCCTCCCATAGCTGCTGCCAGGCCCCTAATCTGCCATGGGCCCCTATACCGCCTCCTCATGCTGCTGCCAAGTCCAGAGTCTCTCATGGGTCCCTGTACGGCCTCCCATTGCTGCTGTCTCCATCGCCACACTCTGCCATGTGCCACTTTCAGGTCTCCTCACACTGCTGGTGTGTAGAATTTTTTGACATAGGGTGCTGGCAGATTACGGGCCTCCTATAGCTGCTGCCAGGCCCCTAATCTGCCATAGGCCCCTATATACCGCCTCCTCATGCTGCTGCCAGGTCCAGAGTGTGTCATGGGTCCCTGTACGGCCTCCCATTGCTGCTGTCTCCATCGCCACACTCTGCCATGTGCCACTTTCAGGTCTCTTCACACTGCTGGTGTGTTGAATTTTTTGATATAGGGTGCTGGCAGATTACGGGCCTCCTATAGCTGCTGCCAGGCCCCTAATCTGCCATGGGCCCCTGTACCGCCTCCTCATGCTGCTGCCAGGTCCACAGTGTCTCATGCCATGTGCCACTTTCAGGTCTCCTCACACTGCTGGTGTGTTGAATTTTTTGACATAGGGTGCTGGCAGATTACGGGCCTCCCATAGCTGCTGCCAGGCCCCTAATCTGCCATGGGCCCCTATACCGCCTCCTCATGCTGCTGCCAAGTCCAGAGTCTGTCATGGGTCCCTGTACGGCCTCCCATTGCTGTTGTCTCCATCGCCACACTCTGCCATGTGCCACTTTCAGGTCTCCTCACACACTGCTGGTGTGTTGAATTTTTTGACATAGGGTGCTGGCAGATTACGGGCCTCCTATAGCTGCTGCCAGGCCCCTAATCTGCCATAGGCCCCTATATACCGCCTCCTCATGCTGCTGCAAGGTCCAGAGTCTGTCATGGGTCCCTGTACGGCCTCCCATTGCTGCTGTCTCCATCGCCACACTCTGCCATGTGCCACTTTCAGGTCTCCTCACACACTGCTGGTGTGTTCAATTTTTTGACATAGGGTGCTGGCAGATTACGGGCCTCCTATAGCTGCTGCCAGGCCCCTAATCTGCCATGGGCCCCTGTACCGCCTCCTCATGCTGCTGCCAGGTCCACAGTGTCTCATGCCATGTGCCACTTTCAGGTCTCCTCACACTGCTGGTGTGTTGAATTTTTTGACATAGGGTGCTGTCAGATTACGGGCCTCCCATAGCTGCTGCCAGGCCCCTAATCTGCCATGGGCCCCTATACCGCCTCCTCATGCTGCTGCCAGGTCCAGAGTCTGTCATGGGTCCCTGTACGGCCTCCCATTGCTGCTGTCTCCATCGCCACACTCTGCCATGTGCCACTTTCAGGTCTCCTCACACTGCTGGTGTGTAGAATTTTTTGACATAGGGTGCTGGCAGATTACGGGCCTCCTATAGCTGCTGCCAGGCCCCTAATCTGCCATGGGCCCCTGTACCGCCTCCTCATGCTGCTACCAGGTCCACAGTGTCTCATGCCATGTGCCACTTTCAGGTCTCCTCACACTGCTGGTGTGTTGAATTTTTTGACATAGGGTGCTGGCAGATTACGGGCCTCCTATAGCTGCTGCCAGGCCCCTAATCTGCCATAGGCCCCTATATACCGCCTCCTCATGCTGCTGCCAAGTCCAGAGTCTGTCATGGGTCCCTGTACGGCCTCCCATTGCTGCTGTCTCCATCGCCACACTCTGCCATGTGCCACTTTCAGGTCTCCTCACACACTGCTGGTGTGTTGAATTTTTTGACATAGGGTGCTGGCAGATTACGGGCCTCCTATAGCTGCTGCCAGGCCCCTAATCTGCCATGGGCCCCTGTACCGCCTCCTCATGCTGCTGCCAGGTCCACAGTGTCTCATGCCATGTGCCACTTTCAGGTCTCCTCACACACTGCTGGTGTGTTGAATTTTTTGACATAGGGTGCTGGCAGATTACGGGCCTCCTATAGCTGCTGCCAGGCCCCTAATCTGCCATAGGCCCCTATATACCGCCTCCTCATGCTGCTGCCAGATCCAGAGTCTGTCATGGGTCCCTGTACGGCCTCCCATTGCTGCTGTCTCCATCGCCACACTCTGCCATGTGCCACTTTCAGGTCTCCTCACACTGCTGGTGTGTTGAATTTTTTGACATAGGGTGCTGGCAGATTACGGGCCTCCTATAGCTGCTGCCAGGCCCCTAATCTGCCATGGGCCCCTGTACCGCCTCCTCATGCTGCTACCAGGTCCACAGTGTCTCATGCCATGTGCCACTTTCAGGTCTCCTCACACTGCTGGTGTGTTGAATTTTTTGACATAGGGTGCTGGCAGATTACGGGCCTCCTATAGCTGCTGCCAGGCCCCTAATCTGCCATAGGCCCCTATATACCGCCTCCTCATGCTGCTGCCAAGTCCAGAGTCTGTCATGGGTCCCTGTACGGCCTCCCATTGCTGCTGTCTCCATCGCCACACTCTGCCATGTGCCACTTTCAGGTCTCCTCACACACTGCTGGTGTGTTGAATTTTTTGACATAGGGTGCTGGCAGATTACGGGCCTCCTATAGCTGCTGCCAGGCCCCTAATCTGCCATGGGCCCCTGTACCGCCTCCTCATGCTGCTGCCAGGTCCACAGTGTCTCATGCCATGTGCCACTTTCAGGTCTCCTCACACACTGCTGGTGTGTTGAATTTTTTGACATAGGGTGCTGGCAGATTACGGGCCTCCTATAGCTGCTGCCAGGCCCCTAATCTGCCATAGGCCCCTATATACCGCCTCCTCATGCTGCTGCCAGATCCAGAGTCTGTCATGGGTCCCTGTACGGCCTCCCATTGCTGCTGTCTCCATCGCCACACTCTGCCATGTGCCACTTTCAGGTCTCCTCACACTGCTGGTGTGTTGAATTTTTTGACATAGGGTGCTGGCAGATTACGGGCCTCCTATAGCTGCTGCCAGGCCCCTAATCTGCCATAGGCCCCTATATACCGCCTCCTCATGCTGCTGCCAAGTCCAGAGTCTGTCATGGGTCCCTGTATGGCCTCCCATTGCTGCTGTCTCCATCGCCACACTCTGCCATGTGCCACTTTCAGGTCTCCTCACACACTGCTGGTGTGTTGAATTTTTTGACATAGGGTGCTGGCAGATTACGTGCCTCCCATTGCTGCTGCCAGGCCCGTAATCTGCCATGGGCCCCCGTACCGACTCCTCATGCTGTGACGTTGCAACAAGGTGGAATTCAACCCTACATATGTTAGACCGCCTTTACGAACAGCAAAAGGCCATCACAGATTTCCTGATGTTAAAAGCCGATAAAGGTACTCCCTGTGTAACTTAGATGTCAGCCATTGGCAGCTCATGCGTGACACCTGCGCTTGCTCAGGCCCTTTGAGGAGGCCACGCTATTCGTGAGTCGGCAGGACTATGGGATGAACGACGTCATTCCTCTGTTGCACGTCCTGGAACAAATGCTGTTAACAATGGCTGGTCAGGGTGCGGTAGACGTGGCGCACAGATCTCAACGCCACATGACCCCTGTGGGGGCAGGACAGGAAGAAGAGGAGGAGGTAGAGGAGGACATTGGTGCTCAGGAATTATTGAGTGAAATGGGTGGTTTTTCCACTCAGCGGACAGGAGTGGAGGAGCAGGAGCATCTGGTAGAGGAGGAGGAAGAGGAGACAGAGGACCCAGACGCACCGTGGCAGTATGCTGTGGAGATGGAGGCAGGGAGTCCCTCGCATTCCTTGGCACAAATGGCCCATAGCATGCTCGCTTGCTTGCGTACCGACAGCCGAATAATAACCATCAGACAGAGGGATGACTTTTGGCTGTCCACCTTGTTGGACCCTCGCTACCGTTCAAAAATGGTGGCCTTTTTCACACCTGCTGAGAGGGAGGCCAAAATAACGTACTATAAAAACCACCTATGTAGTCAGCTGGTCTCTGCCTGTCTGCGCCAACGTCCATCCTCAGACACTGTGGGCTCTGTGCGCTCGCGTTCCGCTGCCATGGCAGCAAAGGAGGGGTGGGGTGGTAGGAGCAGTGGCAGCTCAACCAGCAGCAGCTGCCTCAGTCTGCAGTCGATGATGAGTAGCTTTCTTCACCAGCGCAGTGAGGAAACTACTAACCAGCCGCAGCAGCAGCAGCAGCAGCATCAGGTGGACCTGGAGCAGGACCTCAAACAACAGGCTTAGGCCTACTTGGACAGCACCCTGCCAACCGAGGTAGACAATCCCCTTGACTACTGGGCAACGAAACTTGACCTTTGGCCCCAACTAGCTGAATTTGCCCTTGAAAGGCTGTCATGCTTGGCCAGTAGCGTGGCATCGGAGCGCGTGTTTAGTGCGGCAGGAGGTATTGCAACTCCGCGGAGGACACGACTGTCCACCCAAAGTGTGGAGAAACTGACGTTTGTGAAAATGAATCAGGCGTGGATTAGTCTGGATTTCAAACCACCAGTTCCTGACACAACTGACTAAATCCGCCATGAATCATGCCCCAAACATGTGCCACTTTCAGGTCTCCTCACACTGCTGGTGTGTTCCATTTTTTGTCATAGGGTGCTGGCAGATTACGGGCCTCCCATAGCTGCTGCCAGGCCCCTAATCTGCCATGGGCCCCTATACCGCCTCCTCATGCTGCTGCCAGGTCCAGAGTCTCTCATGGGTCCCTGTACGGCCTCCCATTGCTGCTGTCTCCATCGCCACACTCTGCCATGTGCCACTTTCAGGTCTCCTCACACTGCTGGTGGGTTCCATTTTTTGTCATAGGGTGCTGGCAGATTACGGGCCTCCCATAGCTGCTGCCAGGCCCCTAATCTGCCATGGGCCCCCGTACCGACTCCTCATGCTGCTGCCAGGCCCGTAATCTGTCATGGGCCCCTGTTGTCGCTTGTTGGCATATTCCGCTCGTTCAGATGCTCCTTCTCCTGCTACTCCTCTTCACGGATTCCGTCAGCAGTCTTTCTTGGAATCCGTTTCCAAGAGACAACAGTTTGCGAGCACGCACCCGATAGTGCAGAAGCTGAACGTCCTCCTGTCCAAGTTGCTGCTGCCAGGCTCGTAATCTGTCATGCGCCCCTGTACCGCCTCCTCATGCTGCTGCCAGGTCCAGAGTGTGTCATGGGCCCCCTACCGACTCCTCATGCTGCTGCCAGGCCCGTAATCTGTCATGGGCCCCTGTACCGCCTCCCCATGCTGCTGCCAGGTCCAGAGTGTGTCATGGGTCCCTGTACGGCCTCCCATTGCTGCTGCCAGGCCCGTAATCTGCCATGGGCCCCCGTACCGACTCCTCATGCTGCTGCCAGGCCCGTAATCTGTCATGGGCCCCTGTACCGCCTCCTCATGCTGCTGCCAGGTCCAGAGTGTGTCATGGGTCCCTGTACGGCCTCCCATTGCTGCTGTCTCCATCGCCACACTCTGCCATGTGCCACTTTCAGGTCTCCTCACACTCCTGCTGGTTTCCATTTTGTCATAGGTTGCTGTATGGCCTCCCATTGCTGCTGCCTCCACCGCCACACTGTGGCTCCAAACATTGGTTTTGGCCCCGTGACTGGCCAAATGAGTGAAGTGTGCGGTGATTCTAAGATCGACGGCACTCATCTGCATGTCATACTGACTGACAGTATTATTTCTCTTCCCCAGCAGACTCCAAGGGCATTTAAATTAAAGGTACAGTGTTCTGCACTAATATTAAGTCTCTCTGAAGCCTAGAAACACCCTTTTTTAAGTTAAATTCACAGCGAATATATTCGACTCGAATCGAATATTGTCCACGAATTCGCCGAATCAGTCGAATCGAATTTTTGAATACTTCGCTCATCTCTAATTAAGGCTCCAAAACCCCCTGTAACAGCTGAGCTGCTCAGTATTGAGCCCCTTAGGTGCTAGTGCCAACCTGAAAATCCACTCCTCCTTCCGCAAAAAGTCCATACCTAAATCACCTCAGCAGCTGGAGAGATTCAGCACGTAGAATGCCTTGACCTTGCCCATTAGGTGATGAGTTATGAAATTTAGCAAAATGTTATGTAATGTTGTTCGCCCGCCGCACCCCACATTACACTGTGCCTTGACAGTGCATTGTGATAGGCCAAAACAATGCACCGGACCACAGGTCGGGTGCAAGGCTTTGGAAAATCACAGCGCATGATGAGGTCATAAGAGGGCGGGGGTGACCTAGCCCCCTTGTGACGTCATCACTGTATTTAAGAACGGTCATCCTGGCACAGCTGTGAGACGGCGGCAGCCAGCGTCGAGAGTGGAGCTTTTTTTTATTTTTATTTTCCTTTTCAGGTTGGCCGTGGCATTGTGATTGATGTTAGATCTTCCTCGGGGGACATTTTTTGTTTTTAATAAAAGGACTTGTCAAAGACTGTCTATGGTCATTTTTTACACTACACTTTTTTTTGTGAATGAGTAGTGGTACCATGTACCCCATACTCATTCACATAGAGGGGGGGCTGGGATCTGGGGACCCCTTGTTAAAGTGGGCTTTCAGATTCCGATAAGCCCCTCAACCACAGACCCCCACAACCACTGGCCATGGTTGTGGGGGAGAGGCTCTTGTCCCCATGTGCTTTGGGGGGGGCTGGGTTGTCCCTCCTGCCCCACAGCACCCCCCCATGTTGAGGGCCCATAGCCTAGTATGGTTAAGGAGGGGGGCGCTTGTTCACCCCCCCTTTCCTGATCTGCCGGGCTGCATGCTCAGATAAGGGTCTGGTATGGATTTTGGGGGGACCTCATGCCATTTTTAAAAACATTTTGGTGTGGGGGTTCCCTTCACAATCCATACCAGACCCAAAGGGCTTGGTATGGATGGGAGGGGGCACCCCATGCATTTTTATTTTTTGTTTTTTTTAATTGCTGGGCAATACCATCAATTCTTTTTACATTCAGCTGTCAGCGAGAAATCCCGCTGACAGCTGAAACGTTAAAGAATGTTTTTGATAGCTGTGTGGTATCTTGCTGCATACTTAGATGTGGTAAGATACCGCTTAGTGAACTGTCCCCTCTGAAGTTCGCGGTCGAACTTTCGTTAGGTTCGAATTCTTCGACTGCGAACCGCACAGGGGGGTGTTTGGCCCATCACTATACACTTGTTTAGTTCTAGAGGATTGGAGAATTTGGTCTATCTCCCTTTCATCAAAGGTCCCTTCCTTATGCCTCCCCGCAGCCCAGATGGATAGTGTTCTATTGATGTTTGAGATATATGGCATGTTTTTTTCCCCTTTTTCCCCTTTTAATGCTGATTTATGTTTTCATCATCTCTCCATTTGGGCCAGCAAATACATTGGCTTATTCTTTTCCTAATTATTTACCAATGCATGTATGTTCTCTATTTCCACAGAGTTAATGGATATCTGTCATACTTGATTTTAATGTTTTGAAGAAATGGTAGTTACCGCAAAACGTGTCAAGAACAACCAACAAGTGTAACTCTACATTATGAACAGTTTATTCCTTTTATTGATGCGCTGTATACATATGTTTTTAATGCATGTTTAATAAAAGTGACAAAGATTTTTTCGAATTTGTTTGTGGAGTTGGGTTTCTATATGTACATATAGATATTGGTGGGTCACCCTAGAACACCCTTTTTTTGGTATATTTTTTCTATTTGGTTTGGTGTGGGTTGGTGACCCTCCCGATATAAAATTGTGCTATATATTTTCCATCCCATCGCTGTTTTGACAGCTTCACCCTTTAAGTTTAAAGATTCTTGAGAAAGCTCCAGCAGCAAGCGTGGGTTGGTGCAAGCTGACTGAGGCTGAATGCAACTTATCTGACCAGGCTTGTAGTAATGATTGAACAAACTCAGTTTACACTTCCTTTGTCTGACTGGAGACTGCATTGTGTTAACACAATCCACCTGAATATTGTTAAAAAATGTATGCCAATTCATCCTCCAACAACCATAGTAGAGATTTCACCTAAGCCATATTGAAGGCAGGAATAAAGTCACTGCTTCCCTTAGGAATACTGGACAAAGCTACCTCTGCATAAATCTGAATCAAGCCCTGAACATCCCCATACAGCATCCTACCATGATCAACAAGGGATTGAGCAAGATGTATGCACTCCAACAGCTGATCCCTGGTCTGCTCCTTCAGTATTCCTTGTCCTCTGTCATTAGCAAAGTATAGTAAATAACCTCCTCTGGATGCATCCTGCAGCAAACAATAGCAGAACCAAAATGGTTTCCCTGTGCAGCCACTTCTAGTCATTTCTGGCCTTGATGTTATATCAAGGATTCCAAATGCTGGTATCCTGTGAAACAGGCGTGATCAGAAATGTGTTGACTTGCACAGAGACCACCAGGCACAATTATAATATAAATAATGTGATTTATTTAGGATAAAGTAAATAAAAACACAATATAAAAAACACATCAAGTGTACCAAAACCCCATGAACCAAACTCCGTGAATCTAACGAGTGAAGATGCTAGCAGTGAAGAAACTACTTAAGCCAATGAATAACTATATGCAGGCAGGAGGATATGGCTAAGAAGCATTGTCAATGTCAAAGCAAAAGGTCATGCACAGGAGATCAGGCAGAGAGAGCAGGAAGCAAGTCAGGACATGGGTAGGGTACGTGGGAACAGGAAGAAGTAGGCAGGTAGAGGATCAGGAACAGGATCAGATTACAGGACCAGAGAACAGGTACACAGATCAGGGGCACATGGGCAAAACACCAAGTGCCAGGAAACAAATACATCTAATGCTCATTTCTGTGATGCTATTGCTTATTCCCATGCAGCTAATGCTCGTGCACATGTACCAGCACACAGACGAGAGTGGGCGAATAACCAGAATGCATTGAGATGTTACACATTAGCACCAAGCTGCCTATTTAAAGAAGGCCCTGCTGTTTGCTAATCGCTGGTAGTTCTTCAGCTCCCCGTGATCCATGTTCCAGATTTTGCTCACTGATCTTCCATTGCTGATCCAGCTTGTTTCTGACCTTGCTCTGTGGATTCTGGATACTGGCCTTGGCTTGCTCCTGACTATTCTTTGCCTGCTTCCCTGGTGCTGACCTCAGCCTGCTACTGGACCTTGCTCTACTTGCTAACCTGGTACTGACCTCAGCCTGGTTCCTGACTACGCTGCTGTCTCACTGTGTATGACCCTGGCTCACCTTGACTATGTCCCTCACATGCTATCAAGCTACCGGCACTCATGCTTCTTTGAGCTTTGTACCCGGTCACCACATTTAGGGGTGCTCAGACCAGAGCTGCAAAGGAAGCCCTCTCGTCAACTCAGCCTGCAACCAAGGTACATGACATTAAGGCAAGGGGGAGTAGCACAGGAAGAGCTAAATATCCTCCCAGCAATCAACATCAGATGATGACTAATTAGTAAGAGCTGCTGGCTCCTGAGACACACCCAGTGGTGGACACCAGATCTACAACTTACAGGTCTGGGAGCCACAGTGCCACCAACAGGTGAACCCATTCCTGATGAAGAGAAAAATAAAAGCATTTACGTATGATTTCAGAAGTGGCAAAAGCTTCTAAAATAAATCAAACAGTGGCAGAGAATTCTGCGTTAGTCAGACTGGCCTCATGATGTGTGTCTGTGAGGGAGTCAAGGAGCAGTGTTGGTGTTAGACCCTGCTCCAGAACAGGGAAACCACTATCAAACTGCAAGGAAATTAGTTTCCTAAGGGCCTGCTGTGGTCTTCCAGTGTAGGGTAATCACAGAATGGAAGTGGATTGAGGCAGTTTAGCACGTCTGGTATCAAGGCACTGCAATATTCCAGCCATAAATGAGTTGAAATAGCTGTGTCACTAACATTAAAAGACAGCAAATGATCAGGTTGCATTGTCACTTAAAATGGTGGCCAGAAGTGTGTAGTTAGAAGTCTTATAAGCACTACATCTCTACAGCAACTTCTGGTAGTGAGTTGAAAAAAAGACCACCACATTAAAATAGGGAAATACCTTAACAATGCAATTGATAATAAAAGTTAGGGAAAGTTAGCGGAAAGTGCATATTACCCCTTAACCCATGGCTTCTAGACTGCTTGTGTGCATGGTGCTGCAGTGTGTCTTTTAGGATGTAGTGTATATCACAGATTCAAAAACAAAAGAAATTAGTCCATGGATAAACACACCAAGTCTGCCATATAGCAGCAATTACCTGATGTTCCTTGACTTAGAGTTAGGCTACGTCAAATGACAAATCGGCTCCAAAAAAACTCACTTCAAGCCCTCCTCAGATAATTCCTATTTATACTCTGAGTTGTCATCACCCGAGGTGGGTAAACTGCTTTCCCAAGGGACATTTCAGGCGGCTCCAGAGGAACTGCTCCTTGGATCAAGAGTACTCTTCCCAAGGTCTAATCTTCAAGAAAATATTCTTGGAAAAGGGATTCGACCCAGCTCTTGCTGAGAAATCCTATCAGGAATGTTCTACCATTTGTAGCAAGGCTTCTAAAACTGAAATGACCACAGGGTCAGACATTTCATCCCTCAGTTCCATAACAAGTTTAAACAGATGAAAAGGATTTTTGCTATGCAGGATTTTGATAAAAGCACAGTATACCCAAGTTTGTTTACAGAAGGGCCCCGAATATTAAAAACAAAATTGCTCCCAGTAGAGTACCATTTACCAAGAAACCAACATCTCATTCCTTAGCAACCTTCTATAATATTGTGGGCATGTACCAGTGTAAGAAACTAAAATGTGGAAGTTTGTGGATCATCAAAAAAAGTTTAAAGGACCGTACGGGCAGAGCTCTTTTTTCTCTTGCTCCACGGACCATGCAATTTATTGTTGTTCCTGTCCCTGCAACCTATGTGGGCCGGACAGTATGGACAATCTGGACACAATGGGAGCACAGGAGGTTGATTGGAGAGGTCAACACAGATCATAGTGTTCCCCGACGCTTTAAGTCCATTCACAATGGATCCACGGAAGGTCTTCATGTTTGGGTTCTTGAGCAGATCCACCCTTGTGACTCTGCGGTGGAGAGGTTTCATACTCTCTGCTGCAGGGAAACTTTTTGGATATATTATCTTAATACTTTGTCACAAAGTAGGTCTGAATGAGGAGTTGGAGGTGTGGACCATTCTGTAATTCATTGTATTTTTTGTATGACTTTTCATAAAAAGGCTGCTTTTAAATAATTTTTTAAGTTTTTATTTTATTTTCCTTCTGCCAATGGTCCCTATTGCCCCCCCGCCATTTTTTTTTCTGTATTGGTCATATCATTCCCCCCCATCCTTTTTTCAGATTGAGTAGTATAAGTATTTTTAAGTATCCTGTATAGTCTCCGTATTTACCAGGTCCCTCTGTACTCTTTCATCCCCATATATTGAAAGATGGTTACCTAATATATCATGGTTTTATGAATATTTTTTAAAATATATGTCATTTTATCCTTGTTCTCTTTTACATTTGTCATGACTTTCTAGTAACATAGTTTACAAATATTTCATGAATACTTCTCTGTGTACACGTTGGATTGCCTACTATAATTTGCCTGTCTATTGTTTTATTGTGACATTGCCGAGAATGCAGAAGCCCAGTCTGTGCCTCCCGCCTCCTTGTCTGCCCCCACAGGTTATTTAAACTAATAGTTACAGGCTTAAAAAGAGGACTGAGACCCTTGAAATGCATTATGATTGCCCCCCCCCCGACATCACCTAAGGATTCTGACATCCTCGCAGTGTGGCTGGAGACGTCACTAGCTCTTTTTATCCATACTATCTTCTGGCCCATTGGAGCCCCTGCTGCTGCATGTTTGATGGTCATTTTTTTGCCTCTGTGTACCTTCAGATGATCGAATATGGTGTTTCAGCCTGCTGTGTTGTATTCCACTGGTGGATTGGTGAATTCTGATATGTAACTGTGCTGCTTTTAATAAAGGCGTTTTTTGCTTGGTATTATCCCCAGCGCCTTGCTTTTTGCCATTTTCTGCTTTATCACAGATCTATCAAGACATGTGTAGAAATGTATGTAAAAGTTCATGAAAGCCCTGTCTTACCTTTCCCATGTCACTGGCCCTGTTCGGGGTCCAGGATTTTCCCAATATGGTTGGCATAACCTCAAAGAGATGTTCAAGGTCTAAGTGCAATAGGAATGGACTATGGCTGTGGATTTGTATAGCACCCTGCAGCTATCTACATTAATCGCACCACTTGCCAAGGTAAGAGTCAAACGCAGGACCCAGTTCCTTAAGAAAACATTACAGCCTGGCCTACTACTGCAGAGTACGATTCCCATGCTATAGTCGAGGGGAATCAATCCACAAACTGTTAGTGGGCCATAAGGCAATAAGTACTCACATCCTGATAGAAGTGGCAGCCGAAGGATAGTAATAGAAATAGAAAATCTTTCCTGAATTAACATGAAAAGCTGGTGCAAATGGATGGTCATCTGTTTACATCCACAAACCCATAGGAATAAATTGCTGTCTATTTTTCACCTGAAATCTAAAAAGATGTAAAAATGGTCAAGTGGAACATCCATGTGAAAGTAAATTCAGATCTCCTGATTTTCATGTGTGTTTTTGGTCAGGCTCAATGAAAGTATTGAATACACTGGATCAGTTTGAAAGTCAAGCAACTAGCATTTTCAGAAGAGAAGTCAGCTGTAGTCTGAAACGGTTCTGGTTTCCTTTAATTGATCACACTACATCATCAGAGCTGTAGAGGTTTGCAAATTACAGTAGCAATCTACTTACCGCCACCATTTTCTCTATGTGCTGACATAGCAAAGCTTCATCAGGTTTTGCTTTGACCAAAGCCCATTCTTCCATAGGAGGTGAAGGGGATGCTGGTGACTTAATGTTGATTTGCTGATGAATAAAAAAGGAAGCTTTTAATATTTTGTAATCACTTATGTTTGCTAAGTGACAGGTAAAATATTAACTTTAGTAATGGTAACAGTATGAGACTATATGTAAGCTTACTTTACCAGAGATAAATACAATTACAAATTTTTTTAAACACATTTTGAAAAATCAAAGTGTTAGCTTTATGCAAGCAATGGTTTTATCAAATGTTAATGCATGTTGCTGTTCATAGGTGTGTACAGCCTATTGCATTAGAGCAGGGGCAGGCAACCTTTGAGAGGTGGAGATCTACCTGAACATAAAAGATCAAAGATCACCGGGGTTCAGCGCCATTAAAAAATAAATAAATAACTAGCCAGGCCTAACTAAATAGCAAGGAAAATGTAGACAAATATAATAAAACAAATGTCACTGTAAAAATACAGACTTGGCCTACCGTAAAAATGGACAGCGTCAGTCATTAGGGAGGTGGACGGTGTCAATAGGGCAGAGGTTGTTGCCAGTCAGTAGAACAGTGGATGGTGTCAGTAGTTTTTATATAATTTTTATTTTTTAATATGTCACAATTTTTTTTTTTTTTTTTAGGAGCCCTGTTGAAAGGGGAGCACTTGGGGGCAAGGGCCAGGCAGCAGAAAAAAGGAGGAACAAGGATCGGAGGGGCAGTGGGGGAGGCATTTACTAGAACAGATCCCCTGGATTTTCCTCCTGCAGCAGCTGTACGCTGGTGGGAGGGTGAGGAGGAGATGCTATCTTTAAGCTTGTCCAGGAGGACAATAAAGAGGATCGTCAGAAGGCAGGTATTTAAAAATCTGAACTCCCTGCAAGTGGCTGAGGATTGGGATTTTTCTGCCCCCCCCCCTCCCACCCTGGTGACCTAAGGTGTCGGTCTAAGCAGCCGTATGGTGGGCGCCAGCATAAGGCTGCTTAGACAGCTGACTTACGGCATCAGGGTGGGGGGGGGGGGCAGAAAATTCCCGATCCCCAGCCACATGCTGGGAATTCAGATTTGTAAAATACCTGTCCATGGGAGGGAAGGGGGGTGGGGGAAGAGGACATTGCTTGTGGGGGAAAAGGGAGTAGAGGACATTGCTGGGGGGGTACGGGGGCCAGAAGTCACTGCTATGGGTGAAAAGGGGGGGCAGACGACACTACTGTAGGGGGGATGATATGAAGGGTGGTAGTGGACACTGCTATGGGGATGGCCCTGCCCATAGCAGTTTCCTCTGCACATCACCTCCCCCCCTCACAGTACCGTCCTCTGCCCTTCCCCCACAGCAGTGACTTCTGGCCCACTCCCCCCCCCCCCCACAGCAATGTCTTCTGCCCCCTTTTCCCCAAGCCTTCTCCGCTGCTGGAGGAGTAGTGCATCCTCAGTGCACAGCGGAGAGCCAAAGACAGCAGGGCTCAGGACGGAGGGTGGGAGGAGGAGCTGGCCAAATGAACTTTTCATATTAATAAGCTAGTAATTGGTTGCTAGGACCGACCTAGTTGCCAACCCCCGCATTAGAGTGTGCACACTAGGGTTGCCACCTTATCTCTTTAAAACTGAACACATTAATTACACAGGTTACACAGGTTCTGAGGCAAATTTAATACACATAAGCCACTAAGTGAGTTTAATTACCACCTTAATCAGCCACAGAATCTGTAATATGTAATTACTACACCGCGTTCCAAATTATTATGCAAATTCTATTTAAGTGTCACAAAGATGAAATATTTTGTTTTTCAGTTTAACTCATGGATGGCATTGTGTGTCAGGGCTCTTTTGATCACTGAAAACAATCTCGGACACCTGTGATAATTAGATTGGCCGGTGAGCTCAATTTAAGGAAAAACTACTAAAGGGCGGTGTTCCACATTATTAAGCAGAGCACCATTTTCAAGCAATATGGGGAAGAAAAAGGATCTCTCTGCTGCCGAAAAGAGTGAAATAGTTCAATGCCTTGGACAAGGTATGAAATCATTAGATATTTCACAAAAACTTAAGCGTGATCATCGCACTATTAAGAGATTTGTGGCTGATTCAGAGCACAGACGGGTTCGTGCAGATAAAGGCACATTGAGGGAGATTTTTGCCAGATCCATGCATCGGATCAAGAGAGCAGCTGCTAAAATACCATTGCATAGCAGCAAACAGATATTTGAAGCTGCTGGTGCCTCTGGAGTCCCACGGACATCAAGGTGTAGAGTCCTTCAGAGTCTTGCAACTGTGCATAAACCTTCGGCCATCACTAACCAATGCTCACAAGCAGAAACGGCTGCATTGGGCAGAAAAATACATGAAGACTAATTTTCAAACAGTCCTGCTCACTGATGAGTGCCGTGCACCCCTGGATGGTCCAGATGGATAGAGTAGTGGATGGTTGGTGGACGGCCACCCTGATCCAACAAGGCTGCGACGTCAGCAAGGCGGTGGTAGAGTCATGTTTTGGGCCTGAATCATGGGAACAGAGTGGGTCGGCCCCTTTAGAGCCCCCGAAGGTGTAAAGATGACCTCTGCAAAGTATGTGGAGTTTATGAGTGATCACTTTCTTCCCTGGTACAGAAGGAAGAACTATGCTTTCCGTAATAAAATCATCTTCATGCATGACAATGCACCATCTCATGCTGCAAATAATACCTCTAGATCAATCGCAGTTATGGGGATAAAAGGAGAGAAAGTCATGGTGTGGCCTCCATCCTCCCCTGACCTCAATCCTATTGAGAACCTTTGGAGCATCCTCAAGCAAAAGATCTATGAGGGTGGGAGGAAGTTTACATCCAAACAGCAGCTCTAGGAGGCCATTGTGACATCTTGCAAACAAATTCAAGCAGAAACTGTCCAAAAACTCACAAGTTCAATGGATGCAAGACTTGTGAAGCTGCTATCAAATAAGGGGTCCTATGTTAAAATGTAACATGACCTGTTAAAATGTTTAAAAAGTTAAAATGTTGTTAAAAGTTTGATTGAAATAGCTTTTGATTTCAGTAAATATGCTGCAAACACAACAAATGACAATTTTCAGTTCTTTACAACCTATAAAGTGTTTTGAAACTTACTGTGCGTAATAATTTGGAACAGTGCCTTGTAAGTTTTTTATGTTTTTTTTTTTTTTCCAAAAAGAAGGTTTATTGAAATATAGAAATATACAACTCGTCACAATAAAATAAACACGTGAAGTGTGAATAAGACATTGGGCAATGCACACATCAAGCAGAAAGTGAATGCAGTCCACTACACAACTAAACATTGTGGAGGAATTATGCCACGACAGGGTTGTGCCTGTAATACACAAAGACGCTTATGAAACAAATTAGACAATGAGGCACCGGAACTCCTATAGTGATGTCACGGAATGTGGATCTGTAGAGGGAAGGAGAACATAAACGAGGTCAAAGCCGAAGTCAACGCCATAGATTTAAAAAGTTGGAGGTATCCGAGTGCGGGTGTGGGAATGTATGATCAAGTAAACTGCTAATGAAGAAAGGGAAGTGATGTTGTTAGCATGCCTAATTGTCTTCTGGACGATTTATCAAAACTTACGGAAATTTATCAGAAAAGAAGGAGAGAAGAAAAGAAAAGAAAAGAAGGAATGATAAGATGAGAGGGAAGGAAAGAGAGAAAAAAAGAGAAAAAAAAAAAATAAGGAAAAGGGGGGGGGGGGGGGAGGAGGGGAAGCACAGGGAGTGGGTATAAGGAGAGAGGGAGTAACAGAGTGATTGTCATCAACGCGGTGGTACATTCGCGGAAGCAATTAGATTTCAGACTGTCATCAGATTCAGACGGTTGGGGGTGGAGCACAGGGGGGGGGGGTCAGCCCCCATAGAGTCAAATGAAACCGAGTAACACCCAGACAGAATGGTCCATGAGGGATCGGTAAACAGGGGTAGTCAGAAAATGGGTCCAACAGGCCCATACGTGGGAAACTTTTGTAGGGGTATCGAGTGCAGTCGCAATCAGTTCTTCCATATCCGCCACCCTGCCCACTCAGGTGAGCCAGTCACGTATAGAGGGAGGACGTGTGGAGCCCCACAGAACAGGAATACAGAGTCTGGCCGCGTTGACCATATGCATGGCTAGGGATTTGAAGTACTGTCCCCCGGGAAGGGGAGAATGGTGAAGGAGAAATTGAGCCGATGGACCTCTCGCCAAAACGGTTGAAGAACCGAGCAGGACCACCAGATGTGGAGAAACGACCCATCAGAAGTTCCGCATCTCCAACAGCTATTGGGAAAGGAAGGATTGAAACGATGAATCTTCCAGGTGGTGCGATACCATCTAGCGGCTATTTTGTAGCCGTTTTCCTGTGTCGAGACATTGAGGGAGCATTTATGAGAGTACTTAAATATGAGGTCCCAATCGGAGTCTGATAGGTTAGCTTCCAAATCTCTATTCTAGGCCCGACAAGAGGGAAGAGAGTTGTAGGTCCTGCTTACTACTAAGATCTCTGAAATCAGATCTCTAGAAATCTCTAGAGCTCTGAAATCAGATGTTTTCGTGGTTCAGCTTTAGCGCATATAGACTCAAACGGGGTAAAAGATCGGGACCAGTTTTGAGGGAGTTTATGCGAAAGCAAGTAATGTCTAATCTGGAGATATGCCCAAAAAGGGAATTCGCGGATATCCAGACTTTCAAGCAGTTCTTGAAGTGTTTTCATCTTGCCATTGTGGACAAAATGTTTTGCCAAGATCAGTTTATGTGGCCAGTGTGTAGATAAAAAATCTTGGTGCATCAGGGTTAAGGCGGATAGAGGTTAAAGGGTTGGGTGTTTCGCAGATGGATGCGGATTTACACGCCAAACGAAAATTTTTTAAAGTGGGCCCTACCAGCGGGTGAGTGAGAAGGACCAGGGGCGTATGTTTCGGCAAAAGGCAAGGGATCGAAGCCAGGGGTAAGGGTGAGCATGCGTTTTCAACATATATCCAGTCCTTGGAGGCCGTGTGAATGTGCCAATCAACTATCCGTGAGAGGTGACATGCCCAGTAGTAGCGGTGGAGGTCAGGGAGCCCAATTCCACCTCCAAGTTTAGAAAGGGTCAGTTGGGAATAGGCAATGCGCGGGCGCTTATGGTTCCATAGGAACAACGAGCACATTTTCTTGCAAGATTTGAAAAAGGCCAGAGGTAACTGAATTGGTAATGTTTGGAAGAGATACAGGAGGCGGGGAAGTATGTTCATTTTGATTATCGCCGCCGGTCCAAACCATGAGAAACAGGGACGATGCCACTTAATGAGATCTTCCTGCATAGAGCGAAGAGCTGGAAGGAAGTTTTTTGCATAAAGGTCTTCAATATGACGAGTAAGCTGGATACCGAGATAAGTAACGGATTCCCTTTCCCAGTGAAATGGGAATTAGGACTCACAAAAAGAGACTAATTCAGAGGGCAGGGTAATGTTAAGGGCGGAGGAGAAATTAATTTTGAAATTTGACAAGAATCTAAAAAAGGCGAAGTCTTTCAGTAGATTTGGCAAGGTGGTGCGAGGGTCTGTAAGGAACAGGAGAATGTCATCCGCATAGGCTGCTAACTTATACTGTTTGTCTGCTACCTTGATCCCCTTGATATCAGGGTTAAGACAAATTTTTCTTAGCAGCGGTTCAAGGGACAAGACATACAAGATGGGGAAGAGGGGGCATCCCTGGCGTGTACCGTTTCTTAAACGAAAGGGGTTTGACAAGTGGCCATTAACCTGGACTTGGGCAAATGGGTCAGAGTATAGGGCCATTATAAAATTAAGCATCTTCTCACCCAATCCAAAGGCCACTAAAGACGCCTTCAGATAATCCCATGCAATCCTATCAAAGGCCTTTTCTGCATCCAAGGAGAGGTAAAAACCGGGATAGCTAGACCTGTGGATCCAATGGTTGAGATTAAGGGCCTTAATAGTATTATCCCTTGCTTCTCTGCCAGGGATAAATCCCACTTGATCTATGTTGACCAGGGAGGGGAGCAGGGGGAGAAGGCGATTAGCGATGATCTTAGCGAATAGTTTAATGTCCACATTCAGCAAGGATATGGGTCTGTAGTTAGATACCTGGGTAGTATATTTCCCGCTTTTGGGGATGACTGTTATGTGAGCCTCCAAAAGGCGGTTGTGCGGCTGTGAAGGGTGAGAAAGCGTATTAAAGGCAGAGAGAAATGGAACACCCAGGATATCTAGGAAAGATTTGTAGTAGGCTACCGTAAAACCATCAGGACCCGGACTCTTACCCTGCTTCATCTGTTTCACCGCGCACTGCAGTTCATTTAAGGTAAGGTCCTTTTCCAGAGCGTGAACCAGGTCCTCGGAGAGGGCAGCTGGACCATGGAGATGGAGGAATTCGGAGATCAAGGAAGCTCTGGATTTGTCCGTGTGTATAGGGGGACGATCCGGAGGTAGATTGTATAAAGATTTGTAAAAACTTTCAAAGTGGGAGGCAATATCGGGGTTAGACGTGGCCTCAATGCCATCGGGGCCCCTGATTTTATGTACCGTCATACTAGATCGTTGTTCACGAAGAGCTCTGGCTAGAAACCGACCACTCTTATTTGCGAATTCATAGTACAGCTTTTGCGAAAGAATATATATTTTTCTAACTACCTTGCCCAGTTCCGTGAGAAGTTGTGTGCGAGTATTCGTAAGTTCTAAAAGGGTTGACGCGGCCAGGGTCCGCTTATGTGCTCTTTCCAAAGAGTGGATCCTGTCTGTAAGGAGCCTCAAATGCTCTTGTTTGAGTCTTTTACGTTTCGTCGCATTGGCTATGAGGGTACTCCGAATAACACATTTATGGGCCTCCCACTGCGTGAGAGGCGAGATGTCAGCGGAGCTATTCAAAGAGAAATATTCAGTCAGAGTAGAGCGAATCTCTTGTTCGATAGCAGCATCCGCAAGAAGAGAAGCATCTAGACGCCAATATTTGGAGCGCGGGTGCGCAATGGGGAACTGCAATATCATGGTAATGGGATGGTTATCAGAAAGGACCATTGGCTCTATGGTGGCAGCGTGGAGAAATAGAAGATCCAACTGCGATAAAAAAAAATAATCTATCCTAGAGTATTTATTGTGCGGTGGAGAAAAAAAAGTGTAGTCCTTAACAGAAGGGTAGAGGGTACGCTAGGAGTCGTGCAGTTGCAGGTGTTGTAGTTGTATACGTATTTGCTTAAGAGCCGTATAGCGTAAGAAAGAGCATCCTGAGGAGGAGTCTAACAAAGGACTCAAAGGGACATTCAAATCACCCCCCAGTATCAGCACCCCTGATTGAAAGGCGGCTAGGGCGGAGGTGAGGAAGCGTGTAAACAAGACCTGCTTAGAATTAGGAGCGGGTAGTAGACGGCTCAAGGGACAGGCCCGCTATTCCAAGTGGGGGAGAGAGGGATAGGGAAAGAAAAAAGAGTCAGGGAGAAAGAAGAAGAGTGCAAAAAGGGTAGAAAAGAAACCAAGAGAAGAGATAATAATAGTAGCCGGATAAAGGGTTCAGTATAAGCTCACCGAGCTCACTGTATAGGGAACTATGCTCGTTCACATCGCTATATTCAGTGCTCAGTATGAGCTGCTACGGTCTCCTACAAAGCATCTACCTGTCTTAACATTCAGTCGCCCCATCACCCCCAACCACCCCTCTAAAAGTATAAGGGGCCTCGGCCACATTCCCACAGGTATAATACTTTATGAGTAAGCAGAGGCCTCTTCCGAGGAATCAGGAAGAGGCAGGCAATCCGAAGCATGCAGGGGTAGAGCAGACTACGTCTGGACAGTCTCACAACAGCAGTAGAATGTCTTCGAAGCAGCGAGGACATGGTTCAGGTGTTGCAAGAGGAACGAGGCCAAAGGATGGTGATCGTCCAGCATGCTCTCGGTTGATTGGAGAATGTGGGAGGCCGGGAAAGGCCCGAGTCGAGATCCAATTGGAGGCGGAGGACCTGTTAAGGGGTGCAGAGCGTTTGGCAATGATAACCAAAGTAGAGCCAGAGAGTTGTTCCCTATTATGGGAGGTTGAGACAATATGAACAGTGCTCATCCTTTTGTTAGGCAGAGAAGAGGTACATAGGCCCGGTCATTGGTTGCAGGGCATTGACTGCAGGTGGAGCCCATGGAGCATTGGCCATTATCTTGGTGAATAAGTGGCGGGTGCATAAAAGTAGAAGTCCAACAAACATGGAACCGTGAATGGGTGAATAACCAGGACGTTCGGGGTGAA
This sequence comes from Staurois parvus, assembly GCF_062004578.1. NCBI lineage: Eukaryota > Metazoa > Chordata > Amphibia > Anura > Ranidae > Staurois > Staurois parvus. The sequence continues at coordinate 111,469 of NW_028318071.1, forward strand.
ACGGTGAGAAAACGTGCGAAGCATTAGGAGAGCTTAGGCGCTTGGTGAAGAGTGCGCCGGAAAGTCAGGAGCGGTTGAGAATCGCGGACTCTTAGATTTCGCGCCTCGGCTTCCTGTGTGCCGGAGAGGCCGTCGGGCTGAGAGTAGCTGGTATGTCCCCTGCGGGGAGTCTCGGAGGAGTCGATGGGACCATCCGCCCCTTATGATGAGATTGGCCAAGCCAATCCATAGTGCTGTCTTCAGTTCCCAGATCCTGGGAGCCATGCCACTCAGGCAGGTCGGTCAGTGGAATGCCCAGGGAAATGCAGAAAGATGGCAATTCTTCAGGGGTTCGCAGGTTGTAGATGCGACCATTAGCTTGTACAGAGAGGCAAAAGGGGAACCTCCATCTGTAGGGAAAGTTACATATCCAGAAGGGGGCATAGCGCGCGCCGTTGTCGTAAGGTAATGCTGGATAAGTCCTGAAACAGTTGTATTTCTGCTCCCCCATATAAAAGATGCCTTCTATCTCTAGCGCAGCGGAGGATATCCTCTTTGAGCGGAAAACTGACCAGGCAGCAAACAACGTCCCTGGGTGGATCTGTGTCTCCCCTCCTGGGGCGGATTGCTCTGTGAACACGCTCGATATCAATCAGGGTTGCTGGCGGGCGACCAAGGAGGTCATTAAATATTGCGATGACCGCATTGGAGAGATCGGTAGTTACCACTGATTCTGGGAGGCCGCGGATTCTAATGTTATGCCTACGACCCCGTTTGTCTAAATCTTCAATATGCCTATGGAGTTCCCTGATAGTAGAAGTGTGACACGTTGATTTTTGCTGCATATCATGCATGGCGGACTTGCTTTGCCTGGAGGCGGATTCCACCTGATCTAGTCTTGAGCCCAGTGCCTGTATATCTGCACGTAAATCATTAACAGCGGTAGTAAGCGAGGTAGTCAGAGTGGCTTTGATGTCAGCAGCCACAATCTGAAGATCCCTCAATGAGAGGGATCGTGAAACAGCAGGGATGTCATGCTGGGGCACTGTGTCTGGGGCTGCATGTGTGGCAGAGCAAGAGGAGTTCGGCATATCTGCGGCTGTAGAGGGGGGGGGAGGGAGATGCAGAGGGGGAAGGAGATGGTTGCTGTCCCTCTCTCTGCTGCTGGGAGCGGAAAAGCTCCGTTATATGTCTCCCCTGCGCACTGTAACTCCGTGGGGATCGTGACCGGGCACCGAATGATGTCCGATCCGTCTTCCCCATCCTGTGGCAGCTGTCTCTCACCCAGCTCCTCTGTGAAGTGGTGCAGAGGGTTCCGGCCGGCGGGAGCTCTCGGGTTAAGCGGCCATCTTCCTCGCGTGGCAGACCACACCCCCCAGTTTTTTATGTTTAAAAAAAAATACTGTTATCATTAGGAGGTTTGTTCAATACAATTTGAATTGTACTCTTAATAGTTGATAACATGAGAATTATGCTGACTGTTATTTACATCAATTATTTAGGTAAATGAGAAAAACATCATTTGCATAATAATTTGGAACACGGTGTATGTGTTCGGTTTTAAAGGTATGAGGTGGCAATCCGAGTGCACACCAAAGCTTAACTACACCTTAACTACACATGCATATTTATACATTATTATTTATTATTATTATACAGTATTTATAAAGCGCCAATGGTTTGCTCAGTGCTGTACATTACAAAGGGGGACAGAACATGTGACAGAACAATACCAATACAATGCAAAACATGAGGGGATCGAGGGCCCTGCTCTTTCGAGCTTACAATCTAGGAGGGAGGGGATAGTGGTACAGGAGGAGATAGCTGTGGGGGATGGAGTGGTAGGAAGAGTGGAGGAGGTCGGCAGGTTAGGAGGGGGTGGTGTAGGCTTCCCTGAAGAGATGGGTTTTCAGGGTGCGCCTAAAGGAGAGGAGAGTAGGTGATAGTCTGATGGGTTGGGGCAAGGAGTTCCAGAGGATAGGTGACACCCTGGAGAAGTCCTGGAGGCGGGCATGGGAGGAGGAGACCAGAGAACTAGAGAGAAGGAGGTCTTGTGAAGAGCAGAGTGTGCGTGCTGGGTGGTACTTGGATATTAGGTCAGTGATGTAGTACGGGGCAGTATGGTGGACAGCTTTGTACGTCAGTGATAGGATTTTAAATTTGATCCGTTGCACAATCGGAAGCCAGTGGAGGGATTGGCAGAGGGGGGTGGCGGAGATGGAGCGGTTGGAAAGGTGAATGAGTCTGGCAGCCGTATTCAGGATCAACTGAAGCAGGGATAGCCAGCAGCGAGGCAGGCCAGTGGGGAGGGAGTTGCAGTAGTCGAGTCGTGATATGATGAGGGAGTGGATGAGCTGTTTAGTGGTTTCTGGGGTTAGGAACGTGCGTATTTTGGCGATCTTGTGGAGGTGGAGTCTGCACGAGTTTGTTAAAGACTGGACTTCGGGCTGGAAGGATAGGTTGGAGTCCAGAATGACACAAAGTACTCTGGCCTGCGGGGCGGGTTTCATGGTGGCGTTGTTGGATGTGATGGAGAAGTCAATGGGGGGTGGTGTCCGGGCTGGGGGGAAGACAAGAAACTCGGTTTTGGAGAGGTTGAGTTTAAGGAAGTGGAGCGACATCCAGTCTATGTCGCTCAGTAGGTGTGTGATTCGGGCGAAGACCGAGGGGGTGAGGTGGGGGGGTTGAGAGATAGATTTGTGTGTCGTCGGCATAGAGGTGGTAGTTGAAGCCGTGAGAGTGTATGAGTTGGCCAAGGGAGGAGGTGTAGATGGAGAAGAGAAGGGGCCCGTGGACAGAGCCTTGAGGGACCCCAACAGAGAGGAGGAGTGAGGGGGAGGTGGTAGCATTATAGGTAATGCTGAAAGAGCATTGTGACAGGTAGGATGAGAGCCAGGAGAGAGCAGAATCTCTGAGGACGAGGGAGTGTAGTTTTTTGAGGAGGAGGGGGTGGTCGACTGTGTCGAAGGACGCAGAGAGGTCAAGGAGTAGGAGCACTGAATAGTGGCCATTAGCTTTGGCGGTTAGCAGGTTGTTGGAGAGTTTGAGTAAGGCAGTTTCAGTGGAGTGTAGGGGACGGAAGCCGGACTGTAGGGGATCGAGGAGGTTGTTGTCGTTGAGGTGAGAACTTAGGCGGGTGTAGACTAGGCGCTCGAGGAGTTTAGATGTAAATGGGAGCAGGGGGATGGGTCTGAGGTTGTTTGGGTCATTGGGGTCCATCTAGTGGCACTCTGCCCCGTCAGCATATTATCTCCCTGACTGCAGATTCAGAGTGAGAGAATTGCTTCCACACTTCTTTTATGAGTAGAGTCGCTCAGTGAGAGATCTTTCCCATCTCCACACAGAGTGATAATCCTAATGCGAATGGGGTAATTAGGTGTGCCCAGGTATATTCAGCACACACTGTGCGCACGCCTATCTTGCTATTACTTTTAACATATTGTGACAGGACAAGACCCTGTCATTATAAGATGGGAAAATGTGATACAGGATTCCCATTTATTGTGAATGTGACATTTCAGACTAGTTTATCTTGGCAGAGAAAGCTGTGGAATGGGCTCTCTCTGGATTCTGCAGCTCTGGATTGGAACAGTCAATACTGTGTCCGGGTTTTGCTAGACACCTAAGATCTGGAGTACACAGGTGTGAGGTGTCATTATATACTCAGGTCTGAGAATAGCTCAGGCCTCCCAGTGGGGGAAATGGAAGGTCTCACTGAAGGGTCAGAGGACCCAGGCGGAAGCCGAGAGACAGGTCTCAGTTCCAGGAGTCAAGTCGGCTCCTAATAGTGTGTCAGGAGAATTCCTCCATAGGTCAGAAGTGGATCTTACAGCAGGGTGCTGTGTCTAAATGCTAGAGAGCCAAGTATCCAGGAGAGGTACTGCAATTGAAGCGAAGTGAGCTTATGAGCATAGTGGCTCAGCATTTTCCAGTGTATGGATTTCTGTTAAAGTTGGAGAAGATCAGAACATGCCCTGGAATGCGATGGAGTAAGGCGCACACGAGGAGAGCTCAGTCTTCATTCTATCCTTTCATAGGCATCCTGCTAAATATCCTGACCTTTCTACCCTGCTCTAGAGTGATACTCTACCCTGACTATCTGATATTTCTCCGCCACGCAAAGCCTCAGAGGCCAGCTCTAAACTTGAGAAATTTTGCCTCAAGGAGCGGGATGCTCAGATCGAAGATGGGGGTGTTTCTACATCAAACATGGGGAACCCAGTGACAGAGACTACTAAATTCCTGGAAATGATCTCCACATTTCAAGCAACCCTTAACTTACCTAAACGAGGTCAAGATTGATATTTCTCTAGAACACCAGGACTTTCATAAACTTCAGGACCGGGTTACAGAGGCCGAGACCCACATCAGCCGAGTGGAAGACACGCTACACCTGCTCCAGCACACCATGGAGCATATGCAATGCCAGGTACAGCAGATCACCCAGAAGCAGGATGACATGGAGAACCGCTTGCGGCCCTGTAACCTTTACTTTGTAGGCCTGCCAGAGGGATCCGACCCAGCTTCCTTTCTTGAAAACCTCCTGTGCTCCACCTATGGCAGGGCCACATTCTCCACCACATTCGTAATGGGGAGAGCCCACCATATGCCTGCACGGCCACCACCACAAGGAGCACCACAGTGTACAATCATAGCTAAACTCCTCAACTACTGAGACCGAACACTGTCTTTTGACTGGCAAGAGAAAGGCAACATTCCCTTTCAGTAATAATTGTAAATAGTGGAGCGCTGATATTACCTACTAGTCAAGGACAGGTTAGCATATCACAATATATAAATGGTGCAAAGGTGACTAGTAGTGTCATAAATACACACACATAGATAATTATTGCAGTGATATAGTGCATGTGTACATATAATCAAACCCTAATTAATGCTATATGAAAGTCCATAACGAAGAACTTCCGCATAAGGTGACCAAAAAACACAGCAATCTATATGGGGTAATCACAGTGCCACACGTTGTGCAGACAAATCCACAAGTGGCCAAGATGGCTCCTCACCTCCCAGATAAGACCCACTGGGTCAACTCAGTGTGTGGATGGCCCACAAGCATCCAAAGGGATATCTCCAGGGATGGAACACAGGGAACAGCGATTAAATTGCTTCAAAGTCTTCTCCTATCACAGGGATACTCAGATCCATATGACCATAAGGAAGTGATATTAAAAACAAAAAAGATCCTCCATAGTGTAATCCTGCTTTTTATTCAACATATAGACAAACAGAAAAAGCCAAATGGCTCAGAGCATCAGAAACCATGAGTATACACCCATGATATGGGAAAAAGATGCTTTTACTGTTTTTTCACATGTGAGTGGGCAATTGGCTTTTTCTGTTTGTCTATATGTTGAATAAAAAGCAGGATTACACTATGGAGGATCTTTTTTGTTTGTAATATCACTTCCTTATGGTCATATGGATCTGAGTATCCCTGTGATAGGAGAAGACTTTGAAGCAATTTAATCGCTGTTCCCTGTGTTCCATCCCTGGAGATATCCCTTCGGATGCTTGTGGGCCATCCACACAGTGAGTTGACCCAGTGGGTCTTATCTGGGAGGTGAGGAGCCATCTTGGCCACTTGTGGATTTGTCTGCACAACGTGTGGCACTGTGATCACCCCATATAGATTGCTGTGTTTTTTGGTCACTTTATGCGGAAGTTCTTTGTTATAGACTTTCATATAGCATTAATTATGGTTTGATATGTACACATGCACTATATCACTGCAATAATTATCTATGTGTGTGTATTTATGACACTGCTAGTCACCTTTGCACCATTTATATATTGTGATATGCTAACCTGTCCTTGACTAGTAGGTAATATCAGTGCTCCACTATTTACATTTATTACTTTTTTTCTATTAAATTTACCTTGTGGTGAAGGTGAGTGTGAGCAGCTTATTATTAGGCTATCCATCCCCAGCGCAGGAGGTTGTTGTCATTTGTTCAACATTCCCTTTCAGAATGTCAAAGTGGTTTCTTTCCCTGACTTCTCAGCAGAGGCGAAGATCCTGCTTTGATATGGTTAAAAGGCGCCTCCGCATACACCATCTCAAGTACGTCCTGTTGTACCCTACCAAGCTCCGTGTGGAGGTAGAAGGTCACGTCCACTTCTTTGAAGACCCCGACCTGGCGTCCACCTGGCTTGATCAGTGGTCCACTACTGATGTGGCTCTGGCCTGAACACTTACAACTGGCCGTCTCTCCGTGAGCACCTTCCTGCATTTTCACGCTTCTCTACTATAGATGATCACACCTTGCGTGACCCGGCAACAGTTCTTTCTTTACTTTCCCTCCTTCCCCACATGGCCAAACCTCAGACCATGGCTTCTCACCAGCCATCTGCTACTGTGTACCCAACCTGGAAAATATACATCTTTTGCCACTTCAGACCATGTGGATTAGGTGCACCTGTTTCTTGTCCAGGTCTCCTATTCATGTATCCTGCTATTCCTTTCCCCTCATCCCATATATGTTTATCCCTTTGTTCTTCCCCGCAGGAATTTCTCTCTATTTGGATACCATCTTGCATGAACATCTACCTGAAGATACCTCTCCTCTGTTATGGATGTCACTGCCACATTAGTATTACTTAAATTACATCTGAAGGACTTATTGTGTGCCTCACTCAGTAGCTCACACCAGCAAGAAGTTGCTACAGTTCCTACAATTTGGAGTGTCAGGTTTGAGGATCCACGGGGGAGTGGATCCGATAGACACCATTTACCAAGTTTTTTTTTTTTTAATATTTAAAATTTTTATTTCTTTACTCATACAAACAATAAAAAAACACATTAAGCTTCATAAAGGTATATTTCTTATATTATCTAAAACCCTCCCCAAACTCCCAACCCCCCCCCCCCCCCACCCTCTACTCTTAAGACTATCTAGAGGTAATCAATCTTTAGACCTTTGTGATTTCTTTAATACTATCAAGTCTTCTATCATGCTACCTTTATTCTCAATAATTCATATACTTTTCAGAAGTCCTAAAAAATTTCATCCAACCACTCCATGTTCTCCTAAACATCTCGATTTTATCCTCATCTATACATCTTAATTCCTCCATTTGCATAATACCCTCTACTCTGTCAATCCAATCCTCTATCCTTAGGGCCTCCTTTGCCTGCCAAAATTTAGGAATTAGACCCTTTGCAGCACTTAACAAGTGATATAAAGCTTTATTTTTTTACGTAATACCGAAGCTGGCTCAAAATGATAAAATAGGCATTTCTACGGGTCTCCTTGGATATCTGCCCCACATATACAGTATCATGGGTATATAAAGCTATTTCTCTCCAGCAATGTTTCAGTTTCGGGCAACTCCACCATACATGCTCCATGCTACCCCTTTGTCCACACCCTCTCCAGCACTTGGGGGAGCTCTCCACTTGCTGTTTATTAGCCACATTTGGAGTTATATACCATCTCGCTAGACATTTGTAGTCCATTTCAACTGTGCACATGTTTGTAGCCCTATATGTTAAATTAAAGATACATTTTTCGGTGCTGTGGATTCAGTTCAACTACTAATTCCTTCTCCCATTTGCCTATATACCCAGGGGGATCTATTCCATCTAAGTCCATGAGGATCTTGTATATCCTTGAGGTCAAATTTTTTGGGGTTCCCATCCCATTCATTAGTTTTTGCAGAGGATTCATTTCCTCCAATGACCTCATTGGTTGTGGTAGACTTGCAACAAAATGATATAACTGGTTATACCTCTATTCATCCAAACTAACAAACCTCTCTTTTTTTTTTTTAACATTTGAAATGTGCAGAATTTTCCTCCTTTTACAATCTCTTTCAAACATGCATTCTTATCTTTTATCCATCTTCCCCCTATCTTCATATTCCCCAGTGCAAAATATTCTGTACCCTCTAATGGGATCAACAATGAATTGTATTTCCATTTTTCCTTACTGTGTATTCTATCCCACGTGTCAAATATCATCCTAGTCAACTCACTTGTGCCTATATCTAATGTTCGGAACCTATACGGTATCCATATCATCTTCTGTAATTGTGTTTTACTTAATTCCTCTATTTTTATCCAACTTTTCCTTTGAGTGTTAAAAGTCCAATCCACCACACGTGATAACATTACAGCTGTGTAACAATTCTTCACTTTAGATAACCCCATTCCACCATTCCCTTTTGCTCTACATAGCACCTCATACCTTATTCTAGGTCTCCTTTTGCCCAAACAAATTTAGTGATCATTTTCCTAACTATGGTAAAGAAGGTCCCTGGGATCGGGAGCATTTGAAATTTATACAATATTTTTGGGAGAATTACCATTTTAACTAAGTTTATTCTTCCTATCCATGAGGCCCCACCTTTTGCCAGCCTTTTTAACTCCTCTTTTATTACGTTTAATAAAGGGATATAATTTACTTGATACAGTTTTTTTACTGAGGTAGTTAATTTTATTCTGAGGTACTCCATTTCCTTTTCCCTCCATGTAAATGAAAACATCTTCTGCAGATTTTTCTTATCTTTCACTGAGAGGTTGATATTTAAAATTTCTGCTTTCACGGGGTTTATATTCAAATTTGATGTTACTCTATTTTTTTTTCTTAATTCTTTTATCAAGTTCAGTAATGTTATTATTGGATTAGCAACACTGAACAACATGTTGTCTGCATATGCGGCGACTTTATGTTCTAGGTCTCCTACTTTTATCCCTCTTATATCCTCACTCTTCCTAATCCTTTACAGGAGTGGCTCTAATGACAACACAAACAGTAAAGGGGAAAGGTGGCATCCCTGCCTTGTTCCATTATACATTTTAAAGAATTGTGAGTAGGATCCATTTACCTTTACCGACACTATTGACCCATTATATAACCCCTTAATCCAATTCAACATCTTTATCCCCAGTCCCATTTTTTCCATTGTATCGAACATAAAATCCCAGTTAACCCTGTCAAAGGCTTTTTCAGCATCAAATCGATACTATTACTGGAGTTTTTTCCCTGTTGACTTTTTGAACCAACAATAGGGATCTCAATCCATTATCCCTTCCCTCTCTCCCCGGGACAAAGCCCACCTGGTCCAAATGTACCCATTCTGGCATCAGGTCCCCTCAACCTTGTTGCCAAGATTTTTGCATACAATTTAGTGTCAGCATTCAACAACGATATCGGGAAGGGACAGTGGTAGGAGTGTGCTGTGTATAGAGTCAGAGGAAAGAAGGAATCTTGGTGAAGTTCCAAACACGAAAACTGGGAAAAGAGCACTTCTGGATGAAGTCTTGAGATTCTGGAATGCTTTTTTGAAAAAATGGAATCATTGTTTTTCCGAACCCTTTTTTTCCTGTTTTTGTTGGGTTTTTTTGGGGAGTAGGAAATATGCTTTGGTTTGTGTGTATATTAAAGTACATATGTATGTTTTTTTTCGTATTTGATTTTGATTATCGTGATATGTGTTGGAACTTGGTTTTTTCTTTGTATGGAAATGTTTTTTTTGATTTGTTAAACTGTTAACTTTTTAAATAAAAGAATTAAAAAATTCAACAACGATATCGGCCTAATAACTTGCACACTGCAAGCTGTCTTTCCCTTCCTTCAGGATAAATACAATATGTGCCTGTAAGGATTCTTCCCTCACCTCCAAACCCTCTCCTAGTGCATTCATATAATGACACAGTTTAGGTATAAGAAGATCTTTACATTTTTTCAAGTATCTTACAGTGTATCCATTGGGTCCTGGGCTTTTGCCTAATGCCTCGTTTTTTAAAACTAAATTAATCTCTTCCAGGGTAATAGTATTTTCCAGAGTCTCCAGTTTTTCCGGTATTAAATCGGGGAAACTCAACTCCATTCAGATATTGGTCTTCTTTCTTCTCTTCCTTATTTTCCTCCTGATTTCTCCCTCTTACATCATACAATTCACTATAAAAGTTGTGAAACCTCCTGGCAATGTCTGATGTTTTATACATAATTTCCCCTTTCTCATCCCTGATTTTTTCTATAAAATTCCTAGATTTCTTGTTCCTAAGTCTTCTCATTAAATATTTTCCTGGTCTATTTCCCCATTGATATCTTTCTTTGGTGACTTTATTATATATCCTCAGAGTCCTGTTCCATAAGATCTTTCAACTCATCTTTTTATTATCATCTCCTGATATTTATCTATACCCCTCCTTTTTTATACATTTCTTCCAGTTTATATAGTTCTTCTATAATTTGTTTTATTTTTTCCCTTCTTTCCTTCTTTTCTATACCTATTGAGATCAATATACCTCTCAGGTAAGCCTTATGTGTTTCCCATACTGTTGCTTCAGACATTCCCTCAGTCTCATTTAATTCAAAAAATTGTTCAATCTCCCGTCTTAACCTCTTCTCCATTGCGGGGTCCTGCAAAAGTGATTCATTTAATTTCCAGGAGGTAACGTGATCTTCCTCCCTCCCTATATGTAACCTCATCGTGACGGGGGAATGGTCAGATAAAGACATGACCTCCATATTGGATCATTTCAATACCTCAGGTTGTCTATGCTCAATCATTATATAATCCAGTCTTGCGTATGAACCATGTACTTGAGAGTAAAAAGTGTAATCTCTTTCCCTGTGATGTTTTATTCTCCACATGTCAACTAACTGAGGTTTATAGAATAACTTTAGTGATTTGAGTCTCCTGTCTCCCTCTCTCCTTACCCCTGCTGACATATCCCACCTTGGGTCCATACATAAAATTAAAGTCCCCTGCCACTACCAAATATCCGATCTTGAATTCTACCAGTTTTCTTATGGTCCCCTCTAGGAATCCCACTTGATTCCTATTGGGGCAATATATATTGGCAAACATACATTCCTTCCAATTTTTCTCGAATGAACAAATATCAACCCTTAGGGTCTTGCATTCTGTCCTCCAGAGCAAAATTGACTTTTTTTTGAGACCCCTATTGCCACTCCTTTTGCTCCTTTTACAGGTGAATCAGCATATAACCAGAATTGGTACTGCTGCGAGTATAGTTTTACATTGGTATTTCTAGTTAAATGGGTTTCTAGGAGGAATATTATATCTATTGAGTATTGTTGTATCTCCCTAAGAATCATATCTTTTTGGGGGGGAATTTAACCCCTTTACATTGTAAGTCAAAAACTTGATCTCATTCATTACTCTCTTTGTTATATTGGCCTAACACCTTCCCATCATAATTACATAGATACAGATAGTTTCTCTTCCATGCTTTTCCCCCCTCTATATTCATCTTCCTTCCCCCCACTCCCTCCCCTCCTTCCCCCTGGCCCACTATTGGCCATGGAATCTGTCTAAGAAAAAAACTTTCCTAGTGATTCTTTCTTTCTTTAGAGTAAAGCTCGGAACATGGCCACCTACTCATCACCTGTTCTACTATTTATCTAGGCCCTAAGGAGCAACCCCATGCCATTTTGTCAGAATGTGAACCCACCCAGTCATTTAAGCCCACCCCCCGCGTCCCGCCATCCCCTTGGGGGTACGGACCACTGGGGAGTATATTATTCTATCCTTTCCTTACTCAAGACCCTGGGGAGAAGAAAGATTGGAAGGGGCTTGGGCAGGGAACAAAGGGGAAGAAAAAAAAAAAAGGAAGAAAAGGAGGGGTGAGATGTTATCCCCACCACCCACCCCACCTTCCTCAATCTTTCAATCCCCTGCCCCCCTTCCCCTCATTCTGCCCCCTACCCTGCTAGTTCTTCCTAATTCCTCCTCCCTGGAACCTGATGCCACCTACTTGCCCCCTGAACTTCTTTCTCCCTAACTCCCTCAGACCAACCCGGAACCGATACGCTCTGCAAATCTAATTTATCACAAAAGTCATTATAGTCTTCAGGGTATCTCAGAGTTGCCGATCTTCCGTCTTTCCAGCCTATCAAAGATGCAGACGACCCCAAGTTGTATCTGTTATTTTTCTCTCTCATATGTATTAATAGGGGTTTTAAAGTCCTCCTCCTGGCTAATGTCTCTGGAGCCATGTCTGCAAAAATTTGTAGGACTGCTCCTTCATACTTTATTTCGGAGAAGTCTTGAGTCCCTCTCCAGATCCGTTCTCTATCTCTTAAATTCTGAAACTTCACAATCACATCTCTAGGACTTTCAACAGGGATTCCCTTTGGGCATCTTATCCTAAAAACTCTGTCCAGTTTAAGAGTCTCCGTCAATTCTCTGCCCATTAATGGGTTACAGATTTTTTTTTTTTCTGAGTGTTCTTCATCTTGTCCGATTCTTTTGGCAATCCTCTAATCCTCAGATTATTCCTTCTAAAACAGTTCTCTTGTTCTTCCAATTTGATGAATAGATCCCTCTGTTCTCTCCACCTTTCTTCTACTTGGTTCTCTAGATATTTAATCTTTTTTTCCTGTTCCTTTACTTTTTTCTCCGTTTCCTCCATTCGTCCTAATAGATGACTCAGTTCTCCACGTAAGTGCCCAATCTTTTTTCAACACAGTCTCCATTTTTGCAAACATTTCAGATAGTTCTAATTTTGAAATTGAGTGAGTCATGGCCCCTTCTTGATCTCCTCCTCTTGATCTCCTGAATTTTCGATATGAGAGGTTTCTCTCTCCTGGTTCTCCTCCGCCATCCCATAAGATAGTCTGTGTTGTTCTCTTCCTAAGTTAGTTTGCATTACTTGATCATTTTCTTCATTTTTGAGGTTCGTGGCTTTTTTTTCCTTGGGTAGGCAAGTATTTTTTTTATAACTGAAGAAATCACTATTGCTTGGGGGGGCTTTAGTCGCTTTATCCCTCATTTTGTTAGATCTTTTTATTCTCTCTCCTTCCCGACTTTATCACAGAGAAATAAGGTACTCATCTATTCCTCTTCCACTTTGCCACTCCCGAGTTAAAAAGGCAGCAAACTTTGTCCAGTAGCATGTAGTCCGTAGAGTGAAAAGTCCAGCTATGTTGCGGTAATTTATTTTTAATTTTTTAAAACCTCCTTCTCCTGTTTATCTTCTGTTCTACAGAGTTCCCATCCTGTATGCTCCTTTTTCAATTAGTCCACCAGGAGCTGCTGTGGTACTGGTTATTTTTACTGTATATGTCTTTAGGAACTATGCAGGATCAGTTATCTCCTCTGTGTATTTAGGCTTTTATGTAGAGATGAGCGAAGTATTAAAAAATTCGATTCGACTGATTCGGCGAATTCGTGGAAAAATTTTGATTCGAGTCGAATATATTCGCTGCGAATTTAACTTATAAAAGGGTGTTTCTAGGCTTCAGAGAGCCTTTATATTAGTGCAGAACACTGTACCTTTAATTTAAATGCCCTTGGAGTCTGCTGGGGAAGAGAAATAATACTGACAGTCAGTATGACATGCAGATGAGTGCCGTCGATCTTAGAATCACCGCACACTTCACTCATTTGGACAGTCACGGGGCCAAAACCAGAGTATGGAGCCACAGTGTGGCGGTGGAGGCAGCAGCAATGGGAGGCCATACAGCACCCTATGACAAAAATGGAAACCACCAGCAGTGTGAGGAGACCTGAAAGTGGCACATGGCAGAGTGTGGCGATGGAGACAGCAGCAATGGGAGGCCGTACAGGGACCCATGACACACTCTGGACCTGGCAGCAGCATGAGGAGGCGGTACAGGGGCCCATGACAGATTACGGGCCTGGCAGCAGCTATGGGAGGCCCGTAATCTGCCAGCACCCTATGACAAAAAATGGAACACACCAGCAGTGTGAGGAGACCTGAAAGTGGCACATGGCAGAGTGTGGCGATGGAGACAGCAGCAATGGGAGGCCGTATAGGGACCCATGAGAGACTCTGGACCTGGCAGCAGCATGAGGAGGCGGTATAGGGGCCCATGGCAGATTAGGGGCCTGGCAGCAGCTATAGGAGGCCCGTAATCTGCCAGCACCCTATGACAAAAAATGGAACACACCAGCAGTGTGAGGAGACCTGAAAGTGGCACATGGCATGAGACACTGTGGACCTGGCAGCAGCATGAGGAGGCGGTACAGGGGCCCATGGCAGATTAGGGGCCTGGCAGCAGCTATGGGAGGCCCGTAATCTGCCAGCACCCTATGTCAAAAAATTGAACACACCAGCAGTGTGTGAGGAGACCTGAAAGTGGCACATAGCAGAGTGTGGCGATGGAGACAGCAGCAATGGGACGCCGTACAGGGACCCATGAGAGACTCTGGACTTGGCAGCAGCATGAGGAGGCGGTATAGGGGCCCATGGCAAATTAGGGGCCTGGCAGCAGCTATGGGAGGCCCGTAATCTGCCAGCACCCTATGTCAAAAAATTGAACACACCAGCAGTGTGAGGAGACCTGAAAGTGGCACATGGCATGAGACACTGTGGACCTGGCAGCAGCATGAGGAGGCGGTATAGGGGCCCATGGCAGATTAGGGGCCTGGCAGTAGCTATGGGAGGCCCGTAATCTGCCAGCACCCTATGTCAAAAAATTGAACACACCAGCAGTGTGAGGAGACGTGAAAGTGGCACATGGCAGGGGCATGATTCATGGCGGATTTAGTCAGTTGTGTCAGGAACTGGTGCTTTGAAATCCAGACTAATCCACGCCTGATTCATTTTCACAAACGTGAGTCTCTCCACACTTTGGGTGGACAGTCGTGTCCTCCGCGGAGTTACAATACCTCCTGCCGCACTAAACACGCGCTCCGATGCCACGCTACTGGCCGGGCATGACAGCCTTTCAAGGGCAAATTCAGCTAGTTTGGGCCAAAGGTCAAGTTTCGTTGCCCAGTAGTCAAGGGGATTGTCTACCTCGGTTGGCAGGGTGCTGTCCATGTAGGCCCAAGCCTGTTGTTTGAGGTCCTGCTCCAGGTCCACCTGATGCTGCTGCTGCTGCGGCTGGTTAGTAGTTTCCTCACTGCGCTGGTGAAGAAAGCTACTCATCATCGACTGCAGACTGAGGCAGCCGCTGCTGGTGGAGCTACCACTGCTCCTACCACCCCACCCCTCCCCTGCTGCCATGGCAGCGGAAAGCGAGCGCACAGGGCCCACAGTGTCTGAGGATGGACGTTGGCGCACAAAGGCAGAGACCAACTGACTACATAGGTGGTTTTTTTATAGTACGTTATTTTGGCCTCCCTCTCAGCAGGTGTGAAAAAGGCCACCATTTTTGAACGGTAGCGAGGGTCCAACAAGGTGGACAGCCAAAAGTCATCCCTCTGTCTGATGGTTATTATTCGGCTGTCGCTACGCAAGCAACCGAGCATGCTATGGGCCATTTGTGCCAAGGAATGCGAGGGATTCCCTGCCTCCATCTCCACAGCATACTGCCACGGTGCGTCTGGGTCCTCTGTCTCCTCCTCCTCCTCCTCTACCAGATGCTCCTGCTCCTCCACTCCTGTCCGCTGAGTGGAAAAACCACCCATTTCACTCAATAATTCCTGAGCACAAATGTCCTCCTCTACCTCCTCCTCTTCTTCCTGTCCTGCCCCCACAGGGGTCATGTGGCGTTGAGATCTGTGCGCCACGTCTACCGCACCCTGACAAGCCATTGTTAACAGCATTTGTTCCAGGACGTGCAACAGAGGAATGACGTCGTTCATCCCATAGTCCTGCCGACTCACGAATAGCGTGGCCTCCTCAAAGGGCCTGAGCAAGCGCAGGTGTCACGCATGAGCTGCCAATGGCTGACATCGAAGTTACACAGGGGAGTACCTTTATCCGCTTGTAACATCAGGAAATCGGTGATGGCCTTTCGCTGTTCGTAAAGGCGGTCTAACATGTGTAGGGTTGAATTCCACCTTGTTGCAACGTCGCAGATCAGGCGATGCTGTGGAATTCCGTTCTGCCGCTGCAGCTCAAGGAGGGTGTGCTTTGCAGTATAGGAATGGCTGAAATGCATGCAAAGTTTACGTGACATTTTAAGGATGTCTTGCAGTGGGATGGTGGATTTTAGGAACCGCTTGACAACCAGATTGAACACGTGAGCCATGCATGGCGCATGGCACAACCTTCCTTGACGCAGAGCAGACACCATGTTCTTTCCGTTGTCGGTCAACATGGTTCCGATTTTCAGTTTGCGCGGAGACAGCCATCTGTCGATTTCTCTGTTCATTACACTGAGAAGTTCCTCCCCTGTGTGACTACGTTCGCCAAGGCATACCAGGTGCAGCACAGCGTGACACCGTTGCGCCCTGCACATGTGATATGCCGGTCGGGTAATGGGACTTGGCACGGGGGTGGCGGCTGAGGACACGAAGGAAGAAGAGGTGGTAGAGGCGGACATCTTTTGTGGACCAAGGACGTGCAAACGTGGAGGCAAAAGCGGCGTGACCTGTCCAAGTTGCTGGTGCGGCTGTGCCGGCACCACGTTCACCCAGTGGGCCGTAAATGACATGTACTGTCCCTGACCGTAGTTACAGCTCCACACGTCGGCGCTGCCGTGCACTTTGGCAGAGACCGACATGCTCAAAGACTGGCCCACCATCTCTTCTACATGTGAATGCAGGGCTGGCACTGCCTTTTTGGCGAAGAAATGACGGCTTGGCACTCTCCACCGCGGCGCGGCACAAGCCATCATTTCTCGGAAAGGTGCTGAGTCCACCACTTGGAAAGGGAGGGACTGCAGCACCAGCAACTTGGACAGGAGGACGTTCAGCTTTTGCACCGTCGGGTGCGTGCTCGCAAACTGTTGTCTCTTGGAAACGGATTCCAAGAAAGACTGCTGACGGAATCCGTGAAGAGGAGTAGCAGGAGAAGGAGCATCTGAACGAGCGGAAGATGCCAACGAGCGACAACTCCCCTCAGCAGAGGTGTTGGAGCCTTGACTGGCTGATAGAGGGCGATTGACGTCGGGTGACGGAGCAAGTAACGGAGCGGGTGATGGAGCGGGGGCTGGGGCGGGCAGAACCGCCCTATCTTTATCACGGTTTTCCCAGGTCACCAAATGGCGACGCTGCATATGCTGCCGCAACGCTGTAGTCCCAACATGGGCCCCCTGGCCACGCTTGACTTTCTGGCCACATAGTCGACATACGGCTACGTTTACTTCCTCAGGCAGCTTGACAAAAAATTGCCACACCGCAGAGTAGGAAACTTTGCCCCTGATACTCCTCACTGGCTGACTGCTGCTTCCTCCGTGCACACCGGCACCACTACTGGCCGTGGTGGTAGGCTGCAGTGGAGCTGGTGCTGTACTCCGTGGCCGTTTGCCTCCACTGACACTGCTGCGACCCTGCTGCCTCCTGGGCAACCCACCGACTGTTTTGCTCGCTGCCAAGCTGCCACCCTCTTCTCCTGATGATGCGGAAGCAATAGCCTGATGACGACAAGGCTGCCAAGTGCGATCAGCCTCATCATCATCAATTAGGGTCTCCGCGTCACTACTAGCCCCCTCGGCTGCGTGTGGGTCAGGAGACAGACCTGTCTCTAGACCGGCTACCGAGCCACTCTCCTCGCCACTACTTCTTCGCCTGGCTGCTGAAGAGGCGGATGTCTCCCCCCGTTCCTGACCGCCCTCTGTTAGCTCTTCCTCACTGTACAGTGGGGCTGAGCCCACAGCATGCGATACTTCGCTTGGTGAGGGAACACCAAAGGACAGGGGCAGGTAGAGGACACGTGATTTCAGTGGGCTTGCTCCCGGGCCATGCCAACTAATGGTTGTGTCGGACGTACCCACCGACCGTTGGCTGTAGGTGTCAGAGGTGACCTGGGAAGAGGAAGACGACCGAGCCAACCAATCGATGACGGCAGGGTTGTCGGTGGAGACACGACCGCTGGATGACACCGGGAGCACTGGCCTCTGGCTGCGAATAGTGCTGCCTCGACCCCTTCCTCTGCTGCCACGTCTGCTCGCTCCTAAAACATTGCCTCCTCTGCATGTTGTCTGACATACTCTTTAATTAAACGATTCTGTGTCCCTGAGTAACAATTCTGTGTCTGTCCCTGAGTAACAATTCTGTGTCCCTGAGTAACGTTTCTGTGTCCCTAAGTAACAGTTCTGTGTCCCTCAGTAACAATTCTGTGTCCCTCAGTAACAATTCTGTGTCCCTCAGTAACATTTCTGTGTCCCTCAGTAACATTTCTGTGTCCCTGAGTAACAATTCTGTGTCCCTCAGTAACAATTCTGTGTCCCTCAGTAACAATTCTGTGTCCCTCAGTAACAAATCTGTGTCTGTCCCTGAGTAACAAATCTGTGTCTGTCCCTGAGTAACAAATCTGTGTCTGTCCCTGAGTAACAATTCTGTGTCTGTCCCTGAGTAACGTTTCTGTGGCCCTAAGTAACGGTTCTGTGGCCCTAAGTAACGGTTCTGTGGCCCTAAGTAACAATTCTGTGTCCCTCAGTAACAATTCTGTGTCCCTCAGTAACAATTCTGTGTTCCTCAGTAACAATTCTGTGTCCCTCAGTAACAATTCTGTGTCCCTCAGTAACAATTCTGTGTCCCTCAGTAACAATTCTGTGTCCCTCAGTAAGAATTCTGTGTCCCTCAGTAAGAATTCTGTGTCCCTCAGTAAAAATTTTGTGTCCCTCAGTAACAATTCTGTGTCCCTCAGTAACAATTCTGTGTCCCTCAGTAACAATTCTGTGTCCCTCAGTAACAATTCTGTGTCCCTAAGTAACGTTTCTGTGTCCCTAAGTAACGTTTCTGTGTCCCTAAGTAACGTTTCTGTGGCCCTAAGTAACGTTTCTGTGGCCCTCAGTAACAGTTCTGTGGCCCTCAGTAACAATTCTGTGGCCCTCAGTAACAATTCTGTGTCCCTAAGTAACAATTCTGTGTCCCTAAGTAACAATTCTGTGTCCCTAAGTAACGGTTCTGTGGCCCTAAGTAACGGTTCTGTGGCCCTAAGTAACGGTTCTGTGGCCCTCAGTAACGGTTCTGTGGCCCTCAGTAACAATTCTGTGTCTGTCCCTAAGTAACAATTCTGTGGCCCTAAGTAAAGTTTCTGTGGCCCTAAGTAAAGTTTCTGTGGCCCTAAGTAACGGTTCTGTGGCCCTAAGTAACGGTTCTGTGGCCCTAAGTAACGGTTCTGTGGCCCTCAGTAACAATTCTGTGTCCCTAAGTAACAATTCTGTGTCTGTCCCTAAGTAACAATTCTGTGGCCCTAAGTAAAGTTTCTGTGGCCCTAAGTAACGGTTCTGTGGCCCTAAGTAACGGTTCTGTGGCCCTAAGTAACGGTTCTGTGGCCCTCAGTAACAATTCTGTGTCTGTCCCTAAGTAACGTTTCTGTGGCCCTAAGTAATGTTTCTGTGGCCCTAAGTAACGTTTCTGTGTCCCTAAGTAACGGTTCTGTGGCCCTAAGTAACGGTTCTGTGGCCCTCAGTAACAATTCTGTGTCTGTCCCTAAGTAACGTTTCTGTGGCCCTAAGTAATGTTTCTGTGGCCCTAAGTAACGTTTCTGTGTCCCTCAGTAACAATTCTGTGTCCCTCAGTAACAATTCTGTGTCCCTCAGTAACAATTCTGTGTCCCTCAGTAACAATTCTGTGTCTGTCCCTAAGTAACAATTCTGTGGCCCTAAGTAAAGTTTCTGTGGCCCTAAGTAACGATTCTGTGGCCCTAAGTAACGATTCTGTGGCCCTAAGTAACGATTCTGTGGCCCTAAGTAACGATTCTGTGGCCCTAAGTAACGATTCTGTGGCCCTCAGTAACAATTCTGTGTCCCTAAGTAACAATTCTGTGTCTGTCCCTAAGTAACAATTCTGTGGCCCTAAGTAAAGTTTCTGTGGCCCTAAGTAACGATTCTGTGGCCCTAAGTAACGATTCTGTGGCCCTCAGTAACAATTCTGTGTCCCTAAGTAACAATTCTGTGTCTGTCCCTAAGTAAAGTTTCTGTGGCCCTAAGTAACGGTTCTGTGGCCCTAAGTAACGGTTCTGTGGCCCTAAGTAACGGTTCTGTGGCCCTCAGTAACAATTCTGTGTCTGTCCCTAAGTAACAATTCTGTGGCCCTAAGTAACGTTTCTGTGGCCCTAAGTAACGTTTCTGTGGCCCTAAGTAACGTTTCTGTGGCCCTAAGTAACGTTTCTGTGTCCCTCAGTAACAATTCTGTGTCCCTCAGTAACAATTCTGTGTCCCTCAGTAACAATTCTGTGTCCCTCAGTAACAATTCTGTGTCTGTCCCTAAGTAACAATTCTGTGGCCCTAAGTAAAGTTTCTGTGGCCCTAAGTAACGATTCTGTGGCCCTAAGTAACGTTTCTGTGGCCCTAAGTAACGTTTCTGTGGCCCTCAGTAACAATTCTGTGTCTGTCCCTAAGTAACAATTCTGTCGCCCTAAGTAACGTTTCTGTGGCCCTAAGTAACGTTTCTGTGGCCCTAAGTAACGTTTCTGTGTCCCTCAGTAACAATTCTGTGTCCCTCAGTAACAATTCTGTGTCCCTCAGTAACAATTCTGTGTCTGTCCCTAAGTAACAATTCTGTGGCCCTAAGTAAAGTTTCTGTGGCCCTAAGTAACGATTCTGTGGCCCTAAGTAACGTTTCTGTGGCCCTAAGTAACGTTTCTGTGGCCCTCAGTAACAATTCTGTGTCTGTCCCTAAGTAACAATTCTGTCGCCCTAAGTAACGTTTCTGTGGCCCTAAGTAACGGTTCTGTGTCCCTCAGTAACAATTCTGTATCCCTCAGTAACAATTCTGTGTCTGTCCCTCAGTAACAATTCTGTGTCTGTCCCTAAGTAACAATTCTGTGGCCCTCAGTAACAAATCTGTGGCCCTCAGTAACAAATCTGTGGCCCTCAGTAACAAATCTGTGGCCCTCAGTAACAAATCTGTGGCCCTCAGTAACAAATCTGTGTCCCTCAGTAACAATTCTGTGTCCCTCAGTAACAATTCTGTGTCTGTCCCTAAGTAACAATTCTGTGGCCCTAAGCAACGTTTCTGTGGCCCTAAGTAACGATTCTGTGGCCCTAAGTAACGATTCTGTATCCCTCAGTAACAATTGTGTCTGTCCCTGAGTAACAATTCTGTGTCCCTAAGTAACGATTCTGTGGCCCTAAGTAACGTTTCTGTGGCCCTATGTAACGTTTCTATGGCCCTAAGTAACGATTCTGTGGCCCTAACTAACGTTTCTGTGTCCCTAAGTAACGTTTCTCTGTCCCTAACTCTCTCCCTGAATACAGCCAGGTCTGCCTCTGTTGAATGACTGGAGGCAAATGGAGAATTCTAAAATGGCCGCCATTTATAGCTCGACCATTACACTGTGCTGGCTGGCTGGCTGCTGATTGGCTAATGCGATCACATGTCATGAATGAATGCATTATGGGTCAGCGCGCCTTGTCTGCGCGCCTTCCCAGACATCCCCGCTCCGTCGCCGCACATGTCGCCGCCATTTTAGGAAAAATTTCGATTCGCGCATCCGAAGTCTGCTTATTTTCGGATTCGACGCGAATCGAAATTTTCCTAATATTCGAAACGAATTCCACTTCGCCTACTTCGATTCGCTCATCTCTACTTTTATGCGGTGAGGGGGAGGGGGGGAGGGGTGGTATAAATAGTGTGTTAATGGTGCATTAGGGCGATCCCATGTTTATTACTGTAAAACAATTTTCATGCCACTTTTTCACTTTTCATCTCCACTCCACCTTATTTCATTCCACTTCAGTCCCAGAGCAAGGGATGCCTTACAGTCTGCCAGCCTCCTATATGTTATGCTGATTTCCAGCCGCCCATACAGGCACTCTTCGGACATCTATCGGGTCCTTTCCTTGCTCCTAGGACCTCTGCTCTCCTGGTCCTTCCGAACACCACCACCTCCACTCTCCCTCTATTCTCCACTCACCCCCCACACCGCTCCCCGACCTGCACCATGCCAACTCCTCTATGGACACCCGCAGCACAACACAGCGCGCACCTCCGCTCCCAGGCTCCAGGTAAGAGACCTCCTACGCTGCTCACTCCCTCGGTCTCAGTCAGCAGGGCTGCGGCAGGTCGGCATCCCGCGTTACCCAGCCATGCTGCTCACAGCGCCATATTGCAGCTCCTCCCCCATGTTGGGCTCTCTTGACTGCGTTTGAACATAATGTTGTCTGTTCTTAGTTTTGGGTTGTATACTCCAGCCAAGTTGGGGAGGTCAGGAGCTATGCAAAGTTCTATGTTGCAATGTAATAATATTTTTCTGCACCCCTACTGTTACTTGTTATAAAAAGACTATTAGTCCAAGATGATGCATATATACCACTGAATATACTGTACTTATTCAAAAAATATAATATTCCTGTGCCAACAAAAAAGTGACATATACAAAATATGTGTATTCTTCTAAATTGCTGCTGTGCAGAAAATGTGAAAACACAAATAATATTTATAAATGAAACAGCGCAAAATAGACCTTCATACAAATTTAGTGAATCACAAAACATAAAATGTCCAATAATCATTGGTGCATATCTCTGTCAAAAAATCTTCAGGAAAAACACCCCAAAACCACTTGTGATGAAAGCTGAGGATTCCAAATACTTTTAGGAAACTTCCACCTATCACCCGTGCACACCAACATCAAATGCACTCACCAGATATTGGTGAATGAAAAGCCTTTAAGGATTTTTGGGAAATCCTAAACCCTCTTTGCATCAGATCAATAGTAGCCTGCCCCACCAGGTATGTATCTTCTCCCAGGTCCTCACCGTGGTATCCTTGTTTACTCCACCGTATCGGAGAAAAAAACTTATATAGTGTAATATTGCCAAATAGATATTATAACAGAAGACAGAATCCAGGCCACTCACATTTTTCCAACTTGTAAAAGGCGCATTTATTTAGGCCAACACCAGCCTGATATTAAGAACCAGCAAACAGCCACAAAATCCAGGATTCTCACATCAATACAAGCCAGTAAGAGCAGAGGAACAGCAGAAGACCAGTATAAATCCCTCAAAGATGGCCGCTGGAACGCACCGCCTGGCGTGCGCTCCACTCACCGGAAGTGACGTCAGACGTCGGATGTGTGGACCGGAAATTGCGTCAACGCGTTTCGCCCCTCCTACAGGGCGTTCTCAAGACGTCCATTTCCTATCTCCACCACCTTAAATAGCTCACAGATGGCCCACCTCTCACTACTGATTGGTCAAACATTCTTCTCCAGAACTATTACTCACCACTCCCTCTGCACATTGACTTGAGAACCCTTTACAATAAACGGGAACAATCAGCAGAGCAATTCCCAAGTTCTTTATACATACATACTCTTCAGAGTATATATATATATCTATATCTATATATATATCTATATATATATATATATATATATATATATATATATATATATATATCTATATCTATATATCTATATATCTATATCTATCTCACACTGCAAAGGCTCAATATCATACCATATGACAATTAAAACAATATATAATATAAATTAAATCTTTTATTAAACAAAATTAAAAAAATTATTAAATTAAAATAAAATAAAATCTTTAAGATTTTTTATAAAAAATGAATGAAAATTATATAAAACATGTAAACAAATTTTTTAAATTTACTTTTAATTATATAAATATATATACTCTCTCCACATAAATTAATATATAAAGACCAATCAAATCAGTATACATACACATATATATATATATATATATATATATACATACATATATATACATATATATACACATATATATACATATATATAACAATGCACCGGATATAATTACATCACTACCAATTGGACAAAAAACTATTTATATCTATGTCTGAATTCAACCCTTTGGGATACAGAGAACCTATTTGATAAATCCATTTTGTTTCATTCTGTGAAATGCTCTTCACCATATCTCCTCCCCTCCAATGAGCACAGATTCTATCTATGCCGCAAAATTTCAAACATGAAGGATCTCTATTATGATGGGTCCTAAAATGATGAGAGAGGCTATGATACTTATAACCTTTTTTGATGTTCCTGATGTGTTCCCCCAACCTTACTGATAATTTCCTCGTAGTCCTACCTACGTACTGAAGGTTACAGGAGCACTCCAACAAGTACGTCACGAAAGAGCTATCACAAGTAATAAATTTATTTATCTTATAAGAGGAACCATTAGACCCAGAGTGAAAGCTATCAAAATATCTCTTAGTATCACCTTTCATATTTCTACAAGCTATACACCTTTTACATTTATAGAACACTATCAAGAAAGGTAACCTTCTTTTTAGGAATATCTGGAACATTTTTCACTAATTTCACTCTTAGTGTGGGAGGTTTCCATAAATGAACAAAGGTCTTTTAGGTAGTAATTTTTGCAAAACATTATCCCTTTTCAGAATTGACCAATGTTTCCTTATTATATTTTCGATGACTTTGTGTTGGTTAGAATAACCAGTAATGAAGGCTAATTCACCTATCTTATCCTTTTTCTTTTTCTTGATTAATAGTTCTTCTCTGTTAATCTTGCTAACCTGATTGACTGTCTCCACCAATATCTCATCTTTATAGCCTCTCTAAATCTCTGTAACAAAAACTCTGCTTGTTCTTGAAAAATATTATCATCATTGCAATTACGCTTAAGTCTGATCAACTGACTTTTTGGAATAGATTTTAACCAGTTTTTATGGTGGCAACTGTGAATTGGGACATAGGCATTCCTATCTACTTCTTTAAAATGCATTTTTGTATGGAAGTATCTTCCTTGTCTATAAATGGTTAAATCAAGAAAGTTTATGGCTTCTATACTAATATGATTGGTGAATGTTATATTATAGGAATTTATTCCCATTCCATGAATATATTCCTCCAATTCTTCCTTCGTACCTTTCCAGATTATCATAATATCATCTATGAATCTTCTGTAAAGTAATAGATTATCATTCATGTTCTTAAAAATTGCTTCATCTTCCCACATGCTCATAAACAGGTTGGCCACTGAGGGTGCATACTTCGCTCCCATAGCAACCCCAGTGGCCTGCCTGTAATACTTCTTAGAGTTCCAAAAATAATTATTTTCCATTGCCAAATCAAGACACTCCAACAGATAGTCAATTTGTCTACTTTTTAAACCTGATTCTTTCTCTAATGACCATTTTACCGATCTTAACGCATCACTGTGTCTAATATTAGTATACAATGAATTCACATCAATACTTGCCATAACGCATTTTCCTTCTATTTCAATATTTTTCAGAACTGATATTAAATCACTACTGTCTCTCAGATAAAAGGGAAAGACAGGAACCAGAGGTTGCAAAAACTTATCCACATACTCTCCTAGCCTGGAAAAAACTGAATCAATCCCATTAATAATGGGTCTTCCAGGAGGCTTATTTAACCTTTTATGAATCTTAGGTAATTGATATATTACAGGTGTAACAGGTGCTTTGGGCACCAAATATTTAGCCTCTTTTTTTACTCAAAAAACCTTCTTTTTCACCTTTATTCACTAATTTTACAAGTTTACTCTTATGAGATCTTGAAGGGGGATCCTATCAGAAAGTATAAGTACTCTTATCATCTACCAGTCTAATAAATTCCTCATAATAGTCTTCTTTATTCAATACCACAGCTCCCCCCCCTTATCCGCTGCTCTTATTACAAGATTATTATTTTTCTCTAATTGTTGGATTCCCCTTACTAGGTCATGCTTGATCCTCTTATTTGGGACAATCAGCGATTCTAAATCATATTCTACCATCCTCTTAAAAGCCTCCACACAACAGTTATTCCCTACCTTCGGGTTGAACACAGACTTATTCTTTAAATCAGTATGCCTATAAATACTTTCATACCTTTCACCTCCTACTGACCCAACTGACTTTGAATCTGAATTTTTACTCCAATATTTTTTAAGATTCAATTTTCTAACAAACCTTTGAAGATCTATATAGGTTTCCAATTTATTCAATTTTTTATCCGGTGCATATTTTAAACCTAATGTTAAAACTTTTAATTCCTCCTCTGTTAGAATATGATCACTCAAATTAAAAATTCCTTTGCTTACATTGACCTTTTCCTTTTTCCTTTTGCCTCCTCTGCATCCCCTTTTTCTCTTTCTTCCCAATAGGGGTCCTGATAATTTATGGGTGGTTTCCACCCACCCCTCCCCCTTCTTGGCGGGTAGTACGCTCCCCCTCTTCCTCTCCAATTGAATACTCCCCTTGCATTTCCCCCTCTCCATGGCGGTCCTCCATAACCTCCTCTTGGAAAAACCTTTCCCCCATTGTTGTAATCATAACTCTCGCCATAAGGAGGTCCTATTAGAGGTCCAAACCTATTATGGGTGGGTACTGTATACTTGGGTGGTGGACCCCCATTGTGATCCTTTCTGGAGAGGAATTGGTATTCTTATTAGAATTCCCTATATTCGGTATTTTGATTTTTAATGGAGATGATCCTAAATAAGGATCTGGGCCAATAATACCATCCTCTACTGAGGAATTCTTGGAGTCACTATTTTCCTTATTAGATTCTTCCTGCCATTTATAAACATTATGGGATTTATAATCCTGAATGTCTCTGTCATATTTCTTAATTTTTTTCTTTTTTGTGTCCTCATCTACTTTTTTTATATAATCCTGGACCTGTTTTGCCTTTTCTTTAAACTCACTGGATTCATTAAAAAGGAGTCATTTTTTCTTTTAAATTATAAATTTTATCTTCCAAAATTTTCAATTTTCTCTTTCTTCTTTGTACAATCAATTCCATAAGCTTTTTCTCTACATGATTAAAAAATGAGAACCATTCCTCATCTAATTCTTTACTCATGAGACCATCATTAGGAGCCACCTCCCATCTCAGTCTCCTTGGGGTAATTCCTTCTTTAATATATTTTTCAAGGGTTAATATATCCCACCACGCTCTCACTTGTTTGTCCAAGGAGTTTTTTTAAATTTTAAAGTCCTTTGACAAATCTGTGTTTTCCAAACTCTGTGAAAAAACATCCTCCACATTTATCTTTCTTTGAGAAACAAAATTAAATAATTCCATGGCTGCAAGATCAAAACCAGAAAAAATAAAATAAAATAAATTTTTTCTTTACACTAAAACAAAAAATATAATATTCCTGCGCCAACAAAAAAGTGCCATATACAAAATATGTGTATTCTTCTTCTAAATTGCTGCTGTGCAGAAAATGTGAAAGCACAAAATAATATTTATAAATGAAATGATACTGTACTTATTGTATGGTGAATCTCTGTGTTGGTCTGATGCTCATTCTTCTGTCTACTCTGCTGTGTTGACTCATCCTATGGCACCCTTAAAACTCTAATGTGGAACGTCCGTGGTATGTGGGACGAAATTAAACGTACAGCAATCCTAACGTTCCTTAAAGCCCAGAAAGCAGACCTAATTGTTTTGGTCAAGACCCATATTACAGACCAACTACAACTGGCCCTAACATGCCCCTAGGTGGGCTGGACTGGCCATTTGACACCACCTATTCTCGGGGCGTCTCAGTTCTGGTGGCCAAATCGGTCCCCTTTGAGTTAAGCTCAACATTGACCCACACGGCAGATTTATTTTCCTACAGGCTAACATTCATGGTTAACACAAGAGGGCGATATAGTGATGGAAATATGCAAATAACGCACTATAAAAAGGAAATAGACGAGTTATCCCCTCCCAGTTCTGATGAAGTCCGCGATGATTGGCGGACAAAACGCGTCAATGTAGTGACATCATGCTCTGCGTCCTTCCATGCTGCAGTGTCCAGGAGGGGAAAGAAGCAAGCCATGTGTCTCCATCTTGGATAAAACATGAGGCAAGACAGAAAACCACTTATACATATAACTCCCGGGAGTTTTTTGCAAATTTAAGTGCCTTAGTTCACTTCCACCGGTGGCAAGTACCCTTGAATAAAGCCAAGTCATATCTTATTATTTATAGTGATACGGAGTTGTTATACCTCATGCCGCAATTGGGAATTCAACTCTCATATACAGAGAAATTTTTGGGCCTTGTATAGGTGAATATTGAGTATTATCTCACAAGCATTTTTTATGAAAAATGGGACATCGGTCCTATCTACCCCTGTAAGGAAATGCATTTGCTCTTATATAAAATAAATTTTTGGAGCCCTTTTTGGCAAATCACTTGGATGTTTCAGTGCTATTATGCACAATCAAGACTTTCCTATCATATTCAACCAATGTTTTATATAAAGGAGGACATACCTCTCTTCAACCTAAGAATGTATACAGATTCATATTTCATCAGTGGCAACATCATGGTTTCTGTTATGGTAATTATACATTTCAGTTGGCTATTTCCATTATCTTTATCAGAAATTGGTACATAAACATAGGTTTGTTCATTTTAGAAACCTTATCACTGCAATCCTATGAAAATATTTCATTCAAGGAATATCGGCCGATTGAAATTGGCCACACGCTATGAATCAACTAATTATCTATATGATGTTGATGATTCGTTAAGGTAATATTCCAACATATCAATTATACCATGCCTTTTGTGGCTATTTAGGATTTATCTTGATATAGCAAGCTTATTATTATTCATTATCCAGGAGTTTAGATACACATGCCTCTATCACTACATTAGAGGTATTGGAATAAATTTTTGATACCCTAAAGATAAAGGATACAGATTGAAATACGGAAGATTTACATATACCTGGATTTTCTACATGGACTTTCCATAATGAATACAGAAGTAGTCTTTACCTATTTTATCTGGCTCATTTGTCATATATGCAGCTAAGTGGAAAACGCAGAACTTTTTTTGTTTTTATTTTTTTGATTTTTTTTATCATTGACCTATGTTCACCATGATATAAATGTCTACCTTTCCATGATCCATGTGATCTTAATAAATACAATTTGCATTCGCTAATTTAGTGATTATTACTCCTCATATGATTCGTAATATACAGCTTTATGGCAGGTTTGCTCTTGTCAACTGCTAATATTTATTCATAACATTCATGGTTGCCCTGTACTCATACTCGCATGTTACATTCCTCCGCCTAATACTTCTGTGGTGATTAATGGGGGACTGGCATATACCATATTTTTCGCTCCATAAGACGCACTTTTTTCCCCCCAAAAAGGGGGGGGAAATGTCAGTGCGTCTTATGGAGCGAATATGGAGCAGCCGGTCCGGTATTTCCACTGCCGCCGTGTCAGAATACCGGGCCGGCTGCTCAGCTCTGCAGCGGGACCTTATGGAGATGACTGCTTTGGGGAGGTGGGGAGCGGGTACCTGAATTTGACAGGTACCCGCTCTTACTTCCGCGGAGTTGTTTTTTGACCTTACCTGTTCCTCTATCCAGCGGCACGCTGTCTTCCCAGCTTCTGTAGTGTGGGCGCTGGGCTTGACAGCCGGGTGCCAAGTGCGCATGCACAAGAAGCGGTGCTTTTTGTAAATGGTAAGGCGGTACCTGGGAAACATGACAGATCCCAGAAGCCGCCGGACCAATCACAAAGCGCAAGTGCTTCTCGCTCATGCACACTGGGCACCCGGCTGTCATGCCGAGCGCCCACACTACAGAAGCCGGGAAGACAGCGCGCGGCTGGATAGAGGAACAGGTAAGGTCAAAGAACAACTCTGCGGAAGTAAGAGCGGGTACCTGTCAAATTCAGGTACCCGCTCCCCCCCCTCCCCAAAGGTCAGCAGTCATCTCCTGTACGGTCCGCAGTCTCTGGTCATCCCTGTGCTGTCCGCAGTCTCTGGTCATCCCTGTACTGTCCACAGTCTCTGGTCATCCCTGTACTGTCCACAGTCTCTGGTCATCCCTGTACTGTCCACAGTCTCTGGTCATCTCCTGTACTGTCCACAGTCTCTGGTCATCTCCTGTACTGTCTGCAGTCCATTAGTTCAGAATTTTTTTTTCCTGTTTTCTGCCTCTAAAACCTAGCTGCGTCGTATGGTCAGGTGAGTCTTATGGAGCGAAAAATACGGTATGTCCCAACCCCCTACAATGCCTGAAATCTGGCTGGGGGATTTTAACATGGTCTTGGAGCAGGCTATGGACAAGTCAAGTCAGATAATTACGGATTCCCCAAGAGGCCATAAAACTCGAATGTACCGAATCCTCACAGACTTTATGTTTGTAGACTCGTGGTCCTTTAAATACCCCTCCTGCAAGGCCTACTCCTGCTTTTCTGCCACCCACTCCTCAATGTCCTACATAGATTTTATTTTTCTATCTCGAACCCTGATTCCTTCCCTGGCAGATGCGGGATTTAGCCCCATACTGTTATCGTACCATTCCCCTTATTGGGTGGTGTTAGAGTTAGGTTCCCCCAGGGGCGGACTGACAACTCATGGGGCCCCCGGGCAATAGGGGATCATGGGGCCCCTGTGTCCTTGCCCAAACTCAAAAAAGCCTATGAAAAAGGTACCAGGAGCATCTCATGGGGCCCCCCACTGACCCCGGGCCCCCCACTGACCCCGGGCCCTCGGACAGTGCCCGAGTTTCCAAATGGTCAGTCCGCCCCTGGTTTCCCCTGTATCAGGCCCTTATGGCGACTGAACCCGTTTCGTTTTGACTGAATGCCCTGGGAGATTGAGGAGTTATTCCGGGAATGGCACAATGTTTTTTTCTTGTTCAAATATTTTATTGTTTTAACATGAAACAAAACAAGATAATAAGTAAGAGTATGGGTCATTGAAGGTGTACAGTAATTGCACAGTAAAGATACCCAATAATACAATGTCAGACATCGCTAACATAGATGACTATTAAATGGCAAATGAGGCCTAACAAGAAGGGGGGGGAAGGGGGGAGGGAGGGTGGAAAGTGGCATACGGCTCCATGGTAGGGGGAGAAGAGGTAAAATCGCAGCATTGGTAGGGAATGGTACCAATAAGGCAAGAGGTATAGGTTACGGATTGAGAAGGGAGTCATCAAAATTGAAAGGGAGGAAATGCTCTACCCAGGGATTCCAAATCTTCTTGAACTTAGGGATAGAATCTAAAATAGTGGCTTCTATTTTTGCGTGACTCATCGCCTGAATTACCCTGTTCGTAACTGCTGTCATACTCAGCGAGGGGAGACTTCCATGACTTAGCGATAACCTGCTTGGCTGCGGTGGTGACTTGTAGAATGAGTTTGAAATTTGCCTTTGTGGTGTCAGGTGGTCGCAGGTTGAGAAGCGCAACTAAAGGACTTGGATGGAGGGTTATGGCACTGAGTGTGGATAGTATTCTAAAAACCTCCTCCCAAAATGCTCAGACGATTGGGCAATCCCACCAAATATGAAAAAATGTACCCGGGTCTGCGCAGCCCCTGAACATGCTGAGGGGTAATCAGGGGTGAATTTCGCAATTCTAGCTGGGACTAGGTACCAGCGGGTCAAGACTTTGTAGTTGGTCTCCAGGGCCACAATATTCTGCGAAGACTCTTTGGTGTTGGACCAAAATGAGGTCCCAATCTGGAGGGTCGATTTGCCGTCCTAAATCCTCTTCCCATTTATTTGTGTACAAGGGTAACAATGAGATAGTTGAGGTTGTGAAGAGGGAATATAAATAGGAAATTAGGCCCCGTCTATGGGGGTCCCTGAGGCATGCTCGCTCAAAAGGAGACAAAGGAGGTGCTGGGATAGCAGCCATTGTATACGGAGCAAAGAAATGTTTCAGTTGCAGATACCTGAATAACTCAGAGGCGGGGAGGTTATGGGACTCACATAGTAAAGCAAACGATTTAAATTTATTCCTGCACATAAAGTGTCGGGTCTGGGTGAGACCAGCCGTAGACCAGCGAGTAAAAGACCTGTGGTGCGGACCAGGCTGGGGGAAAGGCTGGATTTCGAAGGTATGAAAGGAGGGGATTATGGGGCGATTGTAACAGGTAGCGGGACTTCAGTTTATCCCAAAGGAACAAGAAATGTGAGGTGATGGGATTCGCAATCATGCGGCGATCAACGCGTCTCAGCCAAAGAAGGTTCGCTGTAGAAAAGGGATCACACTCAATGGATTCAAGAATAACCCATTGCGGGGTTTCGTAGGTAGCGTGATACTTTGGCAGTTGTGCTATATGCGCCGCTTGGTAATACTTGCTGATTTCAGGGAGGCCCAGACCGCCATGGAGTTTGGATCGGTATAGAGTAGTACAAGGAACACGGGGGCGGACTTTGACCCAAACATAGGAGAAAATACGGCGCTGTAAGACACGGAGGTAGTGAGCGGGTACTGGAATAGGGAGAACTCTGAAGAGGTAAAGGATTTTGGGAAGGATCGACATCTTCACAACAGCAATCCTGCCTAGCCAAGCCAGCGGAAGGGAGGACCATTTGGTCATAAGTTCCGTTAGATGAGCTAGCATAGGGATGTAGTTAGCGGTATAGAGACCTGAGATATGTGGGGTGAATTTTATACCCAAAAAGGGAACGGAGCCTTGCGACCATGAGAACGGCAGTATCAATTTTAGGTGGGTAAGTTTGTTGGGTGGAAGCGAGATATTAAGCGCCAGTGACTTCTGGGGATTGATTTGAAGGCCAGAGAGCATGGCAAACCTATCAAGTAGGCGAAGAAGGTTAGGCGTGGATGTTAAGGGAGAGGTGAGGAAGAGTAAGACGTCATCCGCGAATAAACACAGTTTATGTGAGGTGCCTCCTATCTCAAGTCCGCGGATATCTGGGTCAGTCCTAATCAATAGGGCCAGTGATTCTATAGCTAGTGCGAAAAGCAGAGGGGATAGGGGATAGGGGACAGCCTTGTCGGGTGCCACGCAAAATTGGGAAATGAGCAGATCGATGCCCTAAGTATTTAATTCTGGCTGAAGGGCCCTGGTAGAGAGAAAAGATCCAGGTTAGGAAATGCGGACCAAAACCCCATCGGCGCAGAATGTAATGTAAGTATGGCCACGAGACAGTGTCAAACGCTTTCCATATGTCCAAGGACAGGAAACAAGCAGGAATATTGCGAGATATGGCTAAGTGAGCTAAGAGGGATGCACGCCTGACGTTGTCCCCTGCTTGTCGGGTTGGTATGAAGCCGACCTGATCATTATGGATTAGGAATCCAATGCATGTATTAAGACGAGTAGATAGGATTTTAGCTAACAGTTTATCATCTACGTTAAGGAGGGAGATTGGTCTATAATTAGACCATTGCGTGTCATCTGAGTTCGGCTTAGGAATCATAGAAATGTTGGCTTGCACTGTATCTGAGCTAAAGGTATGGCCCGAAAGTATGGCGTTAAACACATTTGTCATGACAGGCGTGAGTATGGGGGCACTTTTTAGAATACGTGGCAGAAAAGACATCGGGTCCTGGGCGTTTACGGGGCTTTAAGGAATTAATAGCATTTAAGGTTTCAGCTGCAGAGATAGGTCATTCCAGCGCTGCTAGGTGATTTTCAGCCAATTTCGGGAAAGGGAGGAAAGCAAAAAGGGCTTCGGCCTGGGAAGAGTCAAAGGGTGTGGAAGCGGAGTAAAGACACGAGAGATGTTTGTGGAAAGTTTGCAGAATCCGTTTGGGGTTGCTAGTAAGATTTGCAGTTGAGGTCCTTAAACGTATGGGCCTAACACTATGGTCTAGTTTGCGGAGAGAGAGAGCAAGAAAAGTGCCAGGTTTGTTGGCTTTAGTGTAGAATTTATGCCGAGATCTGTGGATGGAGAGCTCGGCTTGGTCCGTAAGGAAGAGATCCAGGGCTAGTCGAGAGTGCTCAAGGGCTTCTTTGTTGGCAGGGGTGGGGGAAGCTTGGAAGGCAGTATGGGATTGGTCATAAGCTTTTTTAAAGAAGGAGGCGTTTCTGTCGCCTTTCCCTACTCAGGAAAGAGGCTTTACTGTGACAGAGTCCGCGGAGTACAGGTTTGTGAGCTTCCCATAATAGGAGGGGGGAGATTTCAGGGCTTTGATTTAAGGAAAGATAGTCCTTAAGTGCAACTGCTATTTCTGAGCAATAAATTGGATTAGCCAGCAGGCTTTCGTTAATGGTCCAGGAGGGATCAGGGGGGGCTGGAGCCAAAGAAGCAATGGTGGTAACCACTGCACAGTGATCCGACCAGGGGATCAGAAGGATGTCGGAAGCCAGGATGCGGGGGGAGGAACTGGCGGTCATAAAAATATGATCGATTCTTGAAAAAACCTTATGTGGGTGGGAGTAAAAAGTGTACTGGCGCTTGGTAGGATTGGTTTCCCTCCAAGAATCGACCAGTGAGTAATGTTGCAGTATGGATTGGAAGGAGTGTTTGGGGGTGTGCAGAGAAGGGGATTGTGGGGATTTATCTAGAAAGGGGTATATTATATGGTTGGAGCCTCCACAGACTATGAGCGTGCCTCGTTTATGATGATCAATGAACGAGAAGAGGTGGGAAAGAAACGGCAGAGGACCCTGGTTTGGAGCGTAATAGGTGGCTATCGTGACCTCAAAGTTCAGTAGTTGCCCAACAAGCAAGATATAACGACCCTCTGGATCCTTAATCTCAGTATGTAGCTTAAAAGGCGTTGTACGATGAAGGGCAATTAAAACACCTCTACACTTAGTAGCAGCAGAGGACGCGTAGACCTGTGGGTAACGAGGGCTAAAAAATTTGGGAATAGAGGTAGGAGTGAAGTGTGTCTCCTGAAGGCAGACTATATGAGCATTATGAGACGCAAATGAGCGGAAGGCTTTGTTGCGCTTCTGTGGGACGTTAAGGCCCTGAACATTCAGGGTGAGAATATTCAGAGAACCCATGGGTAGAGCAAGCAGTGAGTAAGTAGATAATGGGGTACCATCAGGCGGGATATTTTGTGAGTTAGACGTAGGGAGGGTATGCGGATGCTGAAGCTAAGCTTTAATGTGGAGTCGTATGCGAGAACAAGGGTGGGGATGGGGAGAGGGGAGGGTGCTCTATGATAAGCACTGAAGAACATAAACAGGCCAAGAGGAAAGGAAAAGAGAACGGTCCCCGGGATCATCCAGAAATTGGGTGGCCTAGGGAGCGGGTGTAGCCCAAGTAGTGTCAAAAAAACGGGACACCAAGGGGGCTAGTGGTGAGTGCACAGATGCGCAGGCGGCTAGGAAGACAGCATGTAAACAAAGGCATATTAAAGCGATCCTAGCAGGAAAAAAAGGCTTCAACATCAGCGAGCAAGAGGCCTGGAGAGCCTCGGCACCTGCGGCCCCGGCCAATCGGGCACAGCCTCAGGGAGGCCGGAACCAAACCAAACGAGTCGCCGGAGCCGAGAGTCCACCACGCGAGGTAAAGGCTCAACAGCAGTCCAAACATGGCATGCACCAAACCAAGCAGCACACCTATAGAATTCCCATCCTGGGCAGCATGTATCCGGTGCTGGTCAAATGTAGGGAAAAGGAAAAAACAAATGGAGCCCAACAGACGAGCATAAGGATACAAGGGTACAACGACAACAGTCAGGTATAGGACCAATTGACTAAACCCTGCAGGTGACAACTGTGTGAGTGGCGACTGTCCACCACATGAGGAGCAGGATGGAGGGTCAAGAGTGGTCAACAGGAATCAATCCATTGAATCTTGTGGAGAGTGAGCAGGAGAAGAAAAGCATCCTCGCTTGTGTGCATTAAGGCTAGGGATCCGTGATGGCTGTGACTTCTGCGGTGAGCACGACGCCGAACGCCTTCTGGAAGTCTCAGACTGTGCAGCGGGAGAGTGCAGTTGGAGGTTCCGTAGGGCATCCTGAAGCTCGCCCGTAGTCTTGCATACGTGGTCACGGGCTTGATACCGGAAACGTACTGCAAAGGGAAAGCACCATTTATACGGTATACTGTGCTGCTGAAGCACTAGCAAATGCGGTTTCATGGCTCTGCGCTTGGTGATGGTAGTGGGGAAAAGGTCCTGAAACAGCTGGTAATTATGAGCTTGGAACAGAAGGGACTCCGAGTTGAGAGCAGCTTGTAGTAGTTGCTCTTTCGTTCGGAAAAAGTGAAGTTTAGCTATGATGTCTTGTGGCGGACCATCGGTGCGCTTTGGAGCTAGTGCTCTATGAACCCTATCCATCTCAAGGTGTTCTATCGGATAGCAGGGGTGAGCTCTTGGAATAGCGCAGTGACTGTAGAGTGGACATCAATGAGATTGACTCAGGGAGGCCACGAATACGCACGTTGGAGCGTCTAGCCCGGTTCTCAAAGGTCCTCTAAGCGCGCTTGAAGTATAGCGTTTTCGTCACGTAGTAGGTCAAGCTCATCCCCTTGCGTTTGGAGTGATGCATCAATGTCATCTACCCTCTGTTCCAGGTCTGCAGTGCGTTGCCCCAGCGCACGGATTTCCCTAGAAAGCTTGTCGGTTATGCGGTCTGAGGTCTGTTTCAGGGCCTTATGCAGCATTGTTTCGAAGCGAGCTACGATGTCAGGTGCAGTAAGGTCAGGCGTCAAGGCATGCTTGGGGGTCTCAGTGTCGTCATCTGACTCACCCTCTGAAGAGCATGGGTGGCTCAGCTGCTCAGTTTACAGGGCTGCAAGTCTGGTCAGTGCTGGCTGGCTGCTGTGGTGCTCCGATGCGGTGGCCATCTTGGAGGCACGGGCTAGAGCCTCCTTTACTGGCTTGTGCGGCGGCGCCGCTTGATGTTTATGTGCCCCCCTGACCATAATGACAGGTGGCCGGGGGGTTGCACTGTGGAGCGGTGCGGGCTCGGATCACGCGGCAGCGAGGCTGTCTTCCCTGCGGTGCGGAGGAGCCTCAGGGAGACATGTCCTGCACCGTCAGCCGCGCATGCGCACTCGGCACAATGTTTTTTTACTACTATTGCCTTAACTGCCCCCTTCGGAGCGGTGTGGGAATCTTTTAAATTTCAGGCCATGCTTACTCTTCACATTTCCTACCTGAAAGTGTACCTCTAAGCTGGTACTCAACACCGCTGAGGCCCACTTGGCACAACTGGAAGTGTCATTTGTGCGAGCCCTCTCTCCCACTGCAGCGGCAGAATTGAAGTCACATTTATGCCTAGTTGAACAGCTACACATTGAGCGGGCCAAACAGAATCTTTTCTTTTGCAACTGCATATTTTTGAACATGGAGAAAGGGCAGGAAAATTATTGGCATATCTAATCCACCATAATCTTAGACCCCCCCAGTGGTGGTTTCTTAACGAACCCAGGATGGGGCCCTCATTACTGACCCTCAATTGGTCACCACAGAATTCAGAGAGTTTTTCTCTAAATTATATGCCTCCCAGGTGCACCACTCTACGGCAGCCAGGAGAACATATCTTATGGCCTTACACTCCCCCAGGTTAACACCAGATCAGGTAGCCCCTCTTACAACTGGTGAGATTGCAATCGCGGTGTCTCAAATGGCCTCTGCAAAGGCCCCTGGTTCCAATGGGCTACCACTTGAATTCTATGCCACGTAATCTGACTGTATCTTGCCACACCTACTTACATTGTATAATGGTATCTTTGAGTCCACCACACTACCAGCAACAATGCATGAAGCCCCGATTATTGTCCTTCCAAATCCATGCAAAGATCCTACTCTTCCAGAATCTTACCACCCAATTTCTCTACTGCAAATGGACGTTAAGATCCTGGCTAAAATATTTGCCTCTCGACTGAATATTGTGATTCTGTCTAGTCCATTCTGACCACACAGGCTTTATGCCCAGTAAAAAACAGCCATTAACATCAGGCGGTTGTTCATGAACATCCAGGCAACACATGACAGAGTTGGCACCAGGGTGGTGGTGGCTTTGGATGCAGCCAAAGCATTTGATTCAGTGGAGTGATTGTCAAGGTCCTACCTTTCCTCAGGGCTTGTGCTGCTCCATGTACTGGCATCCATCTTAGATGTCTGCAAAGCATTGTGGGATCCTTTATACTTTCAGCCCTCTGCAGCTCCTCCCCCAGGAGGTGGCGGCTTATCACATACAAGTCTGCTGTTTGTAGCTGTTCATTGCATTCGTGTCCTGTCTGATGCACATCGGCAAGCTCCTGTTTAGTTTCTCATTGCTTTCCTGGATACCGACTCGGCTTTGGCAAGACTCCTTCCTGGCTTCTGACCCCGGCTCTGGTGACCATCCTTCCTGGCTTCTGACCCCGGCTCTGGCGATCATCCTTCCTGGCTTCTGACCCCGGCTCTGGCGACCATCCTTTCTGGCTACTGTTCTACCAAGTCACCTGCTGTTGCTGTTGGACTTGCATAGACTCTGTCTTGTTTTTGTATAATAAACCTACCTTTAATTGCACCTCCTTGTGTGTCTGGCTCCTCGCTCCCTGACAGTGATCTATGAGAATGTTTAAAATGTTTTGGATTCAGCTCTAGATTCATCAAATGGGTACAGCTGTTATACAAATCCTCTTTTCCCTCCAGCCAGGGCACCGATCAGGGCTGCCCATTATCTCCTCTTCTGTACGCCCTGGTGGCACAACCTCTGGCCATTTCCCCTAGGTCTCATGACCAGATTCAGTGCCTGAGAATTGGTAACCTGGTAGAAACAGTGGGCATGTACGCTGATGACACTATACTTTATTTAATAGACCCAGGCACTTCATTACCCTCAGTACTGGCTATAATAAACCAACTGGGTTCTCATTCAGGTCTGCAAATAAATTGTGAGATATCTCAAATTCTTCCTTTGGACCTTTTTGATGCCTACAGAAGCACAGGCCAGTTTACCTCTTGCTAGAGTAGCCTCGATCTGTTATTTGGGAGTGTAAGTGTCTCGATCCATACAAAACTATATTAACCTGACTATTGAATCTCTTTTCACGTTACTTAAGCAAAAAACTCAGGCATGGGTGAGACTACTGCTGGGAGTTATGGGACAGATCAATCTGATCAAAATGGTTCTATTACCAAAACTGTTACATACATTCTGGGACTCTCCCGTATACATACCTCTCAAAATATTAAAAACCATAGATTACATATTGAACTCCTTTGTATGGGGTGCAAGTAGACACAAATTGCCATGGTCTGTACTGAAGAACCCAGCCTCTCTAATTCTTGTTGAAGGAGCAATTGCGCATGCTCCGGAACGTGTCACCACCCACCATTGACATCACTTCCGGGACGTGCTTTCCACACAGATGGCGTACATTCCATGGCAGCCCAGGAAGTGTGGTGGCCATCTTAGAATTGCACCTGAGCTCCCTCTGCTGCTGCTGACCAGCACAGCGAGCTTCAGCACACAGTGACAGGAGCCCTGCATTCACGTTTCATATGCCTGAGCCTTATCTTCTGTAAGTGGTTTTAACCATTTTCACCAATAAATATGTGGATATACTCAGGGGCGGACTGAAAACTCATGGGGCCCCCGGGCAATAGGGGATCATGGGGCCCCTGTGTCCTTGCCCAAACTCAAAAAAGCCTATGAAAAAGGTACCAGGGGCACCTCATGGGGCCCCCTACTAACCCTGGTCCTTCGGGCAGTGCCCGAGTTTCCAAATGGTCAGTCCGCCCCTGGATGTACTGCACTTAGAAGCACCTTGTTCTCTTCAAAAAGGCTGTAATGTTGCCCTGCGACCATGTGAGGGCAGTAGCCTGTGAGAGTGCAGCAGACAAGGGACAATGCTTCCAAATGAACAGTACAACACCTGCCAACTGGAATGGTAACACTGTTCCTGTTACATGTGCGAGAGAGACTGAGTATGTGTTTAATGCCAGTGAAGTGGTAGCTGTTTGGTGAGGAGATCTGCTTTACAAAAGACACTTGCTGCTGTGTACTGGGGAACCATGGGTTAATGCTGAACTTGCAGCAAGATGGAGGACTGATATGGACTTGTCTTCATGCAGTCTTGTGTAGCAGGGAGATAAGGGGTAAAATGGAGCATAATGATGTGTTGCTTACCGATAAGTTTAAAAGTGCTGATGTAAATAATGGGTAAATGCCACCTGCTATGGCTGAAACAGAAGAGGCTTATGAAGTTAATGAAGCACTGTCCGTGCACGGTGTTGAAAATGTGGTATTGCAACCAGTTATGTCAGAGTTGACCACTGAGAGATATATGCAATTGCACCGAACAACCATGACAGGTGCAACAAAAGGTGTCCCTGGAGACCTCCCAGGAGCTCATGGTGAGCTTGAGGTTTCCCAGGACAACAGTGTAGTTG
Source organism: Staurois parvus (assembly GCF_062004578.1). Lineage (NCBI taxonomy): Eukaryota > Metazoa > Chordata > Amphibia > Anura > Ranidae > Staurois > Staurois parvus. The sequence goes on from NW_028318071.1 coordinate 151,291, forward strand.
CCCAGATGGGCCAGGGCATTACTCATAATGTAAATAAAATGGTGTACTAAATGTCCCACAGGCTCAAGCTGGTGATGGGCTGAGACAGCCTGTAAACATCAAGAATGATGATAATGCTGATAATGATGTTGGGAAATGTATTACTGACAATGTTGATGATGGTTTGGTGTCTCCCGTGGCAACCAGGGGTAGTGCCACAGAGTTGTCCTTGGAAGTCTCACGGGGATTCCCTGTGTTGGAGCCAGGGGTTATCCAGGACAGCTCTGATACTGCTCTGGTGGAACAGCAGGGGAAATGGACTCAAATGGTAGAACATATATTATCTGAGTCTGATGTGAGTAGAGGGGCTGTAGTAGGGTTGCCACCCCATCCCTTTAAAACTGAATACATTACACAGGTTTTGAGGCTAATTTATTGCAGATAAGGGATCAAGCAAATTTAATTACCACCTTAATCATCCACAGAACCTGTGTAATTAATATGTGTTCGGTTTTAAAGGAAGGAGGTGGCAACCATAGGCTGGAGCCCAGACATGATAGACTGGAATCATGTGTCCATAAAGTTATTTACGTGGTTGAAGGAAATTTCCATGTATGACAGTAGGGTGGACATGACACCTGCTGTGCCAAATGGAGGGTCTGCAGAGCAACCAGTAGTTGAGAGCATGTTGGGTGTTTCAGATGTTAACCTCCTCCAGTCAGAAGGATCGGTTAAGGGTGCGTGCATGTCATAGGTTTTGTTCACAGCCCAAGAGCAAAAAAAAACTTGAGCACAATGTCAGTGTAAATTATAAAGACTTGGAGAGGCTCAGTGTTGCTGAAAATGAGAGGATGAATATGACACATGCGTCTGGCGTTGCTCAAGGGTTGTTGCAAGTTGTGTCAAGTACCTCTGAGGTGAAGGTCTTTTTTAAATGGCTCTGCCTCTGGAGCCTTAGTGAATAAGACCCTCCATGTAACCCTTTCACTGTGTACCTGTATTTATCCACCACAGATGGGAGGCAGGGTACTGCCTCGTACCAATCAGGTGGTATCGGCAATGTTAAGCAATGTCGGTCAAAATTGGAATTGGTTATTGCTGGGCTGGTAACATGTATGGAAACTGGTATCACGGTTCTCTGCGAGATTGCTTCCAGTGGTGTTTTTGTGCGGAAGGTGCTCAGGTGAACTGCTAAAGGAATCAGAAATTACATATGTTAGAAGTCTCTATAGTCTGATGGTGTGCATTCTTGTTGGTGTGGTCCGAGGTGCTTCTGAGCAGTGGTTGGTACATGGCACGTATACGGTCTCACCCACTAGACCTTATGAGAAGGGAGGGCCCAGAATGGACACGGCAGTACCGGGAATTCTGTCTGTCACCTGCCAAGAGGTGCAGATTAGGGCACCCAAAGACACTCAGGCAATAATAACAGTGTTGGTAACTGTAATGGGGAAGTATGTAAACACATGTTTAAAGTTGTCTCACAGTGTGCTTGCTTGCTTCCTACTGATCTTGGGTATGAAAGGCACCCTAGAGCACTGTTTGACAGGTTTAGAGGTATTGGTGGAAGTACCAGAGGACCCATGTACAGAAATGTGTTGAAAAATGTCAGTTGATAGAAATGTCGCTTAAGGAGTGTTGGACAAAAGGAGGTGATGTTAAACTTTGGGATGGTCCCATGGAGAGTGACCACTGGCCTGTATGTGATCCCTCCTCAGACACTGTCCTAGTGTAAGCCGTGTATCGGGGTGGGCTCCCAAGGATACAGTGAAGTCACAAACTAGGAAAGCAACCTCAACACCAGCTTTTGCCACAACAGAATTTTACTTAGATGTGGCAAATAAACACAATCACAATTGCTGGAAACATACAATAAATTTACATACACCCAGCCCAAAGGCTGAGACCCTTGTGCTGCACAGCACGGCGCCTTCTGATGGATGAAGGTAGAAAGTGAAGTAATTTACTTACTGGCGGGCACAAATGAGCTGCAACACCTTACCTGTTATTACCCTAAAAGAGCAGGAATCAGTGTATGAGTGTACAGTATGGACTAGCCTGTGGTGCAACACAACAGCTTACAATCTTACACAAATCTACAGTATTCCCTCTCCCATAACTGGTTCTGTAGCACGTGCCTGAGTATTCCTTCTGAGCAAAACGCCAGTCTGGCTTGAGTTTGTAGGATTTTATCAGCTCTCCAATGTGAAATGTCACTTTAAGTTGTGGAGTCCTTCCAATAATCAGTAACAACACTTGTGGCCTGACACAAACAGAGACCCTAACTAACTATAGGCCTGGATTCAGTCTCAAGGCGCCAACACTGAAATGAGGTGCGTGCACGATCTTACCGACCCGGGTCTGCTTTGCATCCGCTGGTGACTCTGAACAGAACAAATGTCTCTCCAACAGGCCTGCGATATTGTAGTGTATGCTGCGGTGTTCCTCGGCTCTCATCAGCTTCCTGGCAGCAATCTCATCAGCTTCAACCAGCTGCAGCACACACGGCCCCTCCATTCAGCATTCTCCAGAACATGGCTCCTGCATTCAGCATCGTCCAAAACATGGCTGCAGTCTCCTCTTCCTGTTCACTAAAAACCCCACCTCTTCATGAATATACAAATATCTATGCAGTCTGAGCCTGTGTTAGAAAAACAGTGACATCTTGTGGCTAAACCGCAGAATGTCAGTCAAAACATCAATTTACTCCACACCATAATTTACTGCACACAAACCATGTTCAAAACAATGCGAGCTGTTTCCCCATCTCACACTAGAAAACAATGGTACAAGAGTTCAGTGTGATGGTGACCATAATGGGCTGAGTAATCCATTGTGGAATGTTGCTATTGATGATAAACAGAAGAACATGGTGCTAAACTCAGATGATTTGGTTGCCAAGGGTAGCCACACAGGGGTTAGTGAGCCTGAAATACAGATGGTGCTGGTTAAGATTGAATCAGGTAGTGAGAGAGCTTGGCCCCTGACAGGTGCCATAGAAGTAGTCCCCCCACCGTCGTGGGAGAGCAAGTCTAGGGGAGGTAAAAAGAAACACAGGAATCCAAGGCCAATTGGTCCTGCCCCAAAGGTAGAAATGGTGGTAAAGTGTCATGGAAATTTTCTATTACAGGTTGAACTTTAAATGTGTCATATATTAGTGTTATTCATATGTCTCTCGTGTGGCTTAATTAAAGCTCTGAAGGCTGCAATTAGGCCATGCGCATTTACAAAGTATATATTACAGTACTCAGCTCGGTAATGGATGAGATGGCAGATCTGCGCTTATAGACTGGCATGTATGCCACCACGGCATTCGATGCGAATGCCGCCGGTGGTAGGCCGCGGGCCTGTATCCACATATCAGCAGCATAGTACCACATGGACTTCGTATGGCCAGGCGCCGGGCAGTGCGAACTCCGCGTGTAGGCTCACGTATATCTCTACAAGCCGCTACCGACCTGAACTGTATCTGGATGGATGTGTTTTAATAAAGATCGTATCGGGCCCATTCAGATAGACTGACACTGTTTAATCTAGGGGATGCTTGTACAGACAATGAACATACTGCTAGGAGCTGATAGCATGTAAATGATGGGAAACTTGCTCTCCAAAGAGAGCTTACCGGGGGGGGGGGGTGAGAACTGGTTTAACTGGTTTTCAGTATAGGTAAGAGGGAACGTTACACTCCGAGCAGGATGGACATTCTCGTATATGGACACTCCCTATACATTGTTCTGTGGGAGGGGATTGACCTGACCCCCGTGCGGGGGGGATGTGGTTTTGTAAGAGAATAAAACAGAAGTCTGGGGTTAGAGCCAGACAGAGTGGATTCAAACTCCAACCTGGGAGTATCGTCTGATGATTCCTGGATCACGGGAGCTCCATTTTCCCCACATCTCAAAAGAGCTAAACCTTTGCACACCAGTTGGAGGCGCAGGAATCGTGGAGTTAAGCTGCAGTCGTGGTAAGCAAAGTTCGCACAGCTTTATTGCTGTGCATCCAACTGCGGGTACTCACGGTAAGGAGAAATTCGTTGAAAGCGACTTTCTAAGACATTTTGGTGAGCCAGAGGATTCTAACGCGAATTCTGCGATAGCTAACCGAGTACGAGGGGGGAATGAGCTATCATGAACTAGCAAAAAGTATGCCGACACATTTCAGGTCTCTCTACCGTTAAGAGGATCGCTTTTTGTGCGTTCGTGTGGCTAATTTCGCTCTCTGTTAGCTAACGTGAATTCCACTTAGCAAGGACCTAGTCATCCTAAAATTTTGATTTTTGGGTGAAAGACAAGGGTTTTTCTCTGCTAAAAGCAGCAGAGGGGTGGGTTTGGTTGGCTGGATGTGGTTAAGTTTAAAAATCTTTCAACCAAAAAAATTAAACGGGTATATGTTTTAGCTGGTTAAAAATTCTGGCATAGTTTAGGTAAGTATTTGCGGGTTGTAGGTACTGTGGTAATTGCTTTACCTCCCTCCAGGTGAGGTAATTATTACAGTGCTGAAAGGTTTAGATTAATCGTTAACTGTTGTAAGACCTTTGTGTGCATATAGTCTGTGCAGTGTTTTGTCGGTACTACTGCTCCCAGCAAGCATGCAGCAGTGGGTCTTTTCTGTTACATGCGCATGTTAGTGTGATATGTTGGTTTCTCTATGTCTGCTCTGTGATTGTGTCAAATTGTGTTGTATGTGTAATTGTCCAGTGTATGCTTTGTCCAAAAGTCTGTTTTATGTAAGAAGTCAGAGGCAATTTTGAGGCTAGTGTCGCAAGGGTTTTCTTTGTTGGTGGCCATTTTTTTTTTGTGGCTGCCATGTGTTTCTTTGTTGGCGGCCATCTTGTGGTTAGCACATGTCTTTGTTGGTGGCCATTTTTTGTGACTGCCATGTGTTTCTTTGTTGGCGGCCATCTTGTGGTTAGCACATGTGTCTTTGTTGGTGGCCATTTTTTGTGACTGCCATGTGTTTCTCCGCCATTTTGTTTTTTAATCACTCGTGAACGCCGTTTTGCGAGTTTCGCTTTGAGTTTCAGGAATCTCTATGCAATGTGTATGCAGTTTTCTATATGCATTTAACCCACATTGTGTTTTAATTCAAATTTTTACAGTTTTGCATATTATTATTATTCCATCGTTATTTCCTTTTGGTTCAAGGGGGGGTTACCCACAAGGGCAGCACATCTAGCTCTGGGTACGCTACCGCCTTTAATCAAAAGCTTGGTTTAAGTTGTTTGCTTTTAGCTTTAAATTTGCGCATTGCCAGCCAATTTAAAGTGTGTTAAGGGAGTTTTTCCCCCACGTGTTCCACATTTAGTGAGAGTTTGGGTTTTTGCACATAGATTTCTTGTATAGTGATTGTGTTTTTATTGTTAAAAGTAGTTCCTTTTTGTAAAGCGGGTTTGTTTAAAGCTGCTGCGTCACGTGTTTCGCATCGAGCAGACTTTTTGTGTAAACGGTTTTAGGCGGTTGCAGCGAAGATCGCATGTGTAGCGCGGATCGTTTAGCGGCGCTGGTAGGAGCGATTTTCGTGTCAGCAACCGGGGTTGTTTTTGGCGCAGTTTTTCGGCTTACCTCTGTGTAATTGTTTTACTGCTAAACGTCCCGTGTTTTTCATAAGGCTTCACTTTGTACTTTTTAACAGTTTTTCTGTATGTATTAGGAAAGTTTTTTCTTTACACAATTTTCCTAAAGATCAGTTAGCAGGTTTCCGGGCAACCAGTGACCCATAAGTAACATCAAAGAAGCCCTCCTTTTGTTTTGACTTGTGTTAGCTACTGTGTGCAGGGAGAGAAAAGCCACTTTCATCATTGTGCGGTGTGGCCTGCCAAACACAGAGGGTGATGAGAACCACATAAATTATGCTGTGTGAGTGGGCGGTCCAGGGAAGTGTAATGCTTAGCCTGGTTACCACAAACACTTCGGGTGGTCAGGATCACATAAATTGCGCTGTGGGAGTGGGAGGTGTGCTCTCAGTCTGACCGCCACTTGATGCGCTTCGGGTGATCGATAAGAATCACATAAATTACGCTGTGCTGGGAAAGTGGTGGAATCAGGCCTCTCGGTAAGATCCCACCGAGTGCTCCAGGGGGTAAACAGGTACCCGGACTCAGGATATATACCAGTGACTAGTCACGATGGGCAGTAGTCAGTCCATGAAGAGAGAGGGGGAATCAGCCCTCTTCAGGGTGAGGACAGCTGCACAGCTGATGAAGGTGAGTTTGGGGGGGAAGTCTACAGAACCCCTCAAAAGATGGAATAAATGTTTGAAGGGTACCAGATAGGAAATTCCCCGGGAAGGTACATTTGACGCATGGAGGTGGGAAAAATGAATCTCTGAATTTGAACCACGGATGCAGGCGTCAGAACTAGAGATTGCACAGCTATGGCTTCACAGGTCAATCAAATTAGGGAAGCAGGGCATACAGAAACTGGTGTCTGTCCAGAAGAACCAGGTGATGTATACCTGGCCTCCAGAGGGAATAAAACAGGAGGATCCGGTGTCAGAGGTGGAGGAACCTCTTTCAGGGCTGACTCTACTAAGGCAGGCAGGGTCAGGGTCTGCTGGGGTTCCCGAACAACCAACAGTGGCTGAGATAAGTATAACTGCACCTGTCTCTTCTTCTAGTGACGTCACTCTTGACATACCTTCCGTGCCTTCTGTATCTATGCCTCAGCCTCTACCTCTCCCTTCTCCCTGCTTCACCCCAGCTCCTTCTGTTTCCAACTACGAAGTCTTCTCAACAGCCGATTTGCAGACTATCTACGAATCAAGGGGAATAGACACCCGGTTAAGAAACAGGGCGGATTGCATCAAACCGCTATGAGCCGCTGATCAGACCCCTGCCCCCCAGCTATACCAGGGTCCTCAAACCTGAAGGTGCAGTAAGCGAGGTGGTTAATCTAAGCCCACCGATGAAGCCGGGCCAGCCCTTGCACTCTTCCCGGACTGAGGCCTATCCAGTCAGGGTGCAGCAATTTGAAGGTCCTCCCGGATCTCTGCCGGGGTGAAGGGGACATGCCAAACTACCCGTTCCCCTAAGGTCCGCTCCCCCTGTGCATTGGCACAGGGGGAGCGGACCTTAGGGGAACGGGTAGTTTGGCATGTCCCCTTCACCCCGGCAGAGATCCGCACTATTCTGGTTGAGCTCCCGGACTATCGGGTCAATCCGAGAGGATTTGCTCGAATGTTTGGACAAAACCAGTTCAGCTATGGTATGAGCGGGTCGGATTGTGCGCAGATCCTGCGGGCAAAAGGTGGGCATGGAAGTGGCCAGTGCAGTGATTGCAGGGTGCTCTATAACCACTCATGAGGAGATGACTTCAGGGGGCAAAGAGTTTTGTGCACAGCTAAAGGCAAAGCTTCCAGAAATGTATGGTGCTACCTCTACTACGGACATGATGAAGCTCACTCCTAATGAGGAAAGCGCCTGCTTCTGGCGCCGTCTCAAGCAGACGGCACTGGATGCGGATCTGGAAGTTGGACCTGATGCTCCAACTGAAGGGGTAAAGGTGACCGCGACGCACATTCTGTTGTGGGCCAAATTTTTGGAAGGCATCGATACTAAAATTCGGGAAAGGCTGGTTCTGGCCCGACCCGAATATAATGAGATGTCTATCCCTGCTATCCTTTCCACTCTTGCGGCAATAGAGAGGGAAATGGAGAGGAGAAAACAGGACAAGGCCAAAGTTCTTGTGTCCCAGACCCCATACAGAAAACCAAGGGATCTGGGTCACAGGAAGGATAGGCCCCCTCCCAGGTGTTTTCAGTGCCACCAAAGTTCGCACAGCTTTATGGGGGATTGCTGCGCATCCAACTGCGGGTACTCACGGTAAGGAGAAATTCGTTGAAAGCGAATTTCCAAGACAAAAGAGACCAGTGGGACCCCACGGTGCAGGAAAAAGTTCTTGTCGAAGCACACCCAGAAAAAGATGTGGGTAGAATTCCAGTTTAAAAAGGAAGTCAAACAGGCTAAGTTTCCTGTTCATGATAGCTGGCACAGAGGTGTCAGAGTGAGGTGCTTGTGGAAACTTACATGGAAAAGAGTTGGGACTACGCAGCTAAAGGCTGGCACAGAGGTATTCAAACCACAGTGACAGGTTCATGTGTTCCTCCCTCCAGTTTGAAACAAGGGAAAGGGGATATGTGACAGGACGAGACCCTGTCACTGTAAGGAGATAAGAAACTGTGGCACAGGATTCTCATTTAGAGTGAATGTGACAATCCAAACTAGTGTTTCTGGGCAGAGAAAGCGGTGGAATGGCATACCTCCCAACTTTTGAACTTCAGAATGAGGGACATTTGAGGGAGGAAGTGGCCTGTGGCATGCGTAGTGCGTGGCCAAATGCTTAGTCTCACGAACACAAAACCCCAGGACAATCATTTACGAAAAAAGAAAAAAAAAAAAAGAAGTATAAAAAGCTTCCATTACAAATGGTTTTGTACAAACTGTGGAAGAGTGTGTTACACAAAGTGTGGAAGGATTCAGGAATGCATTATTCACAGAGTGCAGGATTCAGGAGTGCATTTTATACAGAGGTCATGATTCAGGAGTGCGTTACATACAGAGAGCAAGGTTCAGAAGTTAAACCACAAAGACACCAATTAAACATAAAGTTACATTCTAAAATCTTGATTACCGTCATACAGAAGCCAAGGCAAGAATGCAGGCATCAGATGGATAACAAATGAGTGCAGCTGAGCAGGACCTGCAGATGAGTGAACATCTAGCTCAGCCAGGGATTGGCGAACAAGTCGGTGGGGGTACGGTTGCAATGAGAGAGTGCAGGTGTCAAGTACAACCTGTGATGTCCGGGATGGGCAGGGCTGATGTGAGTTTACGGAGCTCCGCCCCTTTAAAAAAAACACCTTTTCATAGGAAAACAGCTGGCATTTATACAGTGCCAACTGGGAAAAAGGTGGCAAGGGGCAGGACCAATTGGAACCACTGCATGTGCACCCGCAGCAGTGTATAATTCAGGTTTATTATACACCGCTGCAGGTGAACATGCAGTAGTTCCAAGTGGTCCTACCCCTTTTCACTGTCTTTCCTGGCCAGCAGTGTATAAATGCCAGCTGTTTGTCTATGCAGTGCTTGCTTGACAAAGGGGGGCAGAGCCCCTGAAATGCCTATTAGCCCTGCCCATTCCTGACATCACAGGTTGGAGTTGACAGCTGCATGCTTTCTCTCATTGCACCTGCAAGCCCCGTTGGCTTTCCCACCAATCTCTGGCTGTGCTAGATGTTCACAGGTCCTGCTCGGCTGGAAGTTAGCATATAAAGAATAGACAGAGTAATGTAGGACAAAGCCCCTGTACACCAGGACCGTGGGACAAAGGTGAAAATCCTATCCAATCCAGGACTGTTGGGAGGTATGGAATGGGTTTTCTCTGGATTCTTCAGTTCTGGATCAGAACATTCAATCCTGTGTCCAGGTTTTGCTAGACACCTGCAATCTGAAATACACAGGTGTGAGGTGTCCTAATATACTCAGGTCTAAAAATAGCTCAGGGCTCTCAGTTGGAGACCACTCCCAGTGGGGGTGGAGAGGGAAGGTCTCATTAACCACTTGTCTACTGGGAACTTTTATCCCCTTCCTGCCCAGGCCAATTTTCAGCTTTCAGCGCTGTCGGACTTAAAATTACAAATTGCGTGGTCATACAACACTGTACCCAAACAAAATTTTTATCATTTTTTTTTTAGACAGATTGAGCTTTCTTTTGGTGGTATTTAATCACCACTGGGGTTTTTTATTTTTTGCTTTTTCTGTTATAAAATTCTGTAAGTTATTTTTCTCCTTCACTGATGTGCGCAAATGAGGCTGCAGTGATGGGCACTGATAGGTGGCACTGATGAGCATTGGCAGGCATCACTGATGAGCACTGAAAGGCAGCACTCATTTATAGCACTGATATGCTGCACTGATAGGCAGCATTGATGGGCACTGGTATGTGGCACTGACAAGTGGCACTGATGGGCACTGACAGGTGGCACTGATGAGGCTACACTGATCATCAGGGCACTGATCGGTGCCCTGATGATCAGTGTAGATGTCCCCTCTGAGGAATGCCAATTAATGCTGTCAGTATGAGGAAAGGATTGCTGATAACCAACATTTCCTATTTCCATGTGATCAGCTGTGATTGGACACAGCTGATCACATGACAGAGCTGACGTCATCGGCTCTTTACAGTGACCGGTGATCCGCTGTGTCCCAAGGACACACCGCACCACCGATTGGCGCGAATGCGCAGTTAAAGTAGGAGGGCATCATATGACATCCTTACAAAACTAGAGAACCACCGCCTGCCCATCATTTCCTTATATGGTGGGCGGGAGGTGGTTAAAGGGTCAGAGGACCCTTCCACAAGCCTAGAGACAGAGGTCTGAGTTTCAGGAGGCAGGTCAGCTCCTATCGGTGTGTCAGGAGAACCCCATCCCTAGGTCTGGGGTGGGCCTTACAACAGGGCGTTGCATCTAAAAGCTATATTTCATACAGCATTTATGGAAATGAGCCTGTACCAGCTAACAATTCTCAAAATGGCTGCCATGTGAAATGGCTTATTTAAGAACTCCTTTTTGAGGAGAGCTTTCAAGCAGAAAAAAGTTTGATGCAAAAAACGTGCATAAACACAGCATTTAGGAGCTTTATGCGTTTTCAAGCGTAGATTGGTTATAGTGAAAAATGAGCAGAGGGGAATGTTTTGGGGAAAAATGCTTATAAAAACAAATGTCCAAAAATAATCAAATTCTTGTATGAGCCACTATGAGAATTTTTTATGCTGCTTTTTCTGCCAGACGTTCTGGCATTTTTTTCAGCCGCCTAGTGTGCATGCACCCTATGTGTTTTATAAAATACTGCATCCCTGATATCCACTTGAATGCTAGCACTTTACTGCAGTAGTAGTTCCACTACTGAGATATTTAAGTAAAGGTCTCTAATTTGCCCTGCTTAGGAGATTCTAACAAATGTCTAGTTTAGGATATGCAGAGGATGCCATGTCTCTGTTCACAGCACTGAGAGAGAAAGAAACATAAGCCAAACACAGGACTGGATAAAAGTAGTGTGATGGCAGAGTAAAAAACAAAAATCAGATGGTTAGTTTAGAAAGGTATTTTTGGCTGCAGTCTAAAATAAAAGGAAATTGGACAATTACATGCTATATATGGAATGAATACAGCACAAAAAACAACCAAAAACATTAAAGGTCACCACATCTCAATATGAATCATAGAAAGATTATAACCTACTTCTCATGTAAATATTAAAAGAAAAAAAGTTCCACATGAAAAAAAAAAAAAAAAAAAAAAAAAAAAAAGAGTTCAGCAATGAGGCTTAAGAAAAACCCATAAAGGTAAGTATGATTCCAGTTCAAACAGGCCTTAGTCAAACTAACCAAATACAAACCTGTTCAACCTGATGTGATAATTATGTAAGCAAACTGACACTGCAAAGTGTTTCACTTCACATTTAGATAATATAGTAACTAAAATTAGTCCAGCACTACCTGTTTAGTAACATTTAAAAAAAAGTGTAACAATAAAAAAATCTCTGATCAAATCATAAATTTTGCTGTCAATTGATGAAAAATGTGCTTAAAATAATAAACATACATAATCCACTTCCACAACTATTTCATAAATTACAACATATAAACTTGTTTACAGTGCAAAATTGGCAATGTGTGACACAGATCAAACAAAAGTAAAAATATACTAAAGAAAACTGGGAATTAGACTGCACTAGGAAATCTCAACTTGTTCCAGAGGTTTTACTGGTACCGCATCCTCTAATACATGACACTGAAAAATAAAAAACAAAAATCCCTTACAAGAATAACTACTAGGACTTTTAGGGTACCACTCCATAGGACTATAAAAAAAAAAAAACCTTGTTTTTTATTATACAAGCATTAACCAGTTCACGCCCAGCCTATAGACAAATGACAACCAGGCAGGACATTCACCATGCTGGGTGGATGTCATACAGACATGGATTTAGACTTATGAATGGAAGTAGAAACTCTGAGGAACCTGCACAACACAAACTACCTCTAGGCAGAGAAGAGGAAAATTATTTTTTAGGCACTGAAGCTGGACAGAGAAATTGCAACAATATCATGGATGAAGCAAAAAGCCAAATCCCAGTAGAAAGAAAGAAGACTGGGTGTCAACACTCTTCATTCCTGATTGGGACCAGAAGGGTGTTTTCCAGGACACGGCCACTAGCTCAGTAAACATCTCACAGAAGTGATGGTAGCAAAAAAGGCAACCTTGCAAGTGAGTGTCAAAGAAGAATAATCAGGTACAGAGTATTCACAGCTCCTGGATCACATCATCTGAGACTGGAAGTTTATGTTTCACCTGAGGAAAGAACACTTGGGCTCAAACTACATATCGAACAAATCAAAGACTTTTTGTGATGAGTCTAAATCGGTGCTGAATTCTGAAGGTTCAATATAACAATAAAATCATATAAGTGGTGAAGCGCTCAACTTATATTTATCTAGTGAATACTCAAATCATATTAATAAAAAATAATTATAAATAATTATAAACTAGTGCAATATCTTCATACACATAACAACTATATCCCTGGTGATATAGTGAAAACTTATATCTTTTAAACTGTGCAAAAGTGAAAAAATACAATAATTAAATAAATAAATAGTGATGCCACGCTGTGAAATTACTGGCAAAAGTGTTCAAAATAATGTCACTCCATGCTGCAAATAGTGCTTTTCGTGTAAATCTTGACGTGACTCCCCTCAATAGCAGAAATGCCCCCTCACCTTCCACATTCGACCCTTGCGGGTCACAGAGCCTTTTTGTATATATCTCTTTCTCTTTGATGTTCTCCACTGCCTCCACCGACCATAATCCACCTCCAGGCAGTAAGTACCTCTCCAATTACTCCCCTCATGCACCGAACTTTGTCAGGTAAACCTCTCCTCCACTGCCACCTCCGACCAAATTCCTCCTCCAGGCAGTAAATATCATCCAATACCCCTCACACAATGGACTCAGGCTCAGAGTGATTCATGTAAAACGATAAAACAAACCTCCATAGTGTAACATCGCTTTATTAGACTGATCCAATATAATAAAATATTGCACTCACATGTCCCCACGATATTACAGGCAGTTTCCCATATGCTATGGGTATATACAGGAGTCCCAAGATGGCGTCCGAACCCGGAACCGGAAGTACGTCACCGCTACGTCGACGCGTTGCGCCACTGTCACGTGGCTTCTTCAGGATATCGTATTGGATAACCGCACTTCCTTTTAACTCCTCTACACAATCTACAAGGGGCGTGTACAATACCTCCATTTTCATGGAGCCCATTATACAAGGACAGCCGCGATCTCCCGCTGATTCCCCTAATTCCAAACTCTAAAAGGGCATAAGGAATTACCCATATATAAAAAACTACATGGGGCATATATATTTTCTCGTGGGACCCCCTGTATATAGGACAATATGCTAATCAATATACACAACACCCCATAAAAACCTTTTATTACACTACATAGGTAAGTATACTAAACCCAAAAAAATCCCATAAGTATAATATTGTAATTGACATAAAACCCAATAAAAAATCTACTCTTAATATTTCCCCTCCCACCTAGACATATGTATATCTAAATATGTGTATATAACAAATAAGCAAATATACACCAAAATATTTTTATAAAAATTATAAAAATATATACATAAAAAATATATAAAAATGTATATACCCATATACATAAAACACCATTACGTAAGTAAATATATTATTGTAATGGATTCCAATTATTTTATATTATAATTAATTTGAAGAAATATTGCAAATATTTAAAAACCATGATCTAAACTACTTCTAAAAAATTCTAAAAACTATAAAAAGGGCTCCTATATAGTACCCATACCACATGTTCACAACAATGGAATCATCTATAATATACAACCTAAACCATATATTGTTACAAATCATCTTAAAAATCATTAATGAAGCAATTGAGATCAAATTCAATGTTTAAGCCTCTAGGTGTCAGCGTTTGCATAAGGAAAATCCATTTGGACTCCGCCTGACTAATTGTTCTCACTTTGTGGCTCCCTCTCCAGTGCTTTTTATAACGTTCTACTCCCCAGAATTTCAAGCCCGAAGGGTCATTAGCATGATGGCTAGCAAAGTGTTTGGAAACATTGTGTTTTGGGTTCCCCTTTAATATATTTTTCACATGTTCTCTTAGTCTCACGCACAAAGCTCGTTTAGTGCGTCCCACATACTGCAAACCGCAGTTGCACTCTAAAACATAAATCACACCTTCAGTTTTACATGTGATAAAATCATTGATCTCAAATAAACGCCCATTACTATTAGCCATAAACTCTTTTTTCTTTTTATTTTGCCCTTTAGTGGCTTTGCAGACACTACATTTTTTACAGGGAAAAAAACCTGTAACATTAAACAAGGTACCCTCTCTATTAACCTTAGGAGGATCTAGTACATTCTTCATAATTTTGTTCCTGAGGGTGGGGGCTCTCCTATAGACAAACTTGGGTTGTTCTGGTAATAAATTACCTAAAATAGGATCCATTTTTAAAATTGGCCAATACTTTTTGAAAACATTTTGGATCTTTTTATATTGCAAATTAAAATCCAATATCACCGCTACCTGATCGGTCTTCTCCTTATCTTCATTTTTTATTTTGTTCCTGATAAGTTTCTTTCTATCCATATTGGCCACCTCAAGTTTATTTTTCTCGAGATCACACACAGCATAACCTTTGGATGCAAACCTTTTTTCCAGAATCATGGCCTGAGTCTTGTAATCTTCTTCATATGTACAATTTCTTTTTAACCTGATGAACTGGCCCTTAGGGATGTTCATTAACCAGGGGGGAAAATGACAACTCTCTATCGGGATGTAACCATTCCGGTCCACATCCTTAAAATGGGTTATAGTGCTAATAATTCCCCCTTTTACTTGAATGTCTAAATCCAAAAATTGAATAGACTGGTTACTACATTTCCATACAAACTTGATGTTCTTATTATTATTATTTAATTGATTCAAAAAATTCATCAATTTACTTTCATCCCCTTTCCATATGATGAACACATCATCTATATATCTTTTATACATTGCCAGTTCAGCTGGTTGGTTTTTATATATCGAATCTTGCTCCCAATGGGCCATGAACAGGTTCGCCACACTTGGGGCGAAACGGGCTCCCATAGCCACACCCCTAATCTGTCTATAAAAAGCCTTGTCATACCAAAAGTAATTGTGGCTCAGACTGAAATCCAAACATTGTACAATAAATTTCCTCTGCGTCCAATTCAGATTACTCAATTCCCTCAGACCCCATCCTGTAGCTTCTAGTGCATCTTCATGATTAATGATGGTATATAGCGAAGATACATCAGCGCTAGCCATTATCAAATTAGAACTCCCTTTTTCTTCCTCCAAAAGTTGAATGAGATGTTTGGTATCTCTCAAAAACGATACCGTATTCTGGACCAATGGCTGTAAAAAAGTATCTATATATTGGCCCAACCTGGCCAATACTGATTGAATACCGTTAACAATTGGCCTCCCCGGTGGGTTAACAGAATTTTTGTGCATTTTCGGAATAGTATAGATCACCGGTATACGGCAACATTCTGGTACCAAAAATCTCCCCTCTTTATTATTCAGTATCTTTTTCTTTTCACCTATTTTTATTAGCTGTTCTAATTCCTTTCTGTATATCCTTGTGGGGTCTTTTGATAATTTCAAATATGTGTCTTCATCATTCAACTGGGCTTGCAATTCACTGCAATAATATTCTTTAGAGAGTACAACGATTCCCCCTCCCTTGTCTGCCGGCCTTATTACTATATCATTCCTTTTCATTAATTTATTAACACCTATTTGGAATCCCTGATTGGCCTTTTTATTTGGAATATGTATATTCTCTAATTCTTTATTCACCATTTTTTTAAAAACTTCCACTTGATTATTGCTGTTAATCTGGGGATTAAAAACCGATTTGTTTCTCAATGTGGTATGGGTAAATTTGTCACAATTCTTAAAAGTACTAACTTTAGCTCCAGTGAGCCCTGCAAAATATTTCTTCAGATTCAATTTCCTTATGTATTTCTGTATGTCTATGTAGGTACTGAACTTGTCCATATTCTTAGGGGGTGCAAATTTGAGACCTTTATCAAGGACCATAATCTCTTCTCTCGAGAGGGATGTCCCACTGATATTAAAAATCCCTTCCCCTATTGGTCTCTTTTCCTTTTGTTTTTTACTTCCTCTGCAGCCCCTTCTCTTCCCGGGCTTTTTTGTTTCCCTGGTACTGGACTCTTCTCCCCTTTGCCCCTCTCTAAAAAATCCCTACTGGGATAATGATTAAGTGGTTCAAATCTATTCTGGGTTGGAACAGGACCCTGATTGTCATACCTAGGTGGATACCAATCTCCATTCCTAGGACTTCTCTCATAATACGGTTGATAATTCATCCCTTGTGGTGGATAATTCATCCCATATTGCGGATAATTGGTCCCCTGTTGCGGATAATAATTCCTAGGTGGTTGGTAATCTGACCTGGATGGTTTATTACCAACCATATAGATCAAATCCATCCAGGTCAGATTACCAACCACCTAGGAATTATTATCCGCAACAGGGGACCAATTATCCGCAATATGGGATGAATTATCCACCACAAGGGATGAATTATCAACCGTATTATGAGAGAAGTCCTAGGAATGGAGATTGGTATCCACCTAGGTATGACAATCAGGGTCCTGTTCCAACCCAGAATAGATTTGAACCACTTAATCATTATCCCAGTAGGGATTTTTTAGAGAGGGGCAAAGGGGAGAAGAGTCCAGTACCAGGGAAACAAAAAAGCCCGGGAAGAGAAGGGGCTGCAGAGGAAGTAAAAAACAAAAGGAAAAGAGACCAATAGGGGAAGGGATTTTTAATATCAGTGGGACATCCCTCTCGAGAGAAGAGATTATGGTCCTTGATAAAGGTCTCAAATTTGCACCCCCTAAGAATATGGACAAGTTCAGTACCTACATAGACATACAGAAATACATAAGGAAATTGAATCTGAAGAAATATTTTGCAGGGCTCACTGGAGCTAAAGTTAGTACTTTTAAGAATTGTGACAAATTTACCCATACCACATTGAGAAACAAATCGGTTTTTAATCCCCAGATTAACAGCAATAATCAAGTGGAAGTTTTTAAAAAAATGGTGAATAAAGAATTAGAGAATATACATATTCCAAATAAAAAGGCCAATCAGGGATTCCAAATAGGTGTTAATAAATTAATGAAAAGGAATGATATAGTAATAAGGCCGGCAGACAAGGGAGGGGGAATCGTTGTACTCTCTAAAGAATATTATTGCAGTGAATTGCAAGCCCAGTTGAATGATGAAGACACATATTTGAAATTATCAAAAGACCCCACAAGGATATACAGAAAGGAATTAGAACAGCTAATAAAAATAGGTGAAAAGAAAAAGATACTGAATAATAAAGAGGGGAGATTTTTGGTACCAGAATGTTGCCGTATACCGGTGATCTATACTATTCCGAAAATGCACAAAAATTCTGTTAACCCACCGGGGAGGCCAATTGTTAACGGTATTCAATCAGTATTGGCCAGGTTGGGCCAATATATAGATACTTTTTTACAGCCATTGGTCCAGAATACGGTATCGTTTTTGAGAGATACCAAACATCTCATTCAACTTTTGGAGGAAGAAAAAGGGAGTTCTAATTTGATAATGGCTAGCGCTGATGTATCTTCGCTATATACCATCATTAATCATGAAGATGCACTAGAAGCTACAGGATGGGGTCTGAGGGAATTGAGTAATCTGAATTGGACGCAGAGGAAATTTATTGTACAATGTTTGGATTTCAGTCTGAGCCACAATTACTTTTGGTATGACAAGGCTTTTTATAGACAGATTAGGGGTGTGGCTATGGGAGCCCGTTTCGCCCCAAGTGTGGCGAACCTGTTCATGGCCCATTGGGAGCAAGATTCGATATATAAAAACCAACCAGCTGAACTGGCAATGTATAAAAGATATATAGATGATGTGTTCATCATATGGAAAGGGGATGAAAGTAAATTGATGAATTTTTTGAATCAATTAAATAATAATAATAAGAACATCAAGTTTGTATGGAAATGTAGTAACCAGTCTATTCAATTTTTGGATTTAGACATTCAAGTAAAAGGGGGAATTATTAGCACTATAACCCATTTTAAGGATGTGGACCGGAATGGTTACATCCCGATAGAGAGTTGTCATTTTCCCCCCTGGTTAATGAACATCCCTAAGGGCCAGTTCATCAGGTTAAAAAGAAATTGTACATATGAAGAAGATTACAAGACTCAGGCCATGATTCTGGAAAAAAGGTTTGCATCCAAAGGTTATGCTGTGTGTGATCTCGAGAAAAATAAACTTGAGGTGGCCAATATGGATAGAAAGAAACTTATCAGGAACAAAATAAAAAATGAAGATAAGGAGAAGACCGATCAGGTAGCGGTGATATTGGATTTTAATTTGCAATATAAAAAGATCCAAAATGTTTTCAAAAAGTATTGGCCAATTTTAAAAATGGATCCTATTTTAGGTAATTTATTACCAGAACAACCCAAGTTTGTCTATAGGAGAGCCCCCACCCTCAGGAACAAAATTATGAAGAATGTACTAGATCCTCCTAAGGTTAATAGAGAGGGTACCTTGTTTAATGTTACAGGTTTTTTTCCCTGTAAAAAATGTAGTGTCTGCAAAGCCACTAAAGGGCAAAATAAAAAGAAAAAAGAGTTTATGGCTAATAGTAATGGGCGTTTATTTGAGATCAATGATTTTATCACATGTAAAACTGAAGGTGTGATTTATGTTTTAGAGTGCAACTGCGGTTTGCAGTATGTGGGACGCACTAAACGAGCTTTGTGCGTGAGACTAAGAGAACATGTGAAAAATATATTAAAGGGGAACCCAAAACACAATGTTTCCAAACACTTTGCTAGCCATCATGCTAATGACCCTTCGGGCTTGAAATTCTGG
Source organism: Staurois parvus (assembly GCF_062004578.1). Classification (NCBI taxonomy): domain Eukaryota; kingdom Metazoa; phylum Chordata; class Amphibia; order Anura; family Ranidae; genus Staurois; species Staurois parvus. Next base: position 170,338 of record NW_028318071.1, read on the forward strand.
GGAGTAGAACGTTATAAAAAGCACTGGAGAGGGAGCCACAAAGTGAGAACAATTAGTCAGGCGGAGTCCAAATGGATTTTCCTTATGCAAACGCTGACACCTAGAGGCTTAAACATTGAATTTGATCTCAATTGCTTCATTAATGATTTTTAAGATGATTTGTAACAATATATGGTTTAGGTTGTATATTATAGATGATTCCATTGTTGTGAACATGTGGTATGGGTACTATATAGGAGCCCTTTTTATAGTTTTTAGAATTTTTTAGAAGTAGTTTAGATCATGGTTTTTAAATATTTGCAATATTTCTTCAAATTAATTATAATATAAAATAATTGGAATCCATTACAATAATATATTTACTTACGTAATGGTGTTTTATGTATATGGGTATATACATTTTTATATATTTTTTATGTATATATTTTTATAATTTTTATAAAAATATTTTGGTGTATATTTGCTTATTTGTTATATACACATATTTAGATATACATATGTCTAGGTGGGAGGGGAAATATTAAGAGTAGATTTTTTATTGGGTTTTATGTCAATTACAATATTATACTTATGGGATTTTTTTGGGTTTAGTATACTTACCTATGTAGTGTAATAAAAGGTTTTTATGGGGTGTTGTGTATATTGATTAGCATATTGTCCTATATACAGGGGGTCCCACGAGAAAATATATATGCCCCATGTAGTTTTTTATATATGGGTAATTCCTTATGCCCTTTTAGAGTTTGGAATTAGGGGAATCAGCGGGAGATCGCGGCTGTCCTTGTATAATGGGCTCCATGAAAATGGAGGTATTGTACACGCCCCTTGTAGATTGTGTAGAGGAGTTAAAAGGAAGTGCGGTTATCCAATACGATATCCTGAAGAAGCCACGTGACAGTGGCGCAACGCGTCGACGTAGCGGTGACGTACTTCCGGTTCCGGGTTCGGACGCCATCTTGGGACTCCTGTATATACCCATAGCATATGGGAAACTGCCTGTAATATCGTGGGGACATGTGAGTGCAATATTTTATTATATTGGATCAGTCTAATAAAGCGATGTTACACTATGGAGGTTTGTTTTATCGTTTTACATGAATCACTCTGAGCCTGAGTCCATTGTGTGAGGGGTATTGGATGATATTTACTGCCTGGAGGAGGAATTTGGTCGGAGGTGGCAGTGGAGGAGAGGTTTACCTGACAAAGTTCGGTGCATGAGGGGAGTAATTGGAGAGGTACTTACTGCCTGGAGGTGGATTATGGTCGGTGGAGGCAGTGGAGAACATCAAAGAGAAAGAGATATATACAAAAAGGCTCTGTGACCCGCAAGGGTCGAATGTGGAAGGTGAGGGGGCATTTCTGCTATTGAGGGGAGTCACGTCAAGATTTACACGAAAAGCACTATTTGCAGCATGGAGTGACATTATTTTGAACACTTTTGCCAGTAATTTCACAGCGTGGCATCACTATTTATTTATTTAATTATTGTATTTTTTCACTTTTGCACAGTTTAAAAGATATAAGTTTTCACTATATCACCAGGGATATAGTTGTTATGTGTATGAAGATATTGCACTAGTTTATAATTATTTATAATTATTTTTTATTAATATGATTTGAGTATTCACTAGATAAATATAAGTTGAGCGCTTCACCACTTATATGATTTGATTTCACACATCTTGCGGTATAAAAGAATAGGTGATAGCAGCTTACTCACTAGGTTCTGTGGAGCGCAGGGGGATTTTTGTATTTTATTTCAATATAACAATAAACCTTTTCAAGAGTTGTAGTCTGCAGCACATAGCAAGTCGGAACCTGTACCGATTGTATCATCACACATGATACATGGGAAGCCAATCCTAAGAGAACACTTAGGATGAGGAGGAATGACCATCAAAACAAAAGTGCTGGATGTCCATGGCAAATTTAGTAAGCTTTAATGTGCTGAAAAAAATGTGAACATGCAAATATGTATTTCAGATGTCCCCATAGTCCAGAAAGTCAAAGAAAGGCTATGACAGACCCAGGGGATGCTAGCAGAAAATTTGTCCTCAAATGAAACATTCAGGGCCTGGAGATCCAAGAGGAAGTGAATACTCCCATATAGTTGGAAACAGGGAAAGTTGAACTAATATTACTTAAACCAGTGAACCGCAGGAATATGGGCAATATCTCCTAGATCCAAAAATCTGAAAATGCTGCATGGAGAACTTCTAGGAAGTGTGGAGACATGGGCAGGTGGAAGGACATGCAGTGGGAAGGAAACAGAGTGGGACTCTAGCTATAACCCTTATAGACAAATTAAATGAAAACAATCTTTCATGAGCTCAGGGTTGTGAAAAAGCAATTTCACTTCCCAATGACATTCTTAAAAAGGGTGGCTAGGACAGTGTCAAGTAATGTCCCTTGAAGGGCATTCCCTTGAAGTGTATGTCTTGCAAACGCTTTATACATGCCCCCTCCACAGCCCAATCTTTGACTGATATTAACTGATAGTTGGCTCCTATGGCATAAGACAGGAGATAAATAACCTTCTCACAATATTCTAGGGTTGCCAACATAAGCTTCTGGTACATCACACTATAGGATCAATTTGGAGGGAGGATGGATCTGTCCACAATAGTCCAGATCCATGCACAGGTGAATTCTCATAAGACATACATGTGAAACTCAAAAAATTAGAATATCGTGCAAAAGTTAATTTCAGTAATGCAACTTAAAAGGTGAAACTAATATATGAGATAGACTCATTACATGCAAAGTAAGATAGTTCAAGCTGTGAGTTGTCATAATTGTGATGATTATGGCTTACAGCTCATGAAAACCCCAAATCCACAATCTCAGAAAATTAGAATATTGTGAAAAAGTGCAATATTCTAGGCTCAAAGTGTCCCACTCTAATCAGCTAATTAAGCCATAACACCTGCAAAGCGTTCCTGAGCCTTTAAATGGTCTCTCAGTCTGGTTCAGTAGGAATCACAATCATGGGAAAGACTGCTGACCTGACAGTTGTGCAGAAAACCATCATTGACATCCTCCATAAGCAGGGAAAGCCTCAAAAGGTAATTGCAAAAGAAGTTGGATGTTCCCAAAATGCTGTATCAGAGCACATTAATAGAAAGTTATGTGGAAGGGAAAAGTGTGGAAGAAAAAGGTGCACAAGCAGCAGGGATGACTGCAGCCTGGAGAGGATTGTCAGGAAAAGGCCATTCAAAAGTGTTGGGGACTTTCACAAGGAGTGGACTGAGGCGGGAGTCAGTGCATCCAGAGCCACCACACACAGAAGGATCGTGGATATGGGCTTCAAATGTCATATTCCTCTTGTCAAGCCACTCCTGAACAACAAACATCAGAAGCATCTTACATGGGCTAAAGAAAAACAGACCTGGTCTGTTGCTCAGTGGTCCAAAGTCTTCTTTTCTGATGAGAGCAACTTTTGCATCTCATTTGGAAAGCAAGGACCCAGAGTATGGAGGAAGAATGGAGAGGCACACACTGCAAGATGCTTGAAGTCCAGTGTGAAGTTTCCACAGTCTGTGTTGATTTGGGGAGCCATGTCATCTGCTGGTGTTGGTCCACTGTGCTTCATTATGTCCAGGGTCAACGCAGCCATCTACCAGGAGATTTTGGAGCACTTCATGCTTCCTTCCGCAGACGAGCTTTACGGGGATGCTGACTTCATTTTCCAGCAGGACTTGGCACCTGCCCACACTGCCAAAAGCACCAAAACCTGGTTCAATGACCGTGGGATTACTGTGCTTGATTGGCCAGCAAACTCGCCTGACCTGAACCCCATAGAGAATCTATGGGGCATTGCCAAGAGAAAGATGAGAGACATGAGACCGAACAATGCAGAAGAGCTGAAGGCCGCTATTGAAACATCCTGGTCTTCCATAACACCTCAGCAGTGCCACAGGCTGATAGCTTCCATGCCATGCTACATTGAGGCAGTAATTGCTGCAAAAGGGGCCCAAACCAAGTATTGAGTACATATGCATGCTTATACTTTTCAGAGGTCCGATATTGTTCTATGTACAATCCTTGTTTTATTGATTGCATGTAATATTCTAAATTTTCTGAGATTGTGGATTTGGGGTTTTCATGAGCTGTAAGACATAAATCATCACAATTGTGACAAATCACGGCTTGAACTATCTTGCTTTGCATGTAATGAGTCTCTCTCATATATTAGTTTCACCTTTTAAGTAGCATTACTGAAATAAATGAACTTTTGCACGATATTCTAATTTTTCGAGTTTCACCTGTATATTATTAAGATGGGAACTCCTGGATCAACAGTGGGACAGTCCACATCTGATAAAGAACTCCTCAAAAGGTAGATGGGCTTTAAAACTTGTGTGAAAAGAGAGGCTTAACACTAGTCTTTCAGGCCCCATAGGGTACACCAAGCTTGAGATCTAAGGCAGCTAACGGTATAACTATAGACATGCAGGAAAGTGGGGTCTGCAGTAATCACAGAAAGGAAAGATCAATCCCTATAGGTTCCCAGAAAAGGACATCAAGCCCTATTAGGTGCTCTGGGAATTATGTGGGATAACCAGCAGAAAGTACCAAGGAGACCACACAACCAGGAGGAAGGTCCCCACAGTCACATTGCACCCTGGTGTTGTCTTATCAATTATGAAGTCTACACAGAAACAGTTCATAAGACAAATCTGTTGTCTTATATTAACCACTTGCCTACCAGGCACTTATACCCCCTTCCTTACTAGGCCAATTTTCAGCTTTCAGCGCTGCCGCACTTTGATTGACAATTGCGCGGTCATGCAACATTGTACCCATATGAAATTTTGATCATTTTTTTCTCACAAATAGAGATTTCTTTTGGTGGTATTTAATCGCCACTGGGCGCTTTACTTTTTGCGCAATAAATTAAAAAATTGCAAAAAATTAAAAAAAAAAAAGTTTATTTGTTTCTTTTATAAAATTTTTCAAACAGGTATTTTTTCTCCTTCACTGATTTGTGTTGATGAGGCGGCACTGATGGGAACTGATAGGCGGCACTGATAGGCAGCACTAAAGGGCACTGATAGGCAGTACTAATGAGGTGGCACGGATAGGCGGCACTGATAGAGCACTAATTAGGGGTCACGGATAGGCGGCACTGATATGCAGCACTGATAGGCGGCACTGATAGGTGACACTGATGATGGGTACTGATAGACAGCACTGACTGGCATCACTTCTGGGCACTGACTGGCGGCACTGACTGGCACAACCCCTGGGCACTGACTGGTGGCACTGACTGGCAGCACTTCTGGGCTGCACTGGTGGGTGGCACTGGTGGGCAGCACTGGTGGATGGGCACAGGTGGGTGGCACTGGTGGGCACAGGTGGGTGGGCACAGGTGGGTGGGCACAGGTGGGTGGCACTGCTGGGCACATGTAGGTGGCACTGCTGGACACAGGTGGGTGGCACTGCAGAGTGGCACAGGTGGGTGCACTGCTGAACACAGGTTGGGGCACTGATGGGCACAGGTGGGGGCACTGCTGGGAACGGGTGGGCGGGGCTAGTGGGCGCACTGCTGGGCGGAACTTGCGGGTGTCACTGCTGGGCACCGATCATCAGGGCACTGATAATCAGTGCCCTGATGATCGGTGCCGATCCCCGCTCTGACAACTGCCGGTTCTCGGCAGTACTTTCCTCACGATCTGACAGCGTGAGGAAAGTGCAGCCGAGAACCGGCACTTGCATTTCCCTGTGATCAGCGTGTCATTGGACACCGCTGATCACGTGGTAAAAGGCCGGTGGGATCGGCCTTTCACCACATCACGTGATCAGCTGTGTCCGTAGGACACAGCGATCACGGAGATCGCCGGGTGCGCGCCCCCTGGGGCGCGCAGGAGAGCGCGTTCTGGGAGGACGTCATATGACGTCCACTCAGAACTGGCCGGCCGCGGTGAAGCCGTCATTCGGCTATGCGCGGTCGGCAAGAGGTTAATGAAGAGGAACAATGATGCATATTTATAAATGCACTTTTCTCACAGCAACTATTTCAACTATTCTTTTCCAGAGATGCATTTATTCGGATAAGGATATTTGTTACAGATGACAGAAATCCAGCTGAATACTTGTAAATGTTACAATGAACAAACAACCCTCAAAGTCCCATTTAAGATACTTCATAACAGAGATACTACACAGTCCAGCATATGTCCGATCTAGAATATGCACCTAGGTAGCTTCCATGCATGCAATAATGTAAGTTATGATCTATACCTGTGCTCCCATATTAATCTCCCTGGCGGTATTCCCGAGTGTAGCTCGGGGTAAAATTTCAGTACCACAAGCGGTAACCCCAAACTACACTCAGGCTTACCATGCGGCGTTCCTCAGTGATTCCCTGCAGCACGTACCTTGTCCTTTGCTCCCGTGATGTGTCCCCTGCATCTCCTCCGGCCGATGCCAGCATCCGTGTTCCTGTCCCTGTGACGTCGGGACGTACGGGCGCCGGAACCGGCAGAAAATTTGAAAGTTTTAAAAAATGTCTTTTTTTTAAAACTAATATTACATAGCAAAACATTGCGGTTTCAAAGCATTTCACATACATTTTGTCCCTACTGCTTTGTCCTGTGATCTGCCTGCATTTTGACTGTTCTTTCTGCCTGGAAACTGGCAAAACGGACGCCTCTGGTCAAGTCAGGAGGCGTTGAAGCCTCCTATTCTCGTCTATGGTGCCGCTCCGCAAACGCCCGGCGTTTGCGGTGCGGTTGCGACGTGGTAGCGGGGTGTTTGCGGAGCGGTAACACCACTCAAACTGCATTATAGGCATTTGTAGGGCGGTATTAACGCTCGGCAAACGCCTAGCAACCGCCGCTAAATCGCGCATGCAGCGTTTGCGGAGCGTTAAAAACGCTCCGCAAACGCCGGACCAACGCTTGCCAAACGCTATAGGGGCATTTGGCAAGCGTTGGTAAAACAGCCAAGTGTGAACGAGCCCTTAGACCAGCTAGAGAACAGCAATAGTAAATCAGAACCACTTGCAGAATTGAGTGATAATGATTTGTGGGGAAATTCGTCAGACATTGAAAACGATTCTGCGACTTTGCTCAGCGATGTGCGAACTAGGCGCTATATTTCAAATTTCAGTGGTTTTGGTTTGATTATATTATTGAATTAAATGTATTATATTATTTTTTATTATTATTTATTAAATTATAATTTGTGATTTCGTGTTTCAAGTTTCATCATATCCGAAATGTTTACTAGACTCTTGTTCGGACAGATTTCAGTGAGGTATTCCTAAAAATGACAGGCCTACAATAAAAAAAACTACATATTTCCATGCAAAATAATGGTACCGCTTTCAGCACCAAAAATCTGAAATAATCATACCGCCAGGGAGGTTAATGACAGGAAGAACCTAGTCTATACCGGTGGTCCCACATTAATGACAGGAAGAAAAGTCCTCTCCCAGCCAAAATAACTTCCCTTGAAATAGTTTACTGGAGGGGTTTCTGATTGGCTGACAACACTTTTGATCTTATGTGAAAAAAACTTCTTGTCATTACTATAGATAACAAATAGGGTCACTATAGTGTTTTACCAGATACACAAGTCATCCTTTCACCATTTCCCATGAATTACCCCCTGGAGTCTACCATCAATAAATACTTCTTGTATGGTCAAATCACATTCTTTATCTTCAAAGAGTACATTGTTTACAAGTTTAAGGATGATAAACAGGCTATTCCCCAAATACCAAGGTGACCTTCCATAAAATTAACATAGCAAAGAGTTCTTTGATGTGTAAAGTGGTTTGGTCACTGGCCTGTCCCAGAATGACTAGTATGGGTTTCAATTATATATATATATATATATATATATATATATATGAATGACACAATATACTACACCTGGAATGTGAAGCAGAGCTGGAGCCTTACAGCATGCAGAAAGCCTTTCCGCTGGTAATAGGGTTGCCATGAATCCCTAGACATGGAAACCTCCTGAAATTATGCCATCAGCTCTCACCTGCATATTCACAGTTCTGTACATTCATAACATTGGTGCTGGCTTGCGCATTCATAATATGACCACTGTGCTCACCCCCAAATGGCCCACCAGAGGTTCTGCCTAGGAGAACATGCTGTCAGACCACTCCAGGTTAGCCTAAGGAGGATGGGGGGGGGCTGTTCTCTTCTATTTACTGTATCAGGGGGTTCCCTCACCATGACAGCCCACGTCTTCACCAGAACATGTCCAGCTGGAGAGACATTGCGACTGACAGCAGATGGGTGGTTTGGCCACCATCAGGGGCCACCACTGGGCTGTGCTTTTGTTTTCTGCCTAGTGTCCTACTCTTGAAGGCCGCTCTGTAGACCAGTGGTCAGAGAATCAAGATCTCTGCTGTGATCTTCAATGAACCAAAGGGAAACTGTTTTTTTCCATTTGCATAGCAAACATAAGTTTGCTTTAATGATTAGGAAGGAGCTTCAGGTTTGGGCCAAATCTAATTCAGTCTGATTTTTGCTCAGTTGGTGTTAAGTGAATGGCTAAATTGAATGAGGAGATTGCTCACCCATTGAATGCTCCATTGAATACCAAACCCATGGCTGCAGCAGGAGGTAGTACAATTAGCAGCAATATTACTACAGTTGTTAAATGTGATAACATCCTGCTTAGGTTGTTAGAGAGACAGCAGTAGCCAGCGCCCTGACAACCATTGTGCCATCCCCACCTGACATTCATGTTCATATAAAGTGCAAAAAGAGTCCATCCACCCAAAATTGATAAGTCAAATCAGAAATTAGTCTTCACAACGAAGTGCAGCCCAATATTTCATTTCAAACTTTCAGGGGTCTCGAAGATATAAGAATGAGAGAGCACTGAATAAAAACTGCACAGGCAGCTCTGAACTCACTCCTCCTGTCAAAAGCGCCACATCCCAACAAAAAAGGCACAGAGGAGAGGATAACCACATAGCATAAAACGTTTTTCTTTATTTAAACATAGCAAGAAACATTGGAAACACATTCACATAATATAGTGCTCATTCAGCACTAAAAGATCAAGTGTATATGTGTTTGAGGGTGCCAACAGATGATAGTCTAGAACAGATTTTAAGGGGGACCCCACACAAGCAAAAAAAAAAAAAAAAAAAGAAAAGAAAAAACTAAACAAAAAAAGTGTATTGTAGAGTCTATGGATTTCACGCCTTTGTTTACACTCAGCCGTCAGCTAGGGAGCTGTCATTCATTAGGAGCAGATCATGCCAGAGGTCTTTCAGAGGTCAATAACTTTCAATATTTTAAAATCTGCAGCTGTTATTAAAATTATACCTAATAATCCTCACGAGGATCCTTGTTCAGACCCTTACTGTTATAGGGTGATAAGTCTTTTAGCCCTGTCTTCCAATTGTGATACTAAGTTGTCACATGAGATTCTCATTGAAACTAGGGGCATTTGTTTTGTTTCAACACACATTGCACACCCATGGTCCACTAGTCATCATCAAGAAGCCCAAGAAATGCTGTGCAGGCATTACTGGAAAATGTGCATACAAACAGGAAGTGGCTGCAAGAACGCCAACAGGAGAACACTCTACCAACCTAAATTTCATTCAGTTAGGGTTTACAGATGTATAATGAACCTTAAATTTGGATGTTGGATTAGCGAAATTTCCTTTACCAAATAGTACTAATTCAGTTACTAACTACAATGCAATACGGAGTAGTAATTATATCAGAATTACTGCAAAGTTTAATGGCCTTTGACACATGTTAAGTATGTACCCGAGACTGTGTTCTTACCGATGACCTTGTCCTTGGTTCTCTTTGCAGAGATAGTTGGTATATCTCATCCTCTGATCGATATTGGTCTAGGGATACCTAAAGCGTAGAAATGGTGCAAAAAATTAAATTAAATTTATTAGTAAGCTCATTCAAACTTTTTTCCTAATTAATAAAATTATCATCATTAGTGAATTTCACTTATGTCCAAACACACAAAAAAAAAACAGTCAAAATGTTATTGTGTCGTATATTTCAGCTGTTGTCAATGAGAATTTGCCAAAGGCATATAACAAAACAGCAGGCTTAATTTATGTGCCAGCATGTTAAGAACCAATACATTCAAAATATTTTTTTATCCTTTTTAAAATTAGGTTTCCGGTGGCAAGAAAAATCTACCACAATGTTTAATGTTCTCTATTAAGAAAATATAATTTAAAAGATCATATACTGTTGAAAAATGTAGTGGTCCTTCTTGTTTTATAATTTAAAAAGAAAAAAAATTGAGTTATATCTAGTTTATAAGGATTACATTAATTGTATTGCAGCAGCTATGATGCTTCCCACTTAAGATGCTCCAGTTTTTTTAATTATGTTTTTTAGTGCAGTGCTGAATTTTATTAATGCAATTAAGAGGAGATTAAAAGGCATAATGACCAAAATAGACTATCCTACTTCCATTCCCAAAATAAAATAAAGTGCCTTATATCTCTATTTGGTAACAAACCATGATTACTATCCAAACCTACTATTGGATCACCATTTATTTTCTATCATTCACTGATAATTCTGTAGCATGTAAACATTACATCAATTTTAGGATACTTTCAGGCTTAAAGTTGAACTCCAGGAAAATATTTATTGTAAACAAAACAATGTAAATAAGATATCCTCTAATGAGTAGTATCTTAATGTGCTGCTGAGTACTGTACAATAGCAGTCCTGTGGTATTCCATGTGGCTTTTAAATGTGCCCTGCCTCCATATGCTCTGATGATGTCCTGAGAGGTCTCTATGCGCCTAATGACAGTTGCTATTTGGAAGCCTATTTACAGCATTTATATAGAGCCAACAATTTGTGCAGTGCTTTACAATACAAAGGGGGACAGTACAATTACAATACAGTTCAATACAGAAGGAATAGGAGGGCCCTGCTCATGGAGCTTACAATCTATAGGAACAATATAGTGTAGCACAACAAATTAATCTCTCATATATATAAAAAAAAAAAAAATTTTAGTCCCAAAAATAGGTAGGCCTACTGAGGAAGCCTGAATCTGAGGCATAACGCATATAGATGGAAGGAGCTGAGCCCTAGATGTTTTGAATTGATGACCATCCATTTTCGGATGATGGATTGAACAGTGCTCTGAGATGTTAAAAGCTTGGGACATTTTTTTTTTATAACTTAGCCCTGCTTTAAACTTCTCCACAACTTTATCCCTGACCTGTCTTGTATGTTCCTTGGCCTTCATGATGCTGTTTGTTCACTAATGTTCTCTATCAAACCTCTGAAGGCTTCACAGAACAGCTGTATTTATACTGAGATGAAATTACACATACAGTAGGTGTAATTAGGTGACTTCTGAAGGCAATTGGTTCTAATAAATTTTAGTTAGGGGTATCAGGGTAAAGGGGGCTGAATACAAATGCAGGTCACACTTTTCTGATATTTATTTGTAAAACATTTTTGAAAAGCATTTATCATTCTTTCCACTTCACAATTATGTGCCACTTTGTGTTGGTCTATCACATAAAATCCCAATAAAATACATATACGTTTTTGATAACATGATAAAATGTGGATAATTTCAAGGGGTATGAATACTTTTTCAAGACGCTGTATATGAGAGCGTCAGCTGGAGGAGTGTATACTGTGGCAGTACCAGGAGAGGAGCTGGAGGAAGACCACAGAGAGTGTACACAAGTGTGTCCATATGTTGAGAGCATAATGATCTATTGATGAAGTCATAAAGTGAGGCGAGCAGGTTTTTCACCTAACGGTGGTGGCATGGTTGGCACTGAAGAAGAGAGATTTATTTTATACACATAGCACAGTGGTGTTATAAGATACTTTTTTATGGGACTTTATTTTTGGATTCATTTTTATAAGAAGTTTGTTTGTTACACTACACTATATTCTTATATATTTTGGTATAGGTGTTGTGAAGTCACTAAGTGTTTTAGCAGCAACTATTTAAAGCACTATTGTATATTTTTAGGGTGTGCTGCGATGATTGGATAGGGTTTAAATCTAAAGGACCACCTATAACTTGGGTTTTTAACAGCTGGTATGCATGTGGTGGTGGATGTTCAGCGATTGAAGCTGAATACCATTTAAAGCACTGTGTGCTTTTTGCCATTCACTTTAGAGTGGAACACTGGTTATTGTGTCACTCATGCACAGTTGATATATATTTATATTGTTTTATTGTACACATTAGTTTCCCCAATATTTAAAGGCACAGTTCAACAATATTTAGTTATTTAAGCTTCTTTGTACTTAGTGCTCCACTAATCAATACTCAAGAGAACACCAAGCGCAGTTTTTATTTTATTCTATTTTCAAAGCACTGTTAAACAAAAAATATTTTCTGAGAATACAACTGCTGACTTGAGAATGAAGAGAGATATGTTACTGATGCTTTAGGCTGGTTCTTTGAAATTAAAGAAGAATGGAGCAGGGGCCGGGCCATCTAGAAGGACAGGGTTGTGGCTGTGAAGGCCTAAAGTGACCTTCTCTGTTTCTGCCTGCAGGACAGATGGTTCTATTCTTAGACTGCCCAGTCCCAAGCAATGTTACTGAGATTGGACGCAGGATCTCCAACTCAGTGGATTTTGCTATTACTCCCTTTGCGAACTAAGCCAGACTTTATTTTGCTGCTCAGATAGGCTGATCTGTGAACATCTCCAAGACCGTTTAGTCCCTAACATTTCCTTAGGAGAGGCTCCTCCTTCAATTTATAAGGACGGTTTGGGAAAAAAAATAATGCTAAAGTACCTTGCTCAAGATAGCTAGCCAGAGTTAGGGCTATGTTATGTTTGATTTTTTGCTATTTTCCTTCTCACTGTTTGCAGGTACTCGAGGACGACTGTCTCCCTGCTACAGTACAGAAGAAGACCTCTTCATGCCATGAAAGATTTCCCTTGAGAGGGAGGCACTTCACGCCTTTTGCTCTTACACTTTTTTGTAAATATGTTATTGTCCATGTAAATTTGCTGCCTGCTGCTAGTGTTAGTTATCTAGGGTCAGGCTGTGTACATACAGTGCTCAGCATAAATGAGTACACCCCCAACAGATTTGTCAGAAAACATTTACTTTACTTTCAGAATCAACATTTTCTATGGGACACTATACTACAAAATACTCCCACAAATGCGGGCCATTGATTGCAAACAAGATTTGTTAATCTGCACACACAAAAAGTGTTTTTCCTAACAAATTCATTCAAGACCATGTTGCAAAAATGAATACACCCCAATGAAAGTCTTAGAAGCAAAGCTAAATATTAGACAACAAAATCCTAATAAAGAGGAATTAAACTACAGGCGAGTCTATTTATTCATTAAACAGATGTCCAGCCGACATTGATTATAAAAAGGGCATTACGTAAAGAAAATCTCTTCCCAAGTTATGCTGTCAGCAATGGCACCACATGGAAGCGAAATGTCACCAGGCCTGAGAAAGAAAATAATTTCTTTACACAAGAAAGTTGAAGGCTACAAGAAGATTAGCAAAGCTTTACTTATCAGTCAGAATACTATAATAAAGGTGATACAAATATTTAACAAAGATTAAACTGCAACAATCTCAGAGAGACGTCCAGGCCATCCATGGTAGTTAACACCTCAACAGGAGTGTCTCATGATGAGGATTGAAGAAAATCAATATGAAAGTTCATTGCCATTAGCTAAAGAAGTAGAAAGCCAAACTGGGGTGATTGTTTCCCATGACACAATATGGCATATACTGCAGAGGAATGGCATGCATTGGTGTCGTCCATGAAGGAAGCCTCTACTAAAGTCCATGCACAAAAAAGCCCACCTAGAATTTGCCAGGACCCATGCTGAAAAAGAAGAAGAATACTGGAACTCTGTACTCTGGAGTAATGAGAGCAAGATAAATGTTTTTGGAACTGATGGCTTCATAACTGTATAGCGTCGCAAAGGTGAAGAGTACAATGAAAAATTAATGGTGCCTAAAGTGAAATGTGGTGGTAGCAGTGTCCTTCTTTGGAGAGTGCATGAGTGCTGCTGGTGTCAGGGAGCTGCATTTCATTGATGGTATCATGAACTCAAATGTACTGCTCTATATTTAGAGAGAATATGCTACCATCACTCTGTGCCCTTGGTCGCCATGCATTTTTCCACCAGAACAATGATCCAAAACACATCTAAGGCCACTGTTACATTTCTGAAGAAGAACCAGCAGAAAGTGATTCAGTGGCCAAGTACAGTATGTCTCCTGATCTGAACCCAATCGAACACCTATGGGGAAATCTGATGAGACAAGTTGAGCATCACTCTCCATCCAGGCTCTAAAAGAATTCTTCTTGAAGAATGGAAAAATATGTTACACTATGTTGCCAACTTGTTCATTCGATGCCTAGAAGACTTGGTGTTGTCTTTACAAATCATGGGGGTCATATAAAATACTAGATGTAGTCGTTTTTGTTGTGGGGTGTATTCATTTTTGCATCAACTAATTTGAGTAAAAGTGAAGATTTTGTAGTCTAAGTTACATTATTAACCTTACTTTCATGTAATGAGCTAAACAAATGCTCTATAAAACTCAGTTTTGTGACAATTTTGGAAATTGTTCTTGTGTTCGTTGAAATATGGATTAAAATCTTACTTTTCAAAGGGGTGTACTCATTTATTTTGAGCACTGTACTTCTGTATATTTGTAAGCATGCAAAAATGTCTTTATTTTTTATACAAATATTTCTTTTGTACATATTTTCCCCCTTTTCCCTTCCTTTTTCTGTATGGGATGCCCTTCTCCTGGGCTCAGGAGCCATTTTTTCTTATTTTTGTCCCCCAGCCGATAAGGACATGGCTGTTTTCAGTGGCGGGTGAATGTAGCATCCTCCTAGTTAGCTATAGGGAGCTATAGCTTCAATTGCTAGAGGCCAAGTAGCACCCTGGGTGCAATAGTCAGAAGGTCAAATTCTGGTAAGAGCTGAGAGGCTCTGCAGAGCATCACTCTGGAATTTCCCCCCTGCTCTAGGACTTTGGAGAAAGATCTAGAAGCAGTGGGCAGAGGTGGAGTGGATGGACTGTACTCTTAGAGGATCCTAGCCAATCCCCAACAGGAGGCTTGGCAAGGGGCCAGGATAGCCTTTAAGAGTAACTGAGCCTGCTCAGCAGCAGGAGCATTGGAAGAGAGTTTGGGTGGAAGATGGAGAAGTGAGGCTGGAGAGAGGAGCCTGGGAGGGGGTTTACCAACAGGCAGGAGGACCTTGGAAGAAGGAAAGCTTGGGACTTCACTGGCACCCTGAGAGAGAACCACCTGTGAGGTGGGGAAAGAGGTCCAGCTAGAAGGCCTGGTACCAGCTAAAGACCCACCAGCAACACAGGAGAAGGACTGAGTGAGTAGACCTGCACCCGCCAGATATAGGAAGGGTCACTCTGGTTGGAAACCAGATTAGCAACTACTCAGGACTGTTCACACTGCAGTGGCAGGCACTGGATCCCCTGCCCAGGGATTACCCTCACAACAGCTGGATTAACAAAAGAAACAGCAGCACGGGATCTCCGTCAGCAATATATGTGATTTTATTGAAACAATTAAAAAAAGTACATGTAAAATTCTTGCCAAGTGGCAGGTACAGATCTCAGTCTGCGCGACAGACTCTCCGCATCTTTACGCCCTGATGTGAAACCTTTCACCTCCCTCAATTGACCAGCACTCCGCTCACTCTCCCAATATGCCACCTGCACTCCTTCTCGTACTCATCTCCTCCATTCACAAAATCTCCTCCCACTACCCCCCTACTCCCCCAAAACAACTATACATATCGGACCCTCACTACTTCCATCTCCCCACTACAGCTCTCACCACCTCCTCCTGATACTCCACTCTCCCACCGACCCACACGCCACCACTAACAGACCCACATGCTTTTGCACATCCCGCTCCCATGCCACCTTTCTCACCCTTCTCCTAACCACGGGGGACATCTCCCTGAACCCTGGCCCTCCACTGTCTCACTCACCCACACAGCACCCTCCCGCTTCCACATCCTGCAGCAACCCCCGCAACTTAGTATCTGTCCCCCTGCTCCCTAAAACCACCCCCCCCCCATTTTCGTGTGCACTCCTGAACGCCCAATCGGTGTGCAACAAGCTCACCGCCATCCACAACACCTTTGTTTCCCGCTCCCTTAACCTCCTAGCGATCACGGAAACCTGGATCCAGGCCACTGATTCCACCTCCCCTGCAGCACTCTCCTATGGAGGTCTCACCTGGACCCACTCACCCAGACCCAACGGTCGTAAAGGTGGTGGGGTTGGTTTGCTCCTGTCACCTCAGAGCACCTTCCGAGTCTTCCCAAACCCCCCCTCTCTGTCCTTCTCCTACGAGGCCCACTGCATCTGACTATTCTCCCCAACCCCCCTGAAGATTGCCGTAATCTACCGGCCTCCTGGACCAGTATCCCACTTCCTTGATGACCTTTCCTTCTGGTTACCCTTCTTTCTCTCCTCCGAGCTACCCACCATCATCCTTGGGGATTTCAACATCCCTGTCAACATTGGCAACCCAGCCACATCCCAACTCCTCCACTTAACCTCCTCCTTTGCACTTGCACAGTGCATACAATCCACCACCCACTCTGACGGAAATATCCTGGACCTTGTCTTCTCCAACCGCTGCGCTCCCCACAACCTCACAAACACCCCCTTCTCTCTCTCTGACCACAACCTTATTACCTTCTCTATCTCCTCGTCCTCTAACCCCTACCCCTCCAAATGTCATACTACTACCAGCCGTAACCTCCGCAACCTGAACCCTGCCCCCCTCCACTCTACAGCTGATCAACTCCATGACAGCATCCTCCCCCTGCCCTGACCTGGCTATAACAACGCGCTGTCAACAGCCCTTGACTCACTAGCACCTTTAACCACACGAAACATCAGACCCCGACCGCTCCAGCCCTGGCAGACTGATCACACCAAAACTCTCAAATGACACAGTAGTGCCCTGGAGCGACTATGGCGCAAAACCAGATCCCAACAAGCCTTCACCCGCTATAAATCTGCCTTTCACACCTACACCTCCTCCTTCCACGCCGCTAAGCAAGCCTACTTCCTGACCCTCATCAAGACCCTCTCCTCCAATCCTCGCCGACTCTTCTCCACCTTTAAGTCTACTCTCTCCGCCCCCACCTTCACCCAGCACCTCACTCACCGCCCTTGAGATTGCCAATCTCTTCAAAAACAAGACTGACACAATCCACAGAGACTTCGTTGCTGCTCAAACTCCCTCCAACCCCGTCCCCTCTCACACAGCTACCCCCTCATCACCCCTCTCCCACGGCCCCACCACTGCTCTGACCTCCACCCCACCCATCATTCCTCACACTGAAGCCCCTTCAACACTCCACACCTTCGACCTTACTACCATCGAGGAGGTCTCCAAGGTCTTCTCTGATGCCCGCCTCACCACCTGCCGCCTCGACCCTATCCCCTCACAACACCTACGACCTCCCTCCCCCTCCATCCTATGCTCCCTCACCCACATGTTTAATCTCTCCCTCTCTTCCGGCGCATTCCCCTCCCCTCTGAAGCATGCACACATCACCCCCATACTTAAAAAGCCCTCCCCGGACCCCAATGACCCGAACAACCTCAGTCCCATCTCCCTGCTCCCATTCACATCCAAACTCCTCGAGCGCTTAGTCTACACTCGTCTAAGCTCTCACGTCAATGACATGAACCTCCTCGATCCCCTACAGTCCGGCTTCCATCCCCTACACTCCACCGAAACTGCCTTACTCAAACTCTCCAACGACCTTCTAACCGCCAAAGCTAATGGCCACTATTCAGTGCTCCTACTCCTTGATCTCTCCGCGGCCTTCGACAGTCGACCATCCCCTCCTCAAAAAACTACACTCCCTCGGCCTCAGAGATTCCGCTCTCTCCTGGCTCTCATCCTGCCCATCACAATGCTCTTTCAGCGTTACCTAAACGCTCCGTCCTCGGGCCCCTTCTCTTCTCCATCTACACCTCCTCCCTTGGCCAACTCATACACTCTCATGGCTTCAACTACCACCTCTATGCCGACACACAAATCTCTCAACCCCTCGCCTCACCCCCTCAGTCTCCACAAACCTACTGAACGACATATCAGACTGGATGTCGCTCCACTTCCTTAAAGTGAACCTCTCCAAAACAGAGCTCCTAGTCTTCCCCCCCCAGCCCACACACCACCCCCATTGACTTCTCTATCACGTCCAACAATGCCACTATCAGACCCGCCCCACAAGCCAGAGTACTTGGTGTCATTCTGGACTCCAACCTATCCTTCCAGCCCCAAGTCCAATCATTAACAAACTCATGCAGACTCCACCTCCGCAACATCGCCAAAATATGCACGTTCCTAACCCCAGAAACCACTAAACAGCTCATCCACTCCCTCATCATATCATGACTCAATTGCTGCAACTCCCTCCTTACTAGCCTGCCTCGCCACAGGCTATCCCCGCTTCAGTCGATCCTGAATACGACAGCCAGACTCATTCACCTTACCAACCGCTCCGTTTCCACCACCCACCTCTGCCAATATCTCCACTGGCTTCCGATTGCGCAACGGATCAAATGCAAAACCCTAAACACTGACGTACAAAGCTGTCCACCATACTGCCCCAAATTACATCACCGACCTAATATCCAAGTACCACCCAACACGCACACTCCGCTCCTCACAAGACCTCCTTCTCTCTAGTTCCCTGGTCTCCTCCTCCCATGCCCGCCTCCAGGATTTCTCCAGGGTGTCACCCATCCTCTGGAACTCCCTGCCCCAACTCATCAGACTATCACCTACTCTACTCTCCTTTAGGCGTACCCTGAAAACCCACCTCTTCAGGGAAGCCTACCCCGCCCCCTGCTAATTTACCGACCTCCTCCATTCTTCCTACCACATCCCCCACAGCTATCTCCTCCTGTACCACTATCCCCTCCCTCCTAGATTGTAAGCTCGAAAGAGCAGGGCCCTCAAACCCCTCGTGTATGGCATTGTATTGTTACTGTACTGTCACTGTCGCTTGTTCTGTCCCCCTTTGTAATGTACAGCACTGAATGAACTTTTGGCGCTTTATAAATACTGTATAATAATAATAATAATAATAATAATAATGACAAATATGGTGTGTCTTTTGAAATGCATTAACTTCCTGCCCTCCATTCCTACAGTGTACGAAGATCCATGAGGCAGTGTTAGCGGTGTCGGCCATTAGCGGGGTTTGACAGCTGTCAAATTCATTCCCTCGATATGCCGGCTGAGGGATTCGGAATGGTTGTTTACTCAACACACTTGATGTTATTTCCATGTTCAGATCTGTACCTGAGCTGCTTGCCAAGAACTTTACATGTGAGTGTACTATTTTTAATTGTTTCAATAAAATCACATATATTGCTGATGGGGATCCCGCACTGCTGTTTCTTTTGTTTTTTTCAAGCTATTTTGGATCTTCCTGGGTCTATTGGCTGGGTCCATTTTGAGATTCGTTTCCCCCATTACCACAGTAAATTGGACATTGGATTTGTAAAGCAGGGACCTGTTGTGTGCTAGATGGATTTGTGATTTGTTTTCAACAGCTGGATTAGGAGAATCTGGGATGGTGCAAAACAGGAGATGCTGGATAGCTCTCCAAGAAGAGGATTTTTGTGTAAAGACTTGTACATAGTTCAGGACGATTGTCCTTAATCACAGTTCCATTGAGCATCCCATACACCCCTTACCCTATCTAAGTTACAATCCCCTAATAAAATCACAAAAACATGGACTAGTTACTAACTCCTGAATTCAAGTCTATATGAAAATGCACATTGCCTGGCTGTGCAGGACTATCGAGGGACCAAAACCTCAGCGACTCCTAAGGGGGTAGTGCTACACATGGCTACCTTTTTAACTTAAATAGGCAAACTCTACTAAAAATAATGATAAAGTCTCTCCTAAATCTTTAACTCCATAAAACCCGCAATACACAGATCATGTGAGAAATATGTAGGTTGACAGTTGCTGACTGCCTGAAAATTCTATAGTGGGTACCTGGTTGGGTCTTGTTTCTGCGCTTTTTGTGTCACATACCTAGAAATAAGTATGCAGTAAGTAAAGTAAGAGACCCAAAAAGAATTGCAGTTATAAGACCAGCATGGCAACCAGACAGCTCTTTTCAGAGCAAGGAAAGCAATGGCAGGTAGGTCTTTTGCTCAATTTCAAACTTTAAAAAAGTGTATTGTGCAATAAAGCCATTTTCACCAGTAGGATGTTAGTGCATGACCACTCCATGTTAAAAATCTAAGTTTAGCCAAAGCCATTCATTAAAAAAAAAAAATCAGTACTTGTGTCTCTTTGTGCTGTTGACTGTGGTTTTGGTTGAAATCCAAAGTCCTCCGATTCACTCCCACCCCTGCAGCCATAATCTTCCAATGCTCCCAATGCAGTTGCTTTTCATTGGTGGAAGCTACAGTACAGCTTCTATGAATGGAAGGGGGGACTGAAACGGTGGGCATAGTTGGCACTCTTGACAAGTGCCTATGACAGGCCCAACTTTCATATTAGACTAGAGAACGTAACAGCTGCAGGGGTTGTAGAGATCAGAGGACTTCAGATTTCAAATAAAACTGCAGACAGCAGCACAAAGGGACACTTCTTCTTGACTGTAAACACTGTCCCATACACTGAAGATTAAAAAAAAAAAAAAGATTTGACCAAACGTAGGCTTTGACACTTGTTTGGGAGTTTATTGTTTATTGCCCATTTCACAGGGCATTTTGAGCTGTAGTGAGGCCTCTTATTAGTCGACTCAAACGTTTATTATTGTGTTGAGAATTATTTTTCAACAGACAGCCTCATGTTTTACTGCTGTCTGTAAATTATATAAATGTTTTTAGTGTTATGCGGATTTTAATTGTGTACAGTCTTGTACAATACTGTATATCTGTTTCAATTATACTATGGTATTTCTCTCACATAGGAAATGCCTCACCGTTAACAAGTTCAGAAGGTCAGAGTTGGCTTTCACAGGAGGTTCTAGTCTCTGGGCTTCGGTCAGTTCATGAACAGCCTTATAGACCTGGCGCATCTTGGAGATATTTATGACACCTCTGGCTTTATCAGACCAGTCAGGCAGAGCCACATGCAGAGCCATGAGGTCTTTCAGGTGAACTCCCAGGGCTGGAAAACGAAAGCCTTCACAAAGCGTAAGTCTGCGTCTGTATCTTGCATAGTTATCTGAAGATGTAAGAAGCTCCAAAAGTGAATCATAGACCTTCAAGAAAAGAAAAAATATTCCTGTTTATTTAAACATGGTTAATTTTTGTGAAGAATATTTAGATATACTCAGGGCTTTTTTTCCCTCAGAGAATAGGTACAGGAACTCCCTCCTTCTGAATCACTTGTCTCCTTCCCCCTACCAGTCTCCAAGCACAGTCTTAGTTCCATCCCCTACCCACCTCCCAGTACTGCTCCATATAGAAAAAACACAGCAAAGTATCATTTTGTGGTGCTAAGTCATTTGTATGGAATTTGTTAATGATAACAAGAAAAGTAGTAAATAGATTGCCTGCAGCCAGAAGCATTAGACTCCCCTATGGACCTTGCAACAAAATATCACCCCAGCAACACTTCTCCCCCAGCACCAACAAGAGATCCCCTGGCAGCCAGCATCAAAAGGCTCTCCAGCAGCCAGCAACAATAGACGTCCTACCTCAACAGCAGATACCTTCCAACAACAATAGATACCCCACTAACAACAAACCTCTCCAGCAACAATAGACCACCATGCACAATTATATCCCCTCCGGTAACAATAGATCCCCCAGCAGCCAGCATCAATAGATCTTCCAGCACACCCCAGCACCCCTTGCCATTACATACATTCAGTTATGGAGCTTCCGGAACTGCATTCCTGCTGAAAAAAAGCTCTGGATTTACTCATTTAATGCAAGCATTCTGTACTGAAGAACATTTTGTTTTTAAATGAGTAAATATGTTTATTAAAAAATACTGAATCAGCATTTCCAGAGCAAAACACATTAATCGTGAAGCCAAAAAAGATTACACATGAGAAATTTGTAGATTTGACACCAATCATCAGTATCCATGCATTAATCAGAAACAAACAAGTGGCATAAATCCCATGGATAGACTGACATATTAAACACGTGTACAGCACCAGTAACTGATATGTAATGGCAGAGGTGTACCAGTATTACCTTGCAGTTTGCAGGAGTTTGACTACCAAATCCAGTGGGCTGAGACCTAGGGTATCCAACCATGGGGCCCATACTTTTTCAGACTTATTGAGATAACCTCTATGTTGGTATATATATATATATATATATATATATATATATATATATATATATATACATACACACACACACACATACATACACACATTATATATATATATATATATACACATACACATATATATATATATATATATATATATATATATATATATATATATATACAGTCAGGTCCATAAATATTGGGACATAGACACAATTCTAACATTTTTGGCTCTATACACCACCACAATGGATTTGAAATGAAACACACAAGATGTGCTTTAACTGCAGACTGTCAGCTTTAATTTGAGGGTATTACAGCCAAATCAGGTGAATGGTGTAGGAATTACATATGTGCCTCCCACTTGTTAAGGGACCAAAAGTAATGGGACAGAATAATAATCATAAATCAAACTTTCACTTTTTAATACTTGGTTGCAAATCCTTTGCAGTCAATTACAGCCTGAAGTCTGGAACGCATAGTCTTCACCAGACGCTGGGTTTCATCCCTGGTGATGCTCTGCCAGGCCTCTACTGCAACTGTCTTCAGTTCCTGCTTGTTCTTGGGGCATTTTACCTTCAGTTTTGTCTTCAGCAAGTGAAATGCATGCTCAATCGGATTCAGGTCAAGTGATTGACTTGGCCATTGCAGAACATTCCACTTCTTTCCCTTAAAAAACTCTTTGGTTGCTTTTGCGGTATGCTTTGGCTCATTGTCCATCTGCACTGTGAAGCGGCGTCCAATGAGTTGTGAAGCATTTGGCTGAATATGAGCAGATAATATTGCCCGAAACACTTCAGAATTCATCCTGCTGCTTTTGTCAGCAGTCACATCATCAATAAATACAAGAGAACCAGTTCCATTGGCAACCATACATACCCACGCCATGACACTACCACCACCATGCTTCACTGATGAGGTGGTATGCTTAGGATCATGAGCAGGTCCTTTCCTTCTCCATACTCTTCTCTTCCCATCACTCTGGTACAAGTTGATCTTGGTCTCATCTGTCCATAGGATGTTGTTCCAGAACTGTGAAGGCTTTTTTAGATGTCGTTTGGCAAACTCTAATCTGGCCTTCCTGTTTTTGAGGCTCACCAATGGTTTACATCTTGTGGTGAACCCTCTGTATTCACTCTGGTGAAGTCTTCTCTTCATTGTTGACTTTGACACACATACACCTACCTCCTGGAGAGTGTTCTTGATCTGGCCAACTGTTCTGAAGGGTGTTTTTTTCACCAGGGAAAGAATTCTTTGGTCATCCACCACAGTTGTTTTCCATGGTCGTCCGGGTCTTTTGGTGTTGCTGAGCTCACTGGTGCGTTCCTTCTTTTTAAAAATGTTCCAAACAGTTGTTTTGGCCACGCCTAATGTTTTTGCTATCTCTCTTATGGGTTTGTTTTGTTTTTTGAGCCTAATGATGGCTTGCTAAACTGATAGTGACAGCTCTTTGGATCTCATCTTGAGAGTTGACAGCAACAGATTCCAAATGCAAATAGCACACTTGAAATGAGCTCTGGACCTTTTATCTGCTCATTGTAATTGGGATAATGAGGGAATAACACACACCTGGCCATGGAACAGCTGAGAAGCCAATTGTCCCATTACTATTGGTCCCTTAACAAGTGGGAGGCACATATGCAAACTGTTGTAATTCCTACACCGTTCACCTGATTTGGATGTAAATACCCTCAAATTAAAGCTGACTGTCTGCAGTTAAAGCACATCTTGTTCGTTTCATTTCAAATCCATTGTGGTGGTGTATAGAGCCAAAAATGTTAGAATTGTGTCCATGTCCCAATATTTATGGACCTGACTGTATATATATATATATATATATATATATATATATATATATATATATATATATATATATATATATATATATATATATATATATATATATATATTTCTCCAGTGTCAGTTTATCACCCACAGTCTTCACCCAATCGAAATGCCTAGGTGGCTCTGAAGATTTCCAATGAAGCAGAATCCACCTGTGTGCCTGAAAAAGGGCTCTTGCAATGGCCTCTTTATTATACTTTAGCAACTGTGGCATACCTAAAGTACTTAGGATACACGGTTTAGAGTTGGTTGGGATAGTAACCTGGAATACTATATTTAGAAAAATATTTGGACAGGGATTATCCAAACACTAGTTTGGGGCAATGCCATAAAAGAAGGATTAAGTTTCCATTTTTCCTGCGGCACTTACTACATAAGGGGTCATGAAGGATTCCTATTTTATAAAGTTTTTGTAGGGGTACAATGAACCCGTAGAAGGATATAAAATTGTATAAAATTTCTGGACAACCTTAAGTAAACAACCCTGAATTGCCTGTATGGCCTCCACTCATTAATCTTCCCCAAAGGTGCCTTTATCAGTTATCCAATGAGTTACCACGCAAAGGGGGGTAATTATCTAAATATTTATGGAGTAGCATACTGAAGACTATTTTACTTATGTTACAGTCATTTCTTAGTAAACTGTCAGGGAATGGGAAGATCGCTGCGGCGATCGAATCCGCACATGCGTAGAGTCCTGACAAAACATACCGGCAGGTGGGCACTAGGACCCAGGCGCGCCAGTCACCAATGACGGCGCAGGGCAAGCATTAGGACCCAGGAGCGCCGGTCAGGAGTCGGGCGGGCTATTTAAACCCAGCTCTTGCAATGCTCAAGTGCCGTATGGTCTTTCCTGTGTTCCTGTGAGTTTACTTTGCTGCTGACCCTGCCTGATCCTGATCTGCTGACTTCTCCTGCTCTGACCCCTGGCTTGCCTGACCATTCTCCTGCCTGCTCCTGCACTTTTGATCTCCTGTTGCCAAACCCGGACCGTGACCCGTTTATTCTTCTGCCTGCTGTTTTGTACCGACCTGCTCCGCTGTTACCGACCCGGCCTGTCTGACCTCGCTTACTCTACCTCCTCACATCAGACTCTCACCTGCTGCGTACCACCGACAGGTGCCTCTACCACAGCTGGTTGCACCCAGGGGTCGCGACCTGGTCTCGGCTTGCTCCAAGTCCATCCCCACCATCAGGGGCTCTGGTGAACAAGCAGGTCGGAACTTAGATTCCGCGCCCTGGGGAATTCTGGTCTGTGGGCCGCTAGAGGCTATCAATGCTTTTTCCATAGGGGATATCCCAAATGGATGCTGGATAAAGCATACTGTATAGCCAGTTCCAAACAGAGGGAAGATCTTCTATTAACCTCTTCACACCGGCCGAACGCAAATGTGCGGCCTCCCGGTGTCTGGGCCTAGACGCCGAGCGGCCGCACATTTGCATTCTATTAAAAAAGGACATATGTGCCGAGAGCGCGCGCCCAGCACACATGTCTGGTACTCACGGAAAGGTCCCAATCCTCTTTCGATTGGGACCTTTCCTGATCATGTGACCGCTGTGACGGTGCGTCACGGCGGTCACATGACCCTAAACCCCACCCCCCGGCTTCTGAAACTCTTAAAGGGCCGGGAGGCGCTGGCGTGAAGGGGTTAAAGAAAAAACATGCAGTGGGAGTGATAGTAAGATAAATGATTATTATTATACAGTATTTATAAAGCGCTAATAGTTCGCTCAGCGCTGTACATGGGGGACAGAACAATAACAATACAATGCAAAACATGAGGGGATCGAGGGCCCTGCTCTTTCGAGCTTACAATCTAGGAGGGAGGGGATGGTGGCACAGGAGGAGAAAGCTGTGGGGGATGGAGTGGTAGGAAGAGTGGAGGAGGTCGGCAAGTTAGCAGGGGGTGGGGTAGGCTTCCCTGAAGAGGTGGGTTTTCAGGGTGCGCCTAAAGGAGAGGAGAGTAGGTGATAATCTACTGGGTTGGGGCAAGGAGTTCCAGAGGATGGGTGACACCCTGGAGAAGTCCTGGAGGCGGGCATGGGAGGAGGAGACCAGGGAACTAGAGAGAAGGAGGTCTTTTGAGGAGCGGAGTGTGCGTGTTGGGTGGTACTTGGGTATTAGGTCGGTGATGTAGTTCGGGGCAGTATGGTGGACAGCTTTGTACGTCAGTGTTAGGATTTTGAATTTGATCCGTTGCGCAATCGGAAGCCAGTGGAGCGACTGGCAGAGGGGGGTGGCGTAAACGGAGCTGTTGGAAAGGTGAATGAGTCTCGCTGCCGTATTCAGGATCGACTGAAGCAGGGATAGCCAGCGGCGTGGCAGGCCAGTAAGGAGGGAGTTGCAGTAATTGAGTCATGATATGATGAGGGAGTGGATGAGCTGTTTAGTGGTTTCTGGGGTTAGGAATGTGCGTATTTTGGCAATGTTGCGGATGATAATGCCAATCAATCCAGTAAAAGGAATCTTACTTTTTGTACTACTACATTTAGTTTGGAATTCAATTCAATTAAACGTATTGTCACCCATTATCTTATCCTATGTGAGGACCAGATACTGTATGTGCAAACATACTCAAGAATGGTATCAGTGTAGTTTCAAAAAGAGCCCCCACTTTAGGTCTTCCAGTTTCTATAGTCCCACACAAGCTCAATCCACTGGTTGCATTTCACAAGGCAACTACCATTGTGGTGCGCTCTCCTGTCCATGCTGTATACATATTATGAAGGGCAATACATTTCAGTCTACTGTTAACAGAATATAGTATTGCTTCCTTCTTTAACTGTAATACCACCTATGTGATTTATCTGATCACTTTTAAACTTTGCAATATTCAGTATGTGGGACCAGGCATTTAAGGGATCGTTTTTATTAACATCTATATAGTATAGAAAGACGTCTCTCTACCAGTGTGGCCCGCCATTTCAATAATTATGTACAGCAGTACAGGTACAGGTCATTGAAAAAAATGTGTCCTTTAAAAAGAGGTGGTGGGGGCGCATGCGCGGCCGGCTCGGGGATGGACGCGGCATAAGCTCAGCTCCGTCCACCCGCCAGTGCTGAAGCGGCACACTACGACCCCAGGGAAAACAAACTACTCACGGCACTTCCCGGAAGGTGCCCGCAGGCCACTGGACATGCCCCGCAGGAAAAAAAGCCCGGGGCAACCAGGGA
Organism: Staurois parvus; assembly: GCF_062004578.1. Taxonomy (NCBI): domain Eukaryota; kingdom Metazoa; phylum Chordata; class Amphibia; order Anura; family Ranidae; genus Staurois; species Staurois parvus. The sequence continues at coordinate 197,635 of NW_028318071.1, forward strand.
AATTAACCCACTTCTTCCCGGCCGTTCAGCCGGGAATCCAAGATGGCGGCCGCCATGCGGACATGCAGGGACACTGCAGCAACCAGGAGGAGGACTACAGATCCCAGCCTGTGGATCCCAGGCTGCAGCAACAGCGTTATCCAGGGGACCCTGGTGAGTTGTCACCCCCACTGTCACCCACGTCCTGCAGCCCAGTTAAATCAAGGCCACGACTTGATAGTGACCCTGCTGACACCTGCCAGACCCTGAACCTTCCGCCTCAGCCACCATACCCCACCCTGCCTGACATAGACACATTTCCAGCATCAGACCAACCTCTAACTGAAATCTCCATGAAGAACATGCTAACACTACTGCGCCAAACTCTGTATAACGATATTTCTGCACCAATGACCCAAATTACCAATCTGGTGCAAAGACAGGAACGCAGGATCCGCCATATTGAAACCAACATAGCGGATATAGTGGAAGCGCATAATGATTTGATTGATGCCCATTCTGACCACACGTCAGACATCGAACAAATCAATCTAAAATTGGCCGACATAGAGGATCGATCACGCCGCAATAATATTAAATTCAGAGGGATCCCAGAAACGGTCTCTAACGAAGCATTATTACCATATCTACATCAATTCCTCAAGCTGTTAATCCCAACACTCTCTGACGTAGAGGCCATAATCGATCGAGCACATCGACTACCTAAACCTTCATTCTTGTCAGCAACCATTCCTAGGGACGTGCTCGTCCGAATACACTTCTACCATATTAAGGAGAAAATTATGTTGGCGGCTAGAAATCCACCTCCACTCCCATCCTCACATGCGACTCTGCGTCTTTATGCGGATTTATCTAAGGCCACGCTTTCCAACAGGAAAAAAATGATACCCATCACGAAAGCGCTTAGAAACCACAATATGGCCTATCAATGGGGATTCCCCACTAAATTAATCGTACGTCACCAAGGCAGAATCTATACTATTAAAAACCTAGAGGCCGGTTTGGACTTCCTTAAGGCCTGGAGCATTTTACCTGCTGATCCACAGAAAAACAACCCTGGTTCCGTTCAAAACATGGAAGCAACCTGAAGGGCTTAGCGGCACCAGCCGCGTTTACATCTTTCTCTTTGTATTTTTCTCTGGAGGCGATACCTGAATACTCCTAATTCTGGCGATCGGCCTAAACCCTATGGCTCTGAAATTCAAGGTTTTGATTAGATATGACCCATCCGAGGATCATATCCTGCTTGACCCCCCTTTTTTTTGATGTAGCAATCCTGGCTACACTGTTTACTTGCTTTATGTGCAAGTATTTTTTTATTGTTATTTTTCCCTCCCCACCCATCCCTTCCAATGGCACCACTGACTATACATTTTTGACACAAACCTTCACCCTCGTGACCGTAACGAACACTAGCAAAAAAAAAACACCCCAAGTATATTTGTACCTCGAGAACTCATTTACGAATGATTACCATCACATCTCTTAATGTGCGGGGCCTCAACTCCCCTTTCAAGAGATCGATGCTATCAATAGAAATCCGGAAATCTCAAACGGACCTACTCTTCATACAAGAATCGCACTTCGCCACAGAAAAAGTCCCTAAACTCTATCTACATCACTTCTCTCAACTCTTCATGGCAACAAACATCAAAAAGAAGAATGGCGTTATTATCGCTGTTAACGACGCTCTTTCGTTCAAACTCACCTCCACACTAATTGACCCGCAAGGCCGCTATATCATATTGACGTGCCAAATTAATGAGATCTCTTACACCCTGGTGAACGTATATGGCCCTAACAGTAAGCAACTTAAATTCTATCTGAAACTCTATACTCTCATCTCCCAACATCAACAAGGTAGACTTATTATTGGCGGAGACTTTAATGTTCTCAGTGACTCACTACTAGACTCTTCCTCTAGTAAGAAATCCTGTAACCTTAACTTCAACCCCTTCCTGCACGACCATGACCTATACGACGTATGGAGATGCCAACATGGTACGGAAAGAGATTACACCTACTTTTCACCCCCTCATCTCTCATATTCTAGAATTGACATGTTTATCACCGATAAATGGACTCTGCAACACGTGACTTCCTCCAGCATCAGTACTATCACCTGGTCTGACCACGCACCGATCACCATAGTCTTGGATGACAACCGAAGGTCGACCATTCCACCTATTTGGAGACTTAACTCTGCACTTTTAAATACCCCGGAAAACCAGAAATTTATATTAGATGCACATGACCTTTTTTTTTACACTAATTCTACCCCGGAGATCTCTGTTACCACTCTTTGGTTGACATATAAGGCTTATATGAGAGGTATTCTCATCCAATTGAATTCTCGTATTAAAAAACAAAGGTCTCAGCAAATTGAACAACTCCTTGACTCTATACGCACAAATGAAGATATCAATAAACAGAATCCAAATGCTACCACAACTGCGGCGATAAGCCGAGATAGGGACAAACTACGCACTACTCTATTACACACCTATGATTTTAACCTCCAAAAAACAAAATCCCAATTTTATGCGCTGGGCAATAAAACTAACTCTCTTCTTGCCAAAACCATCAAACAAAAATGGCTTAAAAACAAAATTGCCAAGATTCAACACCCAATTTCTAATGTTCCATTGACTAACCCACAAGATATAGCTAATGCATTTGCGTCTTATTATCAATCCCTATACAATATAAAAGACGACCCAAACACAACCCAACCAATGAACCCGTCAATCGAGAACTTCCTACGTCATACTGAGCTTCCTCATCTTACACCTTCCCAGCTAGCCTCCCTTTCTGTCCCGATCTCACCTTTAGAGATAGAGAAAACCATAAATAAACTCCCCATGAATAAATCACCGGGAAATGATGGCTTTACTAATGAATTTTATAAAATGTTCGCGCCCCATCTCAAATCACACCTATCTGATCTCTATAACTATGTTGCCCCTAAAGGAGAATTCATCCCCGGACATGCTGCAGTCAATAATCTCTACCATCCCAAAACCGGGAAAAAAACCCCAATTAGTCCAGAACTATAGACCAATTTCACTACTAAACACGGACCTAAAAATCTATGCCAAGATAATAGCTCAACGACTCCTCCCGTACCTTCCCACGTTGATCAATTCTGATCAAGTGGGATTGGTACCAGGTAGGCAAGCCCCTGACGCAACTTGACGACTTATATCATTGATACACCACCTTGAATCGAACAAACAACCTTCACTTCTCCTATCTCTTGACACAGAAAAAGCATTTGACCGCATTCACTGGCAATTCATGACACTTACTTTACAAAAACTGGGAATTACGGACTGGATGCTGTCAGCGATTTTATCCCTCTACTCTAAACCCTCAGCTAGAGTCCTCACTAACGGTACGCTCTCGCAGCCATTTCAAATATCTAACGGTACTAGACAAGGATGCCCTCTTTCCCCCATAATCTTCGCTTTACTCATTGAACCACTGGCATCCAACCTTCGAAATGACCCCAATTTCTCGGGAATTAAATTTCTCCAGCACGAACACAAAATCAGCCTTTTTGCAGATGACATTATTCTAATGATTACAAACCCCTACAAATCACTCACTTCAATACGTACGCACATACAAAACTATGCAGATGTATCTTATTATAAGCTCAACGAACCCAAATCTTTAATTTTAAACCTTCATACCCCTGCTCGGACCCAAAACCTCCTTACAAAACAATTCCCTTTCAAATGGGAAAAACATAATATCCCATACCTGGGGATTAAACTTACTCCCAAAACCAATCAACTCTATGTAGCTAATTTTCAGCCACTTCTTGACACAATCCCACAGGAGCTTAAGAACTTACGTACAACCACGCTATCAATACTGGGCAGAATATCTACTATTAAAATGTGTATATTGCCTAAAATTTTATATATATTTCGTACATTGCCTGTTCCTATACCCTCCTCGTTCTTCTCTACAATTCAAAAAATCTTAAATAAATTCTTATGGAATTCTAAACGGCCTAGATGCTCTACAAACCTTCTGATACGCCCGCCCTCCAGAGGCGGAGCCGGCCTCCCACATTTGAAATCCTATTATCAGGCAGCCATATTGGACCAGCTATACTACTGGTGGCACCCGACCCAAGACAAAACATGGACTATTATGGAAACCGCTATGTATTCGCCAAATACCTTAACAGACTTATTATTTACACCTCGTTCGACACAGATTAGACCTTCACACGCTCACCCATGCATCCAAGCCTCTCTGACAGCTTGGCATGACTTCCTGACTTACACTCATTCACATAAGACTAATTTACGAATCCCGACCCCTATTTCCTCCCTTTACTTCTTATCCCCCCACTTGAACCTAACATCTTGGAAGACGTCGGGTATAGGCTATATCCAAGATATTCACAACAATCATAAACCCGAGTCATTTCAGACCCTTCAAGAAAGATTCCATCTTCCCGATACGGAACAATTCACTTATATGCGAATATCCCATTTGCTCCATAACACGCATATTCCACTTGAATTAGACTTCCCTGCTACTGCGTACCATTTCTACCACAAAACTTTTTATCCAAAGAAAGGAATCTCTACCTTTTATACATTACTTACTGAAGCACAATTTTTAACTCATACATCATCCCTTACCAATTGGGAGACAAATCTCCTTCTCCCAACAACCCCGCAAACATGGCAAGTGACGTTCTCCATCACATACAAAGCCTCGAAATGTAGCTCCCACTGGGAATCTTATTTGAAAACTCTCCACCAATGCTACTTAACCCCTGCCAAATTATCCATCTATTACCCACAGCAATCGCAAAATTGCTGGAGGCGTTGTGGTGACACTGGTTCGCTCTTCCACTTACTATGGTCATGCAAATCCCTCAAGTCCTTTTGGAATAAAGTGTTCCAATTAATCTCTTCAGTTAGAGATTCCCCAACGCCCCCTAATCCAGGGCTAGCCCTTCTTCATCTAACGATAGATCAATTTCCCGTTTGCTCACGCATCATTATCATACACATCCTGGCAGCTGCAAAGACTAACATTACGAGACTATGGCATTCTACCTCACCCCCCCTATTAGCCCGCCTACTAGCTGATCTCAACTTGCAATGTGAGATGGAGCGAAGAACGGCCCTCCGAAATTCCTCCTACCACAAATTCACATTACACTGGTCTCGATGGCTAAAACATCCCAAATGTTTTATTGTCTGATTACAAACCCTAAACCTTATAAGATGCTACATTTGTAGTTCATTGGTGCCCTCATCTCCCCCCCTCACACTTTCCTATACCCCTTTTCATCCCCTGTTTAGTTCCTTTATGTTTTCATATTCACTGATAAGGTTCACAATCCAATGAGAATACCTCTCTTGTAAGTATGATTTTGATAATTTGAACTCCCAGCCAGTTGGTGGGGGTTTATTACCTCGTCTTTTCATTCTATATGTTTCATTTATGTGAACCTTGTATTCGAATGTTTCTATATAATGATATAACATGTTTTGTTCAGAAACCTTAAAACTCCTAATAAAAAATTATTTGAAAATAAAAAGAGGTGGTGATATGTTTTTGCGGTTGTTCAAAAGAGTATTCTGGATATTTCAGCTAAATACATGTGTTCCACGGGGTTTGAACCATGAATGGGATATCACATTTTTATGATTGATAGAGAGCATGTCTCTAGTGTTCCCTTCACCCCTGCATACAGATGCATGAGCGTGTGTGTATATATATATATATATATATATATATGTATGAGTTGTTCATAATGTGTATATATATATATCCTTTCATACATTTCATAAATTTATTTGGATGCTCGTCATGTTCATTTGGGCACATCATGCACCTTATGTGTGCATATTCATCTGCACACACATCTTTAATACCATGTTTCTTTTCCCTTTGGGATTTTCTGTGTTTTTTTGATATATATTTTTTTCTGCTGTTTTGATATATTCTGATCTGAATATGTATTTTTTTGTGATTTTTTTGTACTTTATACAAAAAACATGTCTACTTGGGATATACTATTTACATTTTGATTATTTACAAATGTGGCTTCTTAGCCCATATCTTTTTGGGATATTTACTTGTTTATCTGTGTTTGTGTATGTTATTTAATTTCATTTTACTTTCCATTTATCATTTTTTCATAATTATTTTTATCCATTATTTTTGTCTCTTGGTTTCTCTTTTTATTCCACTTCACTTTCCTTTTTCTTTTCCTCCTTTCTTGCTCTCTGAGATCACTGTTATTGATACAATGGTTTTATATGTTTTGTTACAATGCATTAGTAGGTGTATCTTCAGGATTCAGGAGTGCTGATTAGGACAAGTGTTCTTTATTAACTAATACCTACATAAGACAGCAATTTTGTTGTTTTATTTGTTATGATTAAGTACAAGATCATGTAAAATGTGTTAACAGGTCTTGTATTCATGTCCTCGTGTTTTGTGTGTCCTACGGATCAATAAATATACACTATAATCCACTGGTGTGCGACTGACCCTTCTTCCTGTTGCATGGTGTGCTGTGGAACAGTAGTGCTGCAAGGTAGCAGTGTGTGTGACTAAGACACTAGCAGAGTGTATCCTGAAAGAGGCATTCTGACAAAGCTGGGGCCTGAGAGAAACAGATAGCCAGGAGGCTGAACAATTTGTGTTAAATTGATGCGGTGTGAAGCTAAAATTCCTGTGTGGGAAGCCTAATGTCAGAATTTTTCCCTTTCCTTTTCAATAAATTTAGCTGGCAAACCCCACAACCAGTTTTTAGTGGCATGACTCAATGAATTTCTACTACCACTGTGCAGAATGATCCCCAGTATCACACAAGTCAATGTTTATGTTCCTAATACCAAACAAATAACATTCCTTAACCACTAGGGGACCGCACACAATACATATACTGCTACAAGGCAGCCTCTGTGCGCTGGATCAGGTATATAAACGTGATCCTGCATTCCGGGGTAGGGGGCACGCGGCCGCCCTACCCGCGATTGGTGTCAATCACCGGGTCCTGGCCGGTGGTTACTCGCCGGAGCCCGGCGATTGCCGGCAAAGACTGACGGGGAAGAAGGCTGCATTGTTTTCAATGGAGCCCTCCTCCCTGTCAGCTTTCAGCACACTGTTCCAGGATCGCTGGACACAGCCTTCCGAAACAGTGTGTAAAAGAGGTACACACCCCCGCCCCCTAGTAAAAAATTCCCCCCACACTGTTAACCCTTTGATTGTCTCCAAAAGTTAACCCCTTCCTCCCCAGTGCCATTATTATAGTGTCAGTGTTTTTTTTTGCACTGATCACTGTATTGGTGTCACTGGGGATGTCAGTGACCCCAAGTCAGTTACCCCCAGTGTCAGAATGTCCGTCGCAGTCCCGCCATAAGTCGCTGATTGCCGCCATAAGTCGCTGATCACCACTATTAGTATTAAAAAAAAAATCCAGTATCTATACCACCATTTGTAAACGCTATAACTTTCACGTAAACCAATTAAATTACACGTATTGGGATTTTTTTTTTTTTTTTTTAACAAAGACATGTAGCAGAATACATTTTGGCCTAAATGACGAAATTTGATTTTTACATTTTTTTACTGGATAGGTTTTATAGCAAAAAGTCCAAAATATTGTTTTTTTTTCTCAAAATTGGCGGCCTTTTTTTATAGCGCAAAAAATTTAAAAAAACACAGGCGATCAAATGCCACCGAAAGAAAGCCCAATTCGTGGGGAAAAAAAGGATGTAAATTTCATTTTGGTGCAGCGTTGCATGACTGTGCAATTACACAAACTGCGCCGTAACACAAACCAATTATGTAACCACTTCCTGACCGCCCTATAGCAGAAATACTGCTACAGGGCGGCACAGGTGTGCAAAATCACATATATACGTGATTTGAGCTCCCTTAGTTTTCATGCCCCTCCCAGATGGCGTCAGATTGCCTGTCAGTACACCAGTAATCACATTTAACTCCTTGATTGCCAGGAACACGCACATACACAATAAACCTCCATTGCTAGTATAGTGTCTGAACGGATCAATATCTTTGATCAGATCAACACTATACCAGCATTCACATTAGTATAGTGTCCCCAAAAATGCAGTGTTAGCAGGATCAGCCCCGGCACCTGCCAGCTCCTGCGTTTAGCCCCTACGCTTACCCCCCCTTCTCCCCCAGCAAGTGCAGTGCCAGTAGGTCACGGTCACTTGATACATTGTACACAAAACCGCAGTGTTTGCAGAATCAGGCCTGATCTTTGTTAGCACTTGCCGGTAAATTTTGATGACTCTCATATGCAGCAGAGTGCCAGTACTAATGCCATGCTACCTTTTGGTGAACTGGCGAGCACCAACGGTCTAGTACATCCTAGTCTTTCACATACCTTTTAGATTGTAAGCTCTCAGGATCAGGCCCTCCTAACCCTCTTGTATTGAACTGTATTGTTTTCCGTTATATTGTAAAGTGCTGAGCAGACTGTTGGTGCCATATAAATCCTGTATAATAATACCAGCACTGCAGTATGACTTGGCGAGTCCCATAAGTGCAGTACAAGCTGGTGCGGTGGCGAGCACAAGTATTGTCCCGCAACCACCAAGAATTCGCACACAGGCCCGTAGAGCCCCTAGTATCCTTCCGGATGTGCTTGTAAATCCCAATTGGCAGCCCACAAATTCTGCAGCACCCGTACTTCCCCCATTCACTGCCCAACCAGAAATTAAGGTGGAAAACAGCAAATTTAACTACTCCCCTTGATTTTCTGGAGCGGTTTTTCACAGAAGATCTGTATGCATTGATTGTGGATCAAAGCATTTTATATGCACAACAACAATTTATCACCACCAACCCAAATTCAAACCTTGACATTTGCATGGAAACTCATTATGGTTTCTGAATTTATATTTTTTTGGGCCTAATCCCCAACATGGGCATGCCTAAAGAAAATTGATTGCGGTTGTATTGGTCCACAGACCCGATTCATCATATGCCCGTTTTCTGTGCTGCCATGGCCAAACCTAAATATGAGACTATAATGTGTTTTATGCATTTCAACGACAATACACTGTCATCATCAAGATGACCTTGAATTTGATCGGCTCCACAAAATTCAGCCCCTCGAAAATCACCTTAACCAAAAACTAGCAGATGTCTATACTCCCCAGAAGAAAAAAAAAATAAATCTGCGTTGACGAGTCCCTCAATTTTTCTGGCCTTGCTTCCAAACTATTTCTCCCCAGCAAGCGTGCCAGATATGGGGTCAAGATGCAGAAGACCTGTGAGAGGACAAACAGGCTATACTTATAGGTTTCAGATTTACGAGGGAAAAGATAGTCACGTGGAGCCCCCCGGGTGCCCAGACTACATGGGGAGTAGTGGCAAGATAGTTTGGGACTTGGTGTCATCTTTTTTCCATATGAGATACCATATGACCCAATGTGTGCCCACCATTAGAAGTGGGTGGATGCAGGGCGGTATATTCTAATGGTGGGCATACCACAATTTTTGTGGCAGAGATTTCCTCTTCATTCAGTCCACAGGCTGCATACAAAAAAAAAAAAAAAAAAAAAAGAACATAGCATATATACCCAACAAGGACCAGTGACGTACTGGTACATCACTGGACTTTGAATGGTTATACCAGGATGATGCCTACAGCTTCAAGCATCATTCTGGTATCATTTTTTTCAGCTGCCGATCAGCTTTCATGTAGAAGCAATCCTAGTGGCTAATTAGCTGCAGGATTGCTTTTACAAGCAGCGGGAGACAATGCCCCCCCTCCCCTGCTGCCTTCCACCACCTTCTCTTGTCATCAGGGGAACCTGAGAATGCAGCCGGTGTTTCTGCCAGCTGACTATAGAGCTGATTGGAGGCTAGAATGGTGCCAATCATCTCTATAGCCTAAGAAATCAGAAGCTACAAGCATTTCATCACTTCAGTTTCGCAGGATTTAAACAGCGCCATTTGTAAATTGGGAAAGCATCTGATCACACCGATCTTGGTGAGATTAGATAATGTAAGGACAGAGGAGATCTAGAGTTTGATAGACCCCAGATTTCTCAAAAAAGTATGACAATGCCCATTGAAGTTATAGGGGATATTTGCATTCCCTGTGATAGCATTAAAAGTGAAAAAAAAAAAAGTACCCCCAGCCCCCCCCCCCCCTATACCAAGCTCTTCAGATCTGGTATGAATTTTGAAGGGAACCCCCACTCCAAAATAGAAAAAAATAAAAAAAAAAATATATATATATATATATATATATATATATATATATATATATATATAGCGTGGGGCTCCCCACCCCAAAATCCATACCAGACCCTTATCCGAGCATGCAGTCTGGCAGGTCATGAAGGGGGGGAGCGAGCAGCTTCCCCCCCCCCCCCCGAACCATACCAGGCCATATGCCCTCAACATGAAGGGTGCTTTGGGCAGGGGGGGCCTATGTTGATGGGGACAAGGGCCTCTTCCTTACAACTGTGGCCGGTGGTTGTGGGGGTCTGCAGGTGGGGGGGGGCTTATCAAAATCTGGAAGCCCCCTTTAACAAGTAGACCCCCAGACCCCGCCCCACCCCCAAAGTGAATGGACAGCTGCAGCGGCCTGACATTTCATTATAAGGGGCAGGGGCACTCAGTGATGTCAACTAAGTGACACCGCCCCCTTGCGATGTCACTAGCCCCACACTAGATTGGGGGTGCAGACAGGCTAGTGGGAAAGGGCTACATGCCTGTAGGCTGGAGACAAAAAAAGCAGGCCACCTCTCTGGGCATAAAAGAGGAAAATGGGAAAGGAGTGAAAGAAGAAAAGGAAGGGAGCAATGAGTGAGATTCTATTCAAAATTTAAACCATTAGGGATAAGAGTCTGTAAGACCTCACACTTATATAACAATCTAAATTAATCTCCACCTCTAGCTGTACTTGACACCTTTTCTATAGCCTGAATTTGTAAGATAGAGGAATCACCACCTTAGTGATAATTAAAATGTTTAGCTACATTTGTAGCATGTTTCTTATGTACATCATACAAAGGATTATGCAGGCTATCCCTCAGTGACAAAAATAAAAAAAAGTACAAGTAAAACTAAAATAAAAGGAAAAAGTAGAGATAAAAAAAAAAAAAAAAAGACTGGAGTGAAGAAAATGAAAAAAGACAAAAAAAAAGATAGAATGCCAATAAAGAAAAAAGAAAGAATGGAAACACCAACAATGCAATCTTTGCTAACCACTACCATGGTAAACACACAAATAGCTGAGGAAAAAGAAAAACATTTTTTTGCTCAGAGTTCAGAAGTACACCACGAGTGGGCAATATTTCAACATTTGGCGATTCATACGCATTATCAATATCCATGATACAGCAGGGAACAAAGAAACCAGAACACGTTAGTGGAATTGATAAAATACAAAACCAATCATGTATATGCCTAGGCAAAAGAATCTGTCAAGAAAACATGTATGACAAATTAGTATTTGTCCGCCTGGATATACTCCATAGTGTAAATCCAGCAGGAGAAAAAAAATACAGGAAGTACCACCACCTAAGTGCAGATTATTAGATAAATACTGGAAATAATAAAAATTTACTTACATTTACTAGGAAGATAAATGTATAACAACATCTACATGGAGGACTACAGAGCTTGGCAGGGTGGCTGCTGGGTTGGCAGGGTTGAGCCTGGATGCGGTAGGGAGAGGTGTGCAGATCGTGCTGTAGTAGTACTGCTGGTAGCAAGACACTCCAAAGATAACCAGGATATGCAGCACTTTGTTGGTGTTATGTAGAACATGTCACTGGTAACAAGCCAGAGCCAAAGCAGAGATGCAGAAGACATCAAGGGGATGATGTTGGGGCGGGGTTACGCATTTTTAGGCAACAAGGACCAACAAGGATCAAGAAACAAAGATGCTTCCCATAGTGTAGCAAAGTGTATATGATTTATCAAACCATTCAGAGGGTTTGGATGGAGTGCTTCTAAGAAGGAGAGGGGAGGGGACTGGGTGGGCTGCATGTAAAAAAGCTTGACAAATTGTCAGGAAGAGCTTTCTGGTAGATCTGAAAGATTCTATTTCTTCTATGTGTTTGACAGTGACAGCATGTGTAAATTTACACAAAAACCCTCAGAAAAAAAACAAACAAAAACAAAACCATAAAAAAGTCAAAAGAAAAAGGAAGCAAAAAACATACTTGTTTTGACAGCTCACACGATTGGTTGGCAACTATCCAGGGGTATTCCTTATATCGGAGGGAAAGGGAGGGTAGAAGAGAAGGAGGGGTATGCCTGTACATCAAGAATGGTTTGCTAGTGAACGTGAGGGACAATATTGCAAATGGGGCAAGGGGAAGGTGGAGTCCCTATGGGTCAAACTTCAAAGAAGAAACAAGTGGGAAATTAAATAGTGGGGTTATGCTACAGGCCCCCTTAACATTAAGGATGATGAGGAGTTAGATCTCCTATCACAGTTAGATATGGCAGTGAGGCTAGGCAATGTTATAATTATGGGGGACTTCAACTATCCAGATTTTGACTGGGCAGAAGGAACAGCTAATCATTTAAGGCTCGCCATTTCTTAAATGTCTTACAGGAGAACTTCATGTGCCAATTGGTGGATGCCCTGACTAGAAATAATGCATTGCTAGATGTATTAATTACAAATAGCACAGATCAGGTCGCGGATGTGGAAATAAGGGACAACTTGGGAACCAGCGATCACAGGATAATTACATTCAACATAAATCATGGGAAAAGGAGGCACATGGGTAATACAAGAACACTAAATTTCAAAAGAGCCTACCTTTCTAAACTGTGCACAATAACACAAGATATTAAACATTGAAAACTGAGGAAAAATGGGAATACTTTAGGAACATATTAAATAGAGGTATTAGTGTATTCCAATAGGCAACAAAAATAAAAGCCAAGATTAAACCTGGGTGGTTAAACTTTAACATAATAAAAGACATATTAAGGAGAAAAAATGGCCTTGAAAAAAAAAGACAGAGGAGTCATTGTCAGCATTCCAACAATACAGGGAATGCAATAAGAAATGTAAGAAAGCAATCAGCATGGCTAAGATAGACCACAAGAGACACAGTGGAGGAGAGTAGAAAAAAAATCCCCAAAAATTATTTTAAAATATATTAATAGTAAAAAAGCAAGGTCAGAACATATTGGCCCCATAACGGATGAAGGGAAGTTGGTTACAAAGAACACAGAGACAGCAATTGTACTAAATACATTCTTCTCAGTCTTTACTAAGGAAAAGGAGGAGTATAGTAATCAAGACTGTATCACTAGTAACGCATCACAGAGTGTACCCTTGTGGCTAACAGAAGCCAGTGTCCAAAAAAAACTTGAAAAGCACAATGCAAATAAAATCACCAGAACCAGATGGCCTATACCCAAGAGTTCTCAAAGAACTCAGTCAGGATATAGCCAGACCATTATTCCTAACTTTTATGGACAGCATACTGATAGGAATGGTATCAGCTGATTGGAAAAGTGCCAATGTGGTACCAAAATTTAAAAAAGGTCAGAGATACATTTTTGGAAACCACAGGTCAGTCAGTCTAACATCAATAGTATATAAACTACTGCAGGAAATAAGGGACTACAGTATATCCAAGATTTTGGTGATTAAACCAGTATCATTAATAGTACTCGTCATGGCTTTACGAAAGGTCCTTCTTACCAAATCAGCCTGTTAACATTCCATGAGGACGTGAGCTGCCATCTAGATAAAGGAAGGCCTGTGGATGTGGTGTATCTGGATTATGCAAAATCATTCAATACAGTCCTCCATAAGCGCTTTATTTACAAACTGATGTCTGTAGGCATGGACCAGAGGGTTTGTACATGGATAGAAAAATGGTTACAGGGGCATATCCAAAGGGTAGTGATTAATAGCGAGACAGGTCTGGAGTGGTAAGTGGGATACCCCAGGGCTTGGTCCTGGGGTCAGTTCTTTTTAATGTATTCATAAATGAGTTGGTATAAATAGCTTAATCTCAGGTTTTTTTGGTTTTTTATATATATATATACAGTTGTGTCCAAAATTATTCAACCCCCAATGCTGTAAAGGGGTTTAGGGACTATAGTGTACATTTGGAATTGTATTCAGAATCAAATCCTACAAGGACGTTGTAACTACCCAAATGCAACTAAAATGACATCAATTGTTTATGTAATACAGTAGTAAATGGTTCTTATGTGGTTTCTTCATTGCCACAATTATTCAACCCCTTAAAGACTACCACTCTGAAGAACAGAGGTTCATACAGGTGCTTTCCATCAGGTATTGAAAACACCTGTGGATGTCACCGAGCAGCAATCAAGCATAATAAGCACCAATTAGGCAGCTTTAAAATGACTGTGATACTCAGCTCCTTCTAGACATTTACTGGTGTGGTTACAAACATGGTGAAGGCAAGAGAATGGTCCAGGAAGACAAGAGAAGAGGTGATTTCTCTTCACAGGAAGGGCAATGGCTATAAGAAGATTGCAAAGATGTTAAACATACCAAGAGACACCTTAGGAAGCATCATTCGCAAATTCAAGGCAAAGGGCACTGTTGAAACGCTACCTGGTCGTGGCAGAAAGAAGATGCTGACTTCGACTGCTGTGCGCTACCTGAAGCGTAGAGTGGAGAGAAGTCCCCGTGTGACTGCTGAGGAACTGAGAAAAGATTTGTCAGATGTGGGTACAGAAGTTTCAGCCCAGACAATAAGACGCACACTGCGTAATGAAGGCCTCCGTGCCAGAACTCCCAGGCGTACCCCCTTGCTGTCTCCAAAGAATAAGAAGAGTCGACTGCAGTATGCCAAAAGCCATGTGGACAAACCACAAAAGTTGTGGGATAGTGTTCTGTGGACTGATGAAACAAAATTAGAACTGTTTGGGCCCATGGATCAACGCTATGTTTGGAGGAGGAAGAACAAGGCCTATGATGAAAAGAACACCTTGCCTACTGTGAAGCATGGTGGAGGGTCAATCATGCTTTGGGGCTGTTTTGCTTCTGCAGGTACAGGGAAGCTTCAGCGTGTGCAAGGTACCATGAATTCTCTTCAGTACCAGGAGATATTGGATGGAAACGTGATGCAGTCCGTCACACACCTGAGGCTTGGGAGACGTTGGACCTTTCAACAGGACAATGATCCCAAGCATACCTCCAAGTCCACTAGAGCATGGTTGCAGAGGAAAGGCTGGAACATTTTGGAGTGGCCATCGCAGTCACCAGACTTAAATCCGATTGAGAACCTCTGGTGGGACTTAAAGAAAGCAGTTGCAGTGCGCAAGCCTAAGAATGTGACTGAACTGGAGGCCTTTGCCCATGAAGAATGGGCGAAGATACCCGTAGATCGCTGCAAGACACTTGTGTCAAGCTATGCTTCACGTTTAAAAGCTGTTATAACTGTAAAAGGATGCTGTACTAAGTACTAAGATTGAATGTCACTTGGGGGTTGAATAAAACTGATAATGCTGTGAGCACAGAAAAGACATTTGTGGTTATTTCATTATAACTGTTATGTTATATTTGTCTGACCTACAAGTGCCTCTTTAATGTAAATGTAAGCAAGATGACTGAATGATCAAAAGCAATGTCAAACTGGCCAAAACACTCAATTTCAGTGGGGGTTGAATAATTTTGGACACAACTGTATATATATATATATATATATATATATATATAAAGACGCTCACCCCACTGAAAATAGATTCAATTCCTCTCAGTGAAAACCATAAAACACATAAACCAAGTGATAATATCATTAAATAATGATCTACATAAACTAAATATTATCTGTTAAATAAATCAGCATAAAACATACAAAGAAAAGGTCCATAAAGAAATCACAGTCCATCCACTGATTTCTCATCCACTTGCGTTGCCAATATATGTTAATTCCACTTGCTGCTGGTTCACCACCACGTGCATTAAAATGTAATGCTTACCAGATCCATAATAATTCATGGGTGTCACAAAGTCAAAGAGGAAGCAGATGCCACCAGGATTTTCTTTTTCGAATAACCATTATGACAATGCACACACTCAAGAAACAAAGATGCTTCCCATAGTGTAGCAAATTTTCTCATATATGCAGAAGTTATAAGATAAAAGTACACTCACATTTAAAAGTGCCGCCATCGGCACTTGCACAGTCATGATTAAACCAAGCATCGCCGCTCCGCAAGTAAATCACCAGAAGGGACGTATTCAGGGAATGGATATGACAATGGCCAGGCCTCAATGCATTTCACAGAATCGCATCACTAGAAAGATCAGCCTACACCATTTTGGATAACTCTTATATACCCTCAACCCAGGGTAGGGTGATAATTAACCCTTTACTCCCATTTACCGCTGTAACGTACATGTGACATGATGTAATGTACATGTGACATAAATGAGATTTGAGTAGATAAGATGTGATCAGTTGCAATATGTAATCGTAAATTGTTTCAGTCCTTGTCATTAAAGATGTATTCAGTCAGAGGTACTCAGACACAGAGACCCTGATTTACTATTGTGCCTGGGCGCATTTTCGTGGGCGAACGTCTAAATTTTATGAGCGACCGTCTACTTTTACCCCGCTAAGAGATCTACTATTGAGCAGCTTCAACAAGTAGACGCCCAATCGAATTTACTAACGAGACACACACCAGGAATCAGACTCACAAAGCAGACTTGGTAAGAGGTATGTCTAACACCATGAAAAATCACTGCAGAGACATGTTCACTTTGAAATTTGCTTTGCCAAATATCAGGACTTCACTTTAAACAATATCTGCCATTTCAAAAAAAAATTAAAATGTGGTAAAAAGGAAATCGACACAGTGAAATACTAGACGCTCGGGCAGTTTATTTGGCTGATACAAATGCGCATGTGCAGAACACATTTTAGCCATCCTCTGTGGGCGCTTGCTTTTTAGCCACTGCTCAAAAGTAAATCTCAGTGTGGATTCCTCTGACAGCCGACACTCGGTCACGTCTACTGTGTTTAACAAACAGCACTAGGCATATCTTTAATGTTTTCTAATTTGATTTCCTTAGTTCTAGTGATTCTATTTTTGTTTCTTATCCTTTATAATTATTTCTGTAATGATTTTACTTATTTCGAAGGTCTAGATAATATTTATTTTGACAGCTGAATGTAAAAATAAAAAGGTCCGCAATAAAGAAAAAAAAAAAAAAAACACAGCGTGGGTCCCCCCTCTCATCCATACCAAGCCCTTCGGGTCTGGCATGAATATTAAGGGGCAACTCCACGCCGAAATTAAAAAAAAAAAAAAACAGCGTGGAATACCAGGCCCTTATCCGAGCATGCAGCCCGGCAGGTCAGGAAAGGGGGGGGGGGGACGAGTGAGCGCCCCCCCTCCTGAACAATACCAGGCCACATGCCCTCAACATGGGGGGTGCTTTGGGGCAGCCTTGCCCCCATGTTGATGGGGACGAGGGCCTCTTCCCCACAACCCTGGCCGGTGGTTGTGGGGGTCTGCGGGTGGGGGGCTTATCAGAATCTGGTAGCCCCCTTTAACAAGGTGGCCCCCAGATCCCGGCCCCCCCCATGTGAATGAGTCTGCGGTACATGGTCCTGCTACTCATTCGCAAAAAAACAAAGTGTTGTGTAAAAAAAAAAAAACACAGTACAGGGTCTTTGACAAGTCCTTTAATAAAACAATGTCCCCCGAAGTAGATCCAACGTCAATCACGGCGGCGGCGATCCGGAAAAAGAAAAGAGAAAAAGTTCCGGTCCCGTCGGAGGCTTCCAAGCCTTATGAAAAAAGTCTCGCTGACAGCTTTTAAATAGGTTAGGGGCGGAGCCAGCTGGGGACATCATCCGAGTGACCCCGCCCAATGTCACATGCTTGCTGTCCCCGGCTGGCCCCACCCCTTACCTATATAAGAACTGTCAGACTGTCTCCTGCATAAAGCTGGTTAGCCTCAGTGGAGAGACAGGGTGACAGTTCTTAAATAGGTAAGGGGCGGGGCGAGCCAGGGACATCATTCGAGAAACCCCGCCCCATGTGACATAATTTTTTCTTTTTTTGGATCACCGCCGCCGCCGTGATTGACGTTGGATCTACTTCGGGGGACATTGTTTTATTAAAGGACTTGTCAAAGACCCTGTACTGTGTTTTTTTTACACAACACTTTGTTTTTTTGCGAATGACCATGTCCTGTAGACTCATCCACGTGGGGGGGGGCAGGATCTGGGGGCCCCCTTGTTAAAGGGGGCTACCAGATTCTGATAAGCCCCCCGCCCACAGACCCCCACAACCACCGGCCAGGGTTGTGGGGAAGAGACCCTTGTCCCCATCAACATGGGGACAAGGTAATTTGGGGGGGGAGCCCCCCCTGCCCCAAAGCAACCCCCCCCAATGTTGAGGGCATGTGGCCTGGTGTGGTTCGGGGGGGGGGGTGCTCGCTCACCCCCCCCCCCCTTTCCTGACCTGCCGGGCTGCATGCTCGGATAAGGGTCTGGTATGGATTTTGGGGGGAACCCCAAGCTGTGTTTTATTTAATTTCGGCGTGGAGTTACCCCTTAATATCCATACCAGACCCGAAGGGCTTGGTGTTGATGGGAGGGGGGACCCCATGCCGTTTTTTAATTATTATGGTGCTGGTTTTTATATGTAATTTTCCCTTTTTTTTTCTTCACTATAGCTCAGAAATTCACCTGTCACTTCCCCCAGCTAAAAGAGAAAGTTTTCTTGGAATTTATATCCCTAAAGGAAACAATGATTACTTTGAGTTTATTAAAAGATAAAGTTTTCTGTAACTTCGGGGAAAGTGACTTCTAAGCTTGTAAACTATAGTGAAGAAAAAAAAAAGGCTGGCATTTGCATTTGAAAACCAGCGCCTACATACACTTTGTATTGCGAAAAAAATTATTAACAATTGTGTAAACCGAGGCATTATTTTCAATGGATTTTCATTCGTAAACCGAAAATTACATTAACCGAGGCGTTGGTAAACTGAGGTACGCCTGTATTAGTATTGCAATCCTTTGTATTGGGATACATAGAACTAACATACATCTGAATTGGCAACATAGCACAACATTTGTCTCACATTTGAGATATCTGGCTAGTTACACTGACCTTGCCCAGGGACCTAGGATTGATTCACACCACAGAAATACAGGCAGGATTAGTGTTCAACAGCTCCGTGGATTAGTGGTTAGCACTACTGCCTCACAACGCTAGGGTTGTTGGTTTGAATCCCAACCACAGCAATGAATTTGCATGATCTCTGTGTGACTACCCTAAACATACATGTGCTGGTGGCAGCATCTTTGCTTTCTGTTTAAATGATCCCTAGAATGTGAATTAGAATGAGGCCTTGTCTGTTCAAACACCTTTAAAGTAGCACCATATGTGAATGTCAAACGATGGGATGAGATAAGGGCCTAGACTAATGATGATTGGATAATGCTGGTTTGCACTCCACCTCCTTTTGGGAAAGTTTGTCAAACCATGAGAAGAGTGAGCGAGAGAAAGAAAAGGATTAAAAAAAATAAAATAATGGCATGGAGTCCCCCTCCCCCAAATCCATAACAGACCCTTATCTCAGCATGCAGATACCGCATGCCTTCAAAGATTTATTTCCTTTGTTGAATTGTCTGCTTGGTTCAAACTAGATGTGATTTAAAATTGTGCTTTTTGTTGGCAATTTCACCGTGTCTTCTGTAGATTTTCCAATGAGTTATTGCGTTTTCAATTGTGTTTTGCATTGCGATTTCTATTGTAGTCTATATGTGAAATCGCTACAAAATGCTGAAAAAGTTAGACGAGAACTACTTTTGAAATTGTGCTGCAGCAAATCGCTTACGTTAACACACTCACATCCACATTCATTAGGTCGGATATCAGGTACAATTTCAATTCCCAAATCGCACCTGAAATCGTGCACCCTGGATGCGACTTGGCATGTGACTTGCAAGTTGTATGCCAAGTCGCACCCTATTGTCTGCTATTAGAGCAGTCACATGGGTGCGTTTCCGACACTGATTTCTAAAGTAGTACATGTACTACTTTTGTGACGATTTGCATAGATCTGTGTCAGATGTCTTGCAAATCGTAAGGAAATCAGCATCTTCACTGTACGTCGCACAATTTCTAAATCGGCTTTGATGTGACCGCAGTGTAAGACCTTTTTATGTTTGATTTCCTGAGTGTTTTTCCGATTTATGGAAAATGCCGCATACTAGCAAAAGTGAATTGACATTTTCAGTATTGCATGTTCTTCCTTCTAAGGTGTGTGTTAGAAGCTTTCCTTAACCCAATATCTAATATTTGCTTATTAACAGTACTAACATGTATGAATGAGTTGGATCTTAATAGAATAATTGAGTTATTATATTTATATTTGTTCTAGATTGGGAAAAGTAAGTAATTAGACTTCATAGTCTGTGAATATACATATGAACATATATCTTGGGTTTTCTTTACATTCAAGCCATACATGTGGTAGCAATTGGTCTATCCATCCTCCCCCATCTATGTAAGAGATTAAGTTTCACTAACTAGAGAATTGTAAAAATCTATTTCATACATGTTAGGTTTACAAGATTTATACTGTAATATTTATTGATTACGATATTTATGTGTGTGTGTGTGTGTGTAATACATCTAATTTACTCTGATTGATGGAATGTCTAGGCCTTCTTAGGTTACACTCAGACTTTAGGAGAAGTAGACTGGAGGTTTGTTATATATACACATCTGTTACCAATTATCTTGGTGGGACTACAAGGAACACAAGAGAAGATCAGCCCATTTTTATCCGATTTGATTCTACCTAGAGGAAACAATTAACTTTTGCAGCATTCATCTATTTCCATTCCCCATCTAAGTTCTTTTGAAATTCTTATATTTATCATATTGGGTTTGGACATTGATATAATACCTTTTTTACACTTTAAGGGTATTTTTTAAGTCCATTCTATTCTATCTCTTGTCTATTGTGGTCTAGCTTAACTATTGTGATGTAATATTCATACGCACCACTCCTAATATGAATACATGGACACACATAATGTAATTTCCTGACGAGAGTCGCTTGGGGTTTTTTATTTAGCATTTCTGTGCTTTTAAACTTTTATTTTTAAGTCCATTTTACCTTATTTTTAGCCTATCTTATTCTACCCTAATTTATGGAACTTAATAACTTTATACACCACCCTCAACACTCATCACATGGACACACACATTACAACTTTTTAACGAGAGTCGGTTTGATTTTTATTTATTATTTGTGTGCATCAAAATTTTTTATCTTAAAGTTACACATCATGAACCTGACCAATTCTTATCTATCTTGTACCTTTTTGGTGATATATGTACCTTGTGTTCACCAATTAGTTTGCTATGTTTGCACAATGTTTTTAACGTGTATCAGTTTTTCTGCAAGTACATGTAAGCTGTCTTTATTGCAGATGATTGGGCTCATTAATCTGTACTGGACCGCTGATATATTATCTACATCTCATTATACCACAACTGGCAAGTAGCATTGCACTCCAGTATAATGACCGTCATCGGCACGTACTGCGCATGCGCAGATTGCTCGCGATGAGTGCATAATTTAACTTTCCCCCTCGGTTTTAGAATATATGGGGAATCACACAATCAGCAAGTTATTTATACTCCATCCGGACTGTTTAGTATATTGTCACAGCGTCCCACACAAAATTAGGCATACTCAGGAGCCAGCTTACATGTCCTGGTACACTTCCTGCATATATGCTGTCATGCCTTCAATTGAACACATTGTGCTCGAGTAAAATGGCCACCGTTTGCGTGCATCGCGCATGCGCGGACCGTTCGCGATCACGCGATATGGCGGGACTGCGCATGTGCGACATACAGTATATAAGAAACGTCAGAACAGGAGGCACACTCCCTTTGATAACGTGCAAGAGCACGAAACACGTTAGGGAGGTGCCCTACATCCTGTGACGTCACACCGCACGGCACTTGTGGACGGCCGGCGGCCATTTTGGAATTCCCTAACACTAACTGCCTACTACTGCATACCTTTCTGTTGTTCTGGCTCGTTACTTCCGAGCCCCCCCCCCCCTTCAAGGCTTACTTAGGATGATCTGGTGGCCACACAAGGAATGGTTATACCCCCCCTGCTGATGAGACGATTGCATATCCCCTGATATCTGGAGACCCTGAGGTTGTGAAACTTGCCCAGCTGAGGTAGGCCTGACAACCCTCTCTGTGATCCAGTGTCAATAGGCGGATGACCAGGAGTTGGTTAACACTCAAATGCGCATTACCATTGCGCTTTCTGGTTAGTGCAATCTACACTCATTTCTGTGGGAGGAATACGGTCACAGAAGTCACTAATACAATTTGTGTACCACCTTGCCTTCCAATTTTTGCACGATGCACTGTAAGAACACTTGTGTTGTAGTTTTTTAATTATTTACCATTACCATTATGTCTGGACGTTTAGAAATGTTTAGATCAACCTTATGATTAGGTGGTGCTCACAATTAGAGATGAGCGAATCAAACATGACGAAGTGGAATTCGTTCCGAAGATTTGGAAAAATTCTATTCGTGACGAATCCGAAGGTTAGCAAACTTCGGATGCACGAATCGAATTTTCCCAAAAATGGCGGCGACATGTGTGGCGACAGGAGAAAATGGACAGAGAAGATGGGGCGGAGATCTCTGGGAAGGCGCGCAGACAAGGCGCGCTGACCCATAATGCATTCATGAGTCATGAATCATGACATGTGATCGCATTAGCCAATCAGCAGCCAGCCAGCCAGCACTGTGTAATGGTGGAGCTATAAATCGCGGCCATCTTAGAATTCTCCATTAGCCTCCGGTCATTCAAGAGAGACAGACCTCTGTGTATTGAGGGACAGAGTTAGGGCCACAGAGACTTTAGGGCCACAGAATCGTTACTCAGGGACACAGAATCGTTACTCAGGGACACAGAATCGTTACTCAGGGACACAGAATCGTTACTCAGGGACACAGCTATCAAAGAATCGAAAATTTAAAGTGACATACACCATTTTTTTTTTTGGTGGCTGGCGTGCACAGTTGGTGCTGCAGTTTGCCGATTGTGCAAAATAAACTGACTTTCTGCTTCACAACCACTATTGTACGTTCAAAGAGTTAAATCCATTTACACGCCGGCTGGCGGTAATATTTTTTGGGTGATTAGTGCATTCCAGTGACAGAAACGTACAGTTTCCAGCCAACGGCAAGCTGCAATTGACCGATTGTGCTAAATAAACTGACTTTCTGCTTCACAACCACTATTGTACGTTCAAAGAGTTAAATCCGGTTTTATTTTTGGGGTGCTTATTGAATTAAAGAGTATGTCAGACAACACGCAGAGGAGTGGCAGAAGAGGCAATGTTTCAGGAGCGAACAGACGTGGCAGCAGAGGAAGGGGTCGAGGCAGCACTAGTCGCAGCCAGAGGCCAGTGCTCCCGGTGTCATCCAGCGGTCGTGTCTCCACCGACAACCCTGCCGTCATCGATTGGTTGACTCGGTCGTCTTCCTCTTCCCAGGTCACCTCTGACACCTACAGCCAACGGTCGGTGGGTACGTCAGACACAACCGTTAGTTGGCATGGCCCGGGAGCAAGCCCACTGAAATCACGTGTCCTCGACCTGCCCCTGTCCTTTGGTGTTCCCTCACCAAGCGAAGTATCGCATGCTGTGGGCTCAGCCCCACTGTACAGTGAGGAAGAGCTAACAGAGGGCGGTCAGGAACGGGGGGAGACATCCGCCTCTTCAGCAGCCAGGTGAAGAAGTACTGGCGAGGAGAGTGGCTCGGTAGCCGGTCTAGAGACATGTCTGTCTCCTGACCCACACGCAGCCGAGGGGGCTAGTAGTGACGCGGAGACCCTAATTGATGATGATGAGGCTGATCGCACTTGGCAGCCTCGTCGTCATCAAGCTATTGCTTCCGCATCATCAGGAGAAGAGGGTGCCAGCTTGGCAGCGAGCAAAACAGTCGGTGGGTTGCCCAGGAGGCAGCAGGGTCGCAGCAGTGTCAGTGGAGCCAAAACGGCCACGGAGTAGAGCACCAGCTCCACTGCAGCCTACCACCACGGCCAGTAGTGGTGCCGGTGTGCACGGAGGAAGTAGCAGTCAGCCAGTGAGGAGTAGCGGGGGCAAAGTTTCCTACTCGGCGGTGTGGCAATTTTTCGTCAAGCCGCCTGAGGAAGTAAACGTAGCCGTATGTCGACTATGTGGCCAGAAAGTCAAGTGTGGCCAGGGGGCCCATGTTGGGACTACAGCGTTGCGGTTCTGCCTGCCCCAGCCCCCGCTCCATCACCCGCTCCGTTACTTGCTCCGTCACCCGACGTCAATCGCCCTCTATCAGCCAGTCAAGGCTCCAACACCTCTGCTGAGGGGAGTTGTCGCTTGTTGCCATCTTCCGCTCGTTCAGATGCTCCTTCTCCTGCTACTCCTCTTCACGGATTCCGTCAGCAGTCTTTCTTGGAATCCGTTTCCAAGAGACAACAGTTTGCGAGCACGCACCCGATGGTGCAGAAGCTGAACGTCCTCCTGTCCAAGTTGCTGGTGCTGCAGTCCCTCCCTTTCCAAGTGGTGGACTCAGCACCTTTCCGAGAAATTATGGCTTGTGCCGAGCCGCGGTGGAGAGTGCCAAGCCGGCATTTCTTCGCCAAAAAGGCAGTGCCAGCCCTGCATTCACATGTAGAAGAGATGGTGGGCCAGTCTTTGAGCATGTCGGTCTCTGCCAAAGTGCACGGCAGCGCCGACGTGTGGAGCTGTAACTACGGTCAGGGACAGTACATGTCATTTACGGCCCACTGGGTGAACGTGGTGCCGGCACAGCCGCACCAGCAACTTGGACAGGTCACGCCGCTTTTGCCTCCACGTTTGCACGTCCTTCGTCCAGCAAAGATGTCCGCCTCTACCACCTCTTCTTCCGCCGTGTCCTCAGCCGCCACCCCCAAGCCAAGTCCCATTACCCGACCGGCATATCACATGTGCAGGGCACAACGGTGTCACACTGTGCTGCACCTGGTATGCCTTGGCGAACGTAGTCACACAGGGGAGGAACTTCTGAGTGTAATGAAGAGAAATCGACAGATGGCTGTCTCCGCGCAAACTGAAAATCGGAACCATGTTGACCGACAACGGAAAGAACATGGTGTCTGCTCTGCGTCAAGGAAGGTTGTGCCATGCGCCATGCATGGCTCACGTGTTCAATCTGGTTGTCAAGCGGTTCCTAAAATCCACCATCCCACTGCAAGACATCCTTAAAATGTCACGTAAACTTTGCATGCATTTCAGCCATTCCTACACCGCAAAGCACACCCTCCTTGAGCTGCAGCGGCAGAACGGAATTCCACAGCATCGCCTGATCTGCAACGTTGCAACAAGGTGGAATTCAACCCTACATATGTTAGACCGCCTTTACGAACAGCGAAAGGCCATCACCGATTTCCTGATGTTACAAGCGGATAAAGGTACTCCCCTGTGTAACTTAGATGTCAGCCATTGGCAGCTCATGCGTGACACCTGCCGCTTGCTCAGGCCCTTTGAGGAGGCCACGTCCTGGAACAAATGCTGTTAACAATGGCTGGTCAGGGTGCGGTAGACGTGGCGCACAGATCTCAACGCCACATGACCCCTGTGGGGGCAGGACAGGAAGAAGAGGAGGAGGTAGAGGACATTGGTGCTCAGGAATTATTGAGTGAAATGGGTGGTTTTTCCACTCAGCGGACAGGAGTGGAGGAGCAGGAGCATCTGGTAGAGGAGGAGGAGGAGACAGAGGACCCAGACGCACCGTGGCAGTATGCTGTGGAGATGGAGGCAGGGAGTCCCTCGCATTCCTTGGCACAAATGGCCCATAGCATGCTCGGTTGCTTGCGTAGCGACAGCCGAATAATAACCATCAGACAGAGGGATGACTTTTGGCTGTCCACCTTGTTGGACCCTCGCTACCGTTCAAAAATGGTGGCCTTTTTCACACCTGCTGAGAGGGAGGCCAAAATAAAGTACTATAAAAACCACCTACAGTATGTAGTCAGTTGGTCTCTGCCTTTCTGCGCCAACGTCCATCCTCAGACACTGTGGGCCCTGTGCGCTCGCGTTCCGCTGCCATGGCAGCAGGGGAGGGGTGGGGTGGTAGGAGCAGTGGCAGCTCCACCAGCAGCGGCTGCCTCAGTCTGCAGTCGATGATGAGTAGCTTTCTTCACCAGCACAGTGAGGAAACTACTAACCAGCCGCAGCAGCAGCAGCAGCATCAGGTGGACCTGGAGCAGGACCTCAAACAACAGGCTTGGGCCTACTTGGACAGCACCCTGCCAACCGAGGTAGACAATCCCCTTGACTACTGGGCAACGAAACTTGACCTTTGGCCCCAACTAGCTGAATTTGCCCTTGAAAGGCTGTCATGCCCGGCCAGTAGCGTGGCATCGGAGCGCGTGTTTAGTGCGGCAGGAGGTATTGTAACTCCGCGGAGGACACGACTGTCCACCCAAAGTGTGGAGAGACTCACGTTTGTAAAAATGAATCAGGCGTGGATTAGTCTGGATTTCAAACCACCAGTTCCTGACACAACTGACCTAATAACCTAGCCGTTCAGGCCGCTCCCTGAACACCTCGGGAATTGCTTTGTATATCTGTCGCCTTAGAGGCCGCTGTCTGAACAGCTCATGAATTGCTTTCTATATGTGTCGCCTTTGAGGCCGCTGGCTGGACAGCTGATGAATTGATTTGTATATATGTACTTATTGTCCGCTGTCCGGACAGCTCATGAATTACTTTTTGTATATAGCCTTCCAAACCACTCTCAGAATAAGTCATGATATTCATGCTGTGTATAGCCTTATAGGCCAATGGTCAATCAAGTCATGATTGTTATAGTGTGTATAGCCTTATAGGCCGCTGTCTTTACAACTTTTTAATTCCATGCAGTATATAGCCCTATCGGCCACTTTCTGGCATCCAGTTGCTGTAGCCCCCATCACCACACTGTGCCACGGGCCCCTGTACCGCCTTCTCATACTGCTGCCAGATCCATCCTCTGCCATGTGTGTCTTTGTCGTCTGCTCACGCTGCTGGGTTCCAGTTTTAAACCTAGGCCTGTGTATGGCTTCCGAATACTGCTGCCTCCACCGCCACCCTGCGCCATGTGCCTCTGTCGTCTGCTCACGCTGCTGACGGCTTCCGCTTTTTAACCGAGGCCTGTGTTTGCCTTCCGAATACTGCTGCATCCACCGCCACCCTGCGCCATGTGTCTCTGTTGTCTGCTCACGTGCTGACGGCTTCCGCTTTTTAACCTAGGCCTGTGTATGGCTTCCGAATACTGCTGCCTCCACCGCCACCCTGCGCCATGTGCCACTTTCAGGTCTCCTTACACTGTTGGTGGGTTCCATTTTGTGATAGGGTGCTGTATGGCCTTCCATTGCTGCTGCCTCCACCGCCACCCTGCGCCATGTGCCTCTGTCGTCTGCTCACGCTGCTGACGGCTTCCGCTTTTTAACCGAGGCCTGTGCTTGGCTTCCGAATACTGCTGCATCCACCGCCACCCTGCGCCATGTGTCTCTGTCGTCTGCTCACGCTGCTGACGGCTTCCGCTTTTTAACCTAGGCCTGTGTATGGCTTTCGAATATTGCTGCCTCCACCGCCACCCTGCGCCATGTGCCACTTTCAGGTCTCCTTACACTGTTGGTGGGTTCCATTTTGTGATAGGGTGCTGTATGGCCTTCCATTGCTGCTGCCTCCACCGCCACCCTGCGCCATGTGCCTCTGTCGTCTGCTCACGCTGCTGACGGCTTCCGCTTTTAAACCTAGGCCTGTGTATGGCTTCCGAATACTGCTGCCTCCACCGCCACCCTGCGCCATGTGCATCTGTCGTCTGCTCACTCTGCTGACGGCTTCCGCTTTTTAACCGAGGCCTGTGTTTGGCTTCCGAATACTGCTGCATCCACCGCCACCCTGCGCCATGTGCCACTTTCAGGTCTCCTTACACTGTTGGTGGGTTCCATTTTGTGATAGGGTGCTGTATGGCCTTCCATTGCTGCTGCTTCCACCGCCACCCTGCGCCATGTGCCTCTGTCGTCTGCTCACGCTGCTGACGGCTTCCGCTTTTTAACCGAGGCCTGTGTTTGGCTTCCGAATACTGCTGCATGCTGGGGGGACTTTTTAACATAGGCCTCTGTATGGCCTTCAATTTTAGCTGCTTACGCTCCGCTACTCTGCCATGGACCCCTGTACCGCCTCCTTATGCTGCTGCCAGGCCCGTAATCTGCCATGGGCCCCCGTACCGACTCCTCATGCTGCTGCCAGGCCCGTAATCTGTCATGGGCCCCTGTACCGCCTCCTCATGCTGCTGCCAGGTCCAGAGTGTGTCATGGGTCCCTGTACGGCCTCCCATTGCTGCTGTCTCCATAGCCACACTCTGCCATGTGCCACTTTCAGGTCTCCTCACACTGCTGGTGGGTTCCATTTTGTCATAGGGTGCTGTATGGCCTCCCATTGCTGCTGCCTCCACCGCCACACTGTGGCTCCACACTCTGGTTTTGGCCCCGTGACTGCCCAAATGAGTGAAGTGTGCGGTGATTCTAAGATCGACGGCACTCATCTGCATGTCATACTGACTGACAGTATTATTTCTCTTCCCCAGAAGACTCCAAGGGCATTTAAATTAAAGGTACAGTGTTCTGCACTAATATAAAGGCTCTCTGAAGCCTAGAAACACCCTTTTTTTATGTTAAATTCGCAGCGAATATATTCGGCTCGAAGCGAATTTTTTCCGCGAATTCGGCGAATCAGCCGAACCGAATTTTTGAATAATTCGCTCATCTCTACTCACAATACCACCGTTTGATAATATGCACTATAAGTATATATGCATGTAAGATTGTATCTATTAGCGCTGCATGTTCTTTTGATTTATGTACTTTGGAGGCTCCAGGTGTTTGCCTTTTCATGCTAGTCGCTTTTTCATTTTCATCCAGCGCTCGTAGCATTTTTCCTTTTTAGATAATATTGCCTGAAACACTTCAGAATTCATCCTGCTGCTTTTGTCAGCAGTCACATCATCAATAAATACAAGAGAACCAGTTCCATTGGCAGCCATACATACCCACGCCATGACACTACCACCACCATGCTTCACTGATGAGGTGGTGTGCTTAGGATCATGAGCAATTCCTTTCCTTCTCCATACTCTTCTCTTCCCATCACTCTGGTACAAGTTGATCTTGGTCTCATCTGTCCATAGGATGTTGTTCCAGAACTGTGAAGGCTTTTTTAGATGTCGTTTGGCAAACTCTAATCTGGCCTTCCTGTTTTTGAGGCTCACCAATAGTATACATCTTGTGGTGAACCCTCTGGATTCACTCTGGTGAAGTCTTCTCTTGATTGTTGACTTTGACACACATACACCTACCTCCTGGAGAGTGTTCTTGATCTGGCCAACTGTTGTGAAGGGTGTTTTCTTCACCAGGGAAAAAGAATTCTTCGGTCATCCACCACAGTTGTTTTCCGTGGTCTTCTGGGTCTTTTGGTGTTGCTGAGCTCACCGGTGCGTTCCTTCTTTTTAAGAATGTTCCAAACAGTTGTTTTGGCCACGCCTAATGTTTTTGCTATCTCTCTGATGGGTTTGTTTTGTTTTTTCAGCCTAATGATGGCTTGCTTCACTGATAGTGACAGCTCTTTGGAACTCATCTTGAGAGTTGACAGCAACAGATTCCAAATGCAAATAGCACACTTGAAATGAACTCTGGACCTTTTATCTGCTCATTGTAATTGGGATAATGAGGGAATAACACACACCTGGCCATGGAACAGCTGAGAAGCCAATTGTCCCATTACTTTTGGTCCCTTAACAAGTGGGAGGCACATATGCAAAGTGTTGTAATTCCTACACCGTTCACCTTAAAGCTGACAGTCTGCAGTTAAAGCACATCTTGTTCGTTTCATTTCAAATCCATTGTGGTGGTGTATAGAGCCAAAAATGTTAGAATTGTGTCGATGTCCCAATATTTATGGACCTGACTGTATTTGCGAATTCATATACACAATGTAGCCGCATGAAAAATTGCTATGGTGCACAAATAAACGCCAAGACGGCTGTTGGAGGAGGCGCTAGAGCAGCTGTCATACCGGAAATACGTCATGATGTTGGCGGAAGGATGTTTGCACACACCCGAAAGTGGGGAGTGTGAGTGGATGGGAGTGTAGTTAGGAGAGTTTAGTGGTAATTTGCAAGTCTATTTTTTAGTTTTTGAATTGTTCTTTTGTGGAATTCCAAACCACATCTGGACATGGCGAGATCACTGTTCTCCACCGAGGAGCTGATCCTCATTTGCTGGGGAAACATTACTAATAATTGTATTTTCAGTTGAAAACTTGTCCAATTCCTAGATCCATTGAGGTACATAGCAGAGGTTTAAGGTTCTTCCTAACTATACAAGTGGCACAGACACAAGCATACACCCAGGGCCACTGTTAAATATCATGGGGCCCCGTACAGCATACCTGACAGCCCCCCACCGCCAGAGAAAATATCCAAATTATATTTATGGTAAAAATACACTGAAAACATTATTATTGGACATAATCCCAACCATATTCCTGTGAAATCTAAATGATAAAACTGTACTGAGCTCATAAATAAAGCTGTGTGTGTAATTGAGGTGTTTTGGGGCTCATGGGTGCTGTGGCCTGTAGAGTGGGAATCAGTGGTTTGTTTTTGTGGCTATCGCCGTTTGCAGGCAACCTATGTTACACTATGGAATTCCTGCAGGTCATAATTTGACAAGCATATGGGTGCAGGTGTACAGCCCTGAACACAGACAGTGAGCATTCAGGGCCACTCCCCCACGCCTTCACACCTGTCAGATTAAAACCTGTGTTCATACAGCTGCTGTGTCCCCATAGTGTAACAGGTGACTCTAGCCACATAAACAACCCACTCATTCATGCTGTACAGGCCAGAAGACCTGTGTGAATGGGGCAATGCAGCGTGGTCAACTTTGTTTACAGCACCTGCAATGCACTGAAAATGCAAGCGCTGATGTGAACTATGACATTGACAACCATATAACCTTCTTTCTGTGCGTTTGTGATGCCGAAAAAGCAACTGAAAACACATGTAGTGTGAACTGGCTCTAAAGATTATTAGAGGTAAGGGAACCGGACTGACTAGGGATTGTGAATTAAATTAGACTAGTGGTGATATACAATCAGCAATCGTATAATAATGTGAGATCTGAGCTGTAGCTGATAGAAAATGAGACACATTCACTTGATCAGTTAAAAAGAGTGGGGTGATGATCCATAGATTTGCATATGGGACAGGTGATGATGGGGTGAGGGAGGGGGTCAAGTTGTATAAGGAGACAGATTTAAAAGAAGAGAAAAAAGTTACAATGAAATATACACAGCATGAAACTTGCACATTTCCTAATTGGCAGAAGAACAGGACGCAGGTAACATTCATCCACTTTCTAGTCATTAGGCAAAATCATAATTGATTGATCAATATTCCTGGCACTGACACAACCCAGAAAATTGATCTCCATTTTTTGAATGCTCATAAAGGGCAAGGAGCTTGTAATCTAAGGGCAGAAACTCAGCCACGTAACTAGGTCCAATGAACCTAACAGCATGTCTTTTGAGTGTTGGCAGAAACACATCCATACAGGGAAAGCATGCAAACTGGGATGCAGCCATGACTGGGATTAGAACCCATGACCCAAGTGCTGTAAGTTCTGAGCTCGAACCACTAAACCACTGTGGGAGACACAGTTTGAGCTACAATGTAGAATAGTTACATTGTTTAAAAATGATAAAGCGAGCGCTGGTCAAATTATATAGACTACTAAAATGGTATTACACAAGATAAATATAACCACGAACAGTAGTGCATGAACTTGTGAAAGGTCACCCACCCTTGTGACAGTGTACTACACTATTAAGCACCTTTCTGGCTCCTGTGGCTGAGCCAATTCCTCCCCAGGACCATTTGGGCACCCACCCTGATGGATGGATGGCTGGAGCTGGATGACTAACCCATAGCTGCGAGCATACCGCTGCACCCCCAGATGTGTGATGTGTATAACCCATGCGCATTAATACTTTTGTTCTGGTGAGTGTAGACCAGTCCCAAGGGTGGTTTATCTTTCACGAGTTCATGCACTACTGTCCATCGCGGAGAAACCACACGTGCTATTCATAGGCACTCTCTGAGTTGGTACTCTCACATGAAGGACATTCCATTATTCAGGAATGATTATATGAAGTTATTTTAGCACCATTTACCATTTTACATCATTATTGCAATTATTTTCACTTTTTGGTTTTTACATGCGTTCATTATTGATCACATGCATTTATAGCGCTGCACTTGACTTTAACATAGAATAGTTACGTGATTAAAGAGAATGAAGATATATCATTATATTGGGAAATTAGAACTAGACATTCCAAATTATTTGAGATAAAAGTGTGAAAATGTTTAACATTTGAAAATAGAATGTATGACATTCATTAGTAAATGCATTAGTTGTCTGATCATTTTGGAGAAACAGGAAAAAAAAAAAAAAAAAAAAAAAAAACAATTCTAATATAGGTGTACTATTTATGTTACATTCTAAGTATTCTCTTATGCTAACACAAAAACACCAAGGCTACAAAGCCCGCGCTTGTGCGCCATCTAGCGAACATATCCGGTATTGCACCTAAAAATGTGCCAGATGCGATTCCACATTTACTAATAGCAAAGTAGAAGTTCGTCAATGAGATTGCTAGACACCACTCAGAAGACTGACAGGTCTTGATTGATTTAACTGAGTCTGCCTGAATGTTCAGAGTCTGCTGGTAGACTCAAGTCTTCAGGGCCAGGTGAAGACTCAGGTCTTCAAATCAGGGCCAGAGGGTCATCAATTAGCGTCTGAAAAGACTTCCAGCTTCCTCTGGATGTGACACCTTGGTGCTAATAAGGTTTTGTCACCTTCTGGGGAAACCAGTTTGGAAGAAATGACTGCAGACAGGTTGTCTACCTGACATTGGAAGCTCTAAAAGGAATATACATACAAAGAAGTACGTTTCATCCTTCATAAAAACTAATATTAGTTGCAGAGAGATGAAAATACTTCCTTCTAATAGTACACCCTGTGCGTCACACAACACCTAAAAACCGTATTTGTGGTTTAGGTAAAAGGCCAGGAAAATGCAGGAAATGGTTAGGTGATGCTGGAGTGCGACAGTCGAACAGTGTTTGGTACTGTCGCGATCGGACTGATGCGCTGGTGTCGGAAATCCAATCCCCGACTTGGTGTTTCAAGCCAGTCTTGACCCGATTGAACTTGGGCAGGTCAGCACCCAGAACATAATGTGGGCGGGTGCAGGAACACTCCCCAGTGTCAATTGGCCAAGGACTAATGTCCCACCTACATCCATATCCCCATAAATGGAGTACCTGGACACTGGGATATTGTGATTCATATGGAGCTGGTTGATCGACCAATGGATTGCTGACTTTTCTGACTTGCTCCAGTCGCAGGGTAAATCCCGGTAAAGTTTTACTTCTGTCTTTTATTCCCTTTTAATTTATAGTGAATATTCATTTGTGTGTCTTCTTGTATTTCTGGAACTTTTTATATTTTGTACATATTTTATGCACTGCCCACTTTAGGGAAATTAAATCTTAAAATTAATTAGTGACTTCTGTGTATTTAAGCATATGCTCATATCTTTGGAGAGATTAGATTGTATTGTATTTTAATGCCTTTAAACGCTCGCTCAAGCTCATTGCCAATCTGTATGCATTTGCGCTGTGTGTGGGCAGATTGTAAAAGGTAACAGATCTGCCTGACGGAGATCTGTGGGTGTGTGGTGTCTCAGCAGACCGTTCTGCAGATAAACTGCTGGGTGGTGGCAGGCTACCTTTTGTGGTGTGTCTGGTGTGGGGGTGTGTGGACAGTGGAAGAGTGATTAACACCGGGGTTCAAGCTGTAGGGACTCTAGAAGGGTGTGTAATTACTAAGCTGGTTCTCAACTTTAGTCAGTGCACCAGATTGTATACACGATTTGTATCTGCCAGTGTGTGTGGTCAACCAGCTGGATTGGAGTGGAGTCTCCCTCTGGTGGTGGCCAAAAAGGTAGTGCGGGCTGTGAAAGTACATCACGTTTGATCTTATATATGGTTTTATATATTCAAAGTTAAGTTCCCTTTATTCCCTCGTACCCCAAGTCACGGCCGAACGTGCGCACCTCGGTTAGCTAGTCGCTGTGGGCGTGGCGTGTGGGGGATCCGTGACAACCAGCTCTGACAATGGTCACCAAAATCTCCCCATCAAGAAAACTTGGGTTGCCTAAGAACTCTCATATTAAAACTCCATAAATGTAATTACCTACACCAGAGTACACTTATCCGATGCCACAGGTCCTCAAGGCTTATGAACAGATACCCAAAAAATTAAACATTAAAATTGTAAAAATAAATAATCCATACCTATAAAAAAAAATCAAAATGAAATGATTAACTCCTTAATAAATACGAGCTTCCTAATAGGGAAGCATCCTAATGGTGAACCAGTGGCAAATGGAATTTATACAGGTGTTGGGCACGCAAGTGGATGAGAAATCAGTGGATGGACTGCAATTTATTTATGGACATTTTCTTTGTATATGTTTTATGGTGATTTATTCAATAGATAATATTTAGTTTATGTCAATCGTTATTTAATGATATTAGTACTTGGTTTATGTGTTTTATGGGTTTCACTGAGTGGGAATGAATCAAAATTTTTAATGGCGTGAGCGCCTTTTATATATATTAAAATAAAAAAAAATGTGGGTCCGGGGTGTCCTAGTAGATGACAGGCTAAGCAATGGTATGCAACGCCAAGCTGCAAGCAAGCAAAATTAGCAGAATACTAGCATGTATAAAAAAGGGAATTTACGCAAGAGTTAAATCCTGCCACTTTATACAACTCTGGGCTGGCCACATCTAGAGTATGCCATCCAGTTCTGGTTACCAGTCCTCAGAAAAGATGTGCTGGAACTAAAGAGAGTCCATAGAAGAAGGGCAACAAAGTTAAAAAGGGCCTGGAGGACCTCAGTTACGAGGAACAACTACAAACATTAATTGTATTCTCCCTGGAAAAAAAGACACCTGAAAAGAGAAATGATAGCGATATACAAATGCCTCAATGGTGATTCTAGAGTAAAAAATAAACTATTAAGTGTTGGAAGTGAAGGAAATCATCCTCATTCCACAGCGGGAGTCCAGAAGATGGAGCAGCCAGCTCATCTCCCCAGCAGCAATTCCACAGTCCAGGAGAAGGGGTAATCATCCTCCCTCCCCAGCAGCAGTTCCACAGTCCAGGAGAGAAGGTGGTCATCCTCCATCCCCAGCGAAAGTGTAGTGACTCGGGAATGCAGAAGTTATCCTCACTCCACAGCAGATGTCCAGGAAATGGAGCAACCAGCTCATTTCACCAGTGGCAGTTCAAGGACCAGGGAGGGGAGGAAGTCATCCTCCCTCCCCAGCGGCAAGTCCACAGTCCAGGAGATGAGGTGGCCATCCTCCTTGCCCAACAGTCAGCCAGAGCTGAAGATTTAGGGTCCCCAGCTGAAGTGCTGGCAACAGGGCAGAGCGTCACTTGCCTCTTCCTAGCACCTAATGTGTCTTCACAGCTCCAGGTAGTTAGGGCAGTTGGCCCCTGTCCCCAACAACAGACTGAGCCCCGGAACAGTAAAACCCTCCCAACTGAAGTGCTGGTAACAGGGTAAAGCATTGCTGGCCTCTCTCCAGCACCTACCATGTCTTCACAGTTCCAGCGAGCTAGGGCAGTTGGCCCCTCTACCCAGCAGCAGGCCAAGCCTCGGACAATAAAAACCTCCCAGCTGAAGCGCTGGCAGCCGGACAGAGGTTCCACTACCTTGGCTCCTCACCTACCAATGACAACTTTTCCCTGTGGCCAAGAATGGGGATTGTGTGGACCAACTAACACATATCCAGACCAGGTGGAGGTCTGGGACCTGGCTAGTTGACTTTTGAAGGGGAAGAAATGTGACAGACCCAACCGGGATAGGGGCTTTTGGAGGGGACTAGGGGATAGCCTTCTACCCACTGATTATGGCCCATGGAGGAGACCAGGGATTTTGTCTGCTTCATCCGATCAGAGCATGGAAAAGAGTGCATTTTAGCCTCTGATCACAGAGAGAACAGATCAGTCTCTTATGATGGATAACACCGTGATGAACACAGAGCTAGGCTTGGATTAATTCCATGCATAAATATAATAAATCTTCCCTTCTGGAGTGGATAGGAAGATGTATCCAAACGAATACTGCATTGCCAGGTATTGTTGTGCCTTGCTCCCTGCAGCCGCTGTGCATACCCTGAGCTCCTACACAGGTGGTACGCTGCATAACAGGTACACAAAGTAATACTTTGTCTGTTCATACATGGCATTCACCTGTTGGTGGCTTCTCATGCTTGCTTTACTATTGTACCATTATTCCAACCCCCTCAAAAGACCAGCATTCCCAGAGAAGGTAGAGGAGTCATCTGTGGATGACTACTGTAGCCAACTATTGCCTGTTGGAGTATAGGACATCCTTTTATACTTTTTTGTGCTCTCCAGTTTCTCAGCAAAAAAACAAAAAAAAACAAAAACAAAAAGGAGGTCTTTGTGTCAATTACCTTCGGTGGTTTGTGTACATTGCACAAATATTATTCTGTTTTATCTGAACAAGTATTGAATATTTTGAAAATATACAGGGCACAAAAAAGAAAAAAAAGAAAGGCAGTACGGATGAATCACTATATAAATGTACACAAATCATTTGTAAGCCAATATGGGAATGTCTTCAAAACAGTACATTCAGCATAATAAGAAGGATATATCTGATAAGTAATTGAGAGCATACCGATAATGCAAGGTGAAGTATATAATAGATAGCTGATGAGAAGACACTGGTATCAAAAGTATGGTATGTGTGTGTGGTGGCAACCCAGAATATCTAAAATAGGCATAATGAGAGAGTATAAACCAGTTCAGCTTGGGATATGGCTGGTAATGGCCTACACCTGGAATGGAAAGGATTATAGGATATTGGAAGGCAATAGAAGTAGGGGACTATATATCTGGACATAAATACACTGGCCTATGGCATTCTCCTGGTCATGTGTTGCGCTAGGAGTCAGGCTATACCAACCCATGGTTGAGTAAATGTTAATCTGGAGAGAAAAGTGTAAGGGTGCCGAGCACCAGAGGAGACATTATAGGAAGAAAAGGGTGAAATGGAGAAGGATACTAAAAAAAAAAAAAAGAAAAAAAAAAAAAAAAGGGGGGTGGGGGGGAGTCCTGGAAGACTGTAGGGTAGGGAAGCCTCTCTTAACTCATCCAGCAAGTGTGGGAGGTAAATCAAGATGTCGGGACTAGGAGGAAAAAAAAAGAAAAATGGGGTGGGGTAGGTAGGAGATATACAATTCAGTGTGTTTGTTTAAAGAGATCAGCACGGGGGATCCCCCATCACATAATGATAGTCTCTGGTCAATTGGAAATGGAACCAGCATGCCCAGGTGGATGTAAGCTTGGTGAATCTTGCTATGCATACGATTTCTTCCATTTCTGCAATCTTATTTAGTCATCTATACCATTCTGACAAAGAGGGGACCTGAGTTGTTCCCCAGTGTGTAGGTATGCATATTTTAGCTGTGTTTTCCATTTTTTTGTAAGAGATTTAAGGTATGTCATGGAGGAAAGTGAGGTGTGATGAAGGATGAGAAATCCAGGAGTATTTTGAAAATAGTGGTAGTTATTCTAGCTATGTGGTCATGGACAGTGGACCAGAATGGTTGAAGACATGAATATTCCCACCAAACATGCAGTAAAGTGCTTGTAGCTTGGTGGCAACGCCAGCAATGATTGGGAACTGATGGGTTGAATTTGTGTAGTAGAGCAGGGGTTTGATATTATCGCAATATGATCTTATAATTATGTTCTTAAATTGCATCATTGACCAAGCACCAATGGCATCATTGACCTTATGTATGTTGCAATAAATACGTTCCCAGTCTTCTGAGGAGAAGTCTCAGTGAAGGTCTTGGGCCCAAGCTTTGCATGCTTTCCTCTCATCATAGGTTTTTTCACCCAGAGAAGAGAATGAATTGTAGAAATTACATGTTTTTCTGGAATATGTTTAGAGTAAAAAGACTCTCAAAGGGGATGAGAAGTCCTGACAATGCAGCAGACCTGTTAAGGGAGTGTAGGAAATGGCGAAGTTGTGAACAGGCTCAAAGGTTCAGTCCTGCATCTGGTCATTGGGCACAAAAAGGTATCATGGTCAAGCAATTTGCCCTTTTGGAAGAAATGGTGTGCATGTAGTTTGTGCACTGGGTCTGCACCTAATAGGAATGTGCGGGTCATCCCAGGTTGGAAGTTTGGGTTCATTTCGACAGGAGTCATGTGTCCAGGTATTGTTGACACCTCGAGTTCGGAGCAGAATTCTCGGAAGCAAGTAAATGTTGGCCCAATGGTCCTGTAAAGAGGCTGGAATATGACCTCTCTTTATCCAGGGGGTATTGCTCAAAGGCAGCTCGGAGAGTGCAGCTTCTAGTTTAACCCAATCTTTGGCTAAATGATGAACATTCCAATCTACTGTGCACAACAGGTGACATGCCCAGTAGTAATATCGTATATCTGGAAGTCCTATGCCTCCTTCTAGTTTGGGGGTAGCTAGTTGTTCATAGCCAATTCTCAGATGGCCATGGTGCCATAGGAAGGAAGTGCACATTTTCTTAAAAGGATCGCAGGAAAGTAGGAGGAAGTTTGATCAGGACTGCCTGGAGTATGTATAATTGTCTTGGAAGCACATTCATTATAAGAATTGTTTCCTTACCGAACCAAGAAAAAAAAAATTTGAGGCTTATTCCATTTTTGGAGATCATCTGTGATAGTACATAAGATAGGCAAGTAGTTTCTGAGGTATAGTTCAGATAGGTGCTTCGGTAGCTGAATTCCAAAATAGGTGAGGGCTCCTGATTGCCATGCAAATGGAAAGTTTCATCGACACAGCACGATTGGTGATTATTGAAAAGAGATATTCAGGGCTTGTGATTTGCTAAAATTAATTTTAAAATTAAAGACATATTGGAAAAACTGAAAGTCTTTCAGAAGATTAGGGTGTGTGACAGAAACAGAAAGATGTAATCTGCAAAAGCTGCCAATTTGTACTTACATCCAGCTACCAACACACCATGGGTATTCTCATTTGTGTTTAGGCCATTTAGGAAGGGTTATAACTTGAGTATAAAGAGCAGTGGGGACAGGGGCAACCTTGTCTTGTTCCATTACAAATGGAAAAAGGCATATGACAGATGGCCTTTAACACAGAATTTCGCTGTAGGACCTGCATATAGGGACATAATAAAGTGGGTCAAACAACTTCCCAGACCTAGTACCTGCAGATCTGCTTATAAATAGGCCCTGGCCAACCTGCTGAATGCCTTCACATCTAATGACAAAAAAGAAGCCATGGTGTTTGGAACTGATAAGCCAATGATGGATGTTTAGGGCTGTCATGGTATTGTCCTTAGCCTCTCTGCCTGGGACAAAATCGTACCTGGTCTTTTGCTTTCAGGCAGTTTTGCACTGGGAGCAGATGGTTAGCCAGAATTTTGGCAAAGATCTTTATGTCAATGTTCAACAGTGATATCAGCCAATAATTGATAACCGAGGCTGGGTCTTTGCCAGGTTTCGGGATGACTGAAATATGGGCTTCCAGGAAGGTAGTCTTTGGTTGCGATGGAGCCGAGGTCAGATTGAAGGCGCATAAGAAGGGGTGAGCTAGCAAGTCAGGATATGTCTTGTAGTAAGCTGCAATGAATTCATCAGGTCCTGGGCTCTTGCCTATTTTGAGTTGTTTAAGGGCTAATAAAAACTCTTCATCCTTGAGCTACTGGAGGCATGAGGCACTCAGGTCTTCATCCAGTATTACACAATAACGCGGGAAATAGGGGAGGATAGGTACAGGAGTAGGTATAATCCCATCGCTGTGGCTATCCCAGCCATCCTGGTGGTGATATGGGAGAGAGAATGTGACATTTATTGCTAAAGGGGGAGCTGTTTTTATGCAACTTCCATGAACAGGGATTTCCTCACCTCAAAACAGAACTTAGAGTGTGAAGCTTGTGCTCATGTTTTAGTGGTGGCCTGTCAGGGTAATCTGGTTCTATAGGAGGAGGCGACATAGGTTTTTGTAGGTAATTAGTACTATAAACTTTTGTCATGACTCATGGTTTATCTACCAAATAGGCTCCCAACAAGAAAGGTTAATATGCTTTTGAGAAGTGAAATTATCCATGGCCGTTGCCCATTAAGGTGGACCATAATACTTTAAAGGAAGGCATTTAGATATATTGTGTCTCTAGCATATTTGGTTGCAAAGACCAGCACTGATAACTGCATAAAACTGCAAGCAATTGGTAGAAATATGAAAACATTTAAAACTGGCAAACATCCCTAGCCCTTCAAGACAGTTAGACATAAAACCATAGGGCTTAGGGTGACATATAGGGGGTAAGGGTGAAGCGGCATTAGGAAAGAGAAGGGAAGGAGGAGGTGAGGAATAGGTCAGGTGGGGGATGCTAGGATGAAGAGGGGTATTTAACCATTGTTAAGCAGTATCACTATATACAAGATTCAATATTTGATGCAAACTTATAGCAGAATGCAGCAAGGAGAGAAGGTATATGAGCTTAATGAGAATTTCAGGCATGTAGCCTTGTCTCCAGCTCATGGCTGTAGCCATATTATGAAATAAAGGCCAGATATTCATCCTTGAGTCCAAGTGGTAGGATTTAGATTGTGTATTTTCCATAAACATGAATGAGCCAATTGCCATATAAAAGACATTGCGGCTCTATAATAAAAAAAAAATAGGCCTCCACCTAGAAACCAGGTGGTCATTCGTATGTGGTGGCATTAAGAGGTATCTCATATGTTTACCTAGCTTTCCATAGCTAAAACAGTGTGGTGAGGATCAAAGGAAATCTACATCTGAATAAAGCAGAAAGAAAAGGGGGTTAAATCAAGGAGTCATTCAGGAAGGGGGGTTAGAGGGAGGGGGTAAGCAGTAATTGGGCGCATAGAGCTTACCGATTCAGCATTGAGGATAAAAAGTATTAATCCAGCATAGTGAGTAGATATGCAGGCTTGAGGAACATGCAATATAGCTGTGGAACAGCATTGGGCAACTACATTCAATAAAGGCCTATTATAGATTCAGGATAATTCTCATTTGTAGGCCATATAATATCCAAGACTAGTGTATAATTTACACAGAGATAATGTGGCTTGCCTGTATGTCATCGAATAGGTGCTAAGAAGTGCAGGGGGGTGTGAAAAGGACATGGAAAAGGGGGATAGGGGAGGGGGCGGTAAGGGGGACCTAGGATTCCTGAGGGATGAAATGCGTCTTATCAAACAAATATCAAACAGAAGAAGTACAACAAGCCTAGCTTATAAACTATGATGTAGCAATATGGTGCAGTAAGATAAAGGCACATAAAAACTTCTAAGTACGTGCCAAAATATCCTGTATATGATAGCCCTCATAATACAAAATAGTAGGTGCAACTCCACCCAGGAGTCCTGGTGGCAAACCGAAAAATAGAAATATGCCTGCAGAGACATGCCGGGAACAATCCTCTTTATGGGAGCAGTTTGCCACATGGAATCGAGGATTTCTGAGCACCTTGTGTATATGCTAGTTGGTAGGATCTGATCAGGTGATCGCTATAATTTTCCATGTTATCAGAAGGCGGGGGAGCAGGTAGGAAGGTAGAGAACATTAATGTTAAGGGGGAAGTGTAGGCTTAAAGCCAAATGCACAATACCTAATGAATGCAAAGGTGGAATGTCAGGATACCCCATAAAATATCCTGTCATGAAGGAGCTCAAAAGTCTTATGGAGCTGATCCATTTCTCATCAGTCAAAAATTCTTGGAGTTCCTGGATAGGATGGACATCCTGGATCTATTTGGAGAATATGTTCATTCGGCCCAATGGGGGGCTAAGGTATCTAAGGTCCCCTCATGCATTCTCCCTCTACAAATCTGCCTTCCTCACCTACACCTCCTCCCTCCACGCCGCCAAGCAGGCCTACTTTGTTAACCTGATTAACACCCTCTCCACCTGCCCTCGCCGACTCTTCTCCACCTTCAACTCCCTGCTCTCTCCCCCCCCCTCCTCCACTCAGTACCTCACTTACCGCCCACGAAATTGCCACTCATCTCCACAACAAGATTGACGCAATCCGCAAGGACATAGTCAACTTGCAATCTACCTCCCCATCTAGCCTCCCCCCTTCCATCACCCCCTCATCTCTCCCCTCCTCTGACCTCGCAACGGCACTGCCCCCCACCACACCCAAGGCCCTGCCTACCGTAACCCCCCCATCACTGCACTCCTTCAGCCCTACTACCACTGAGGAAGTCAGCAGAGTCTTCCCAGAAGCCCGCCTCACTACCTGCCCCCTGGACCCTATCCCCTCTCAACTCCTCCGGTCACCCCCCTCTTCCCTCATCCGCTCCCTTACCCACATCTTTAATCTCTCCCTCTCTACTGGCGTCTTCCCCTCCCCCCTAAAACATGCACACATCACCCCCATACTCAAAAAGCCCTCCCTGGACCCCACTGACCTCAACAACCTCAGACCAATTTCCCTGCTGCCACTCACTTCCAAGCTCCTTGAGCGCTTGGTCTTCGATCGCCTAAGCGCCCACCTGACTGACAGCAACCTCCTTGACCCACTACAGTCCGGCTTCCGTCCCCTACACTCCACCGAAACTGCCCTCCTCAAAATCACCAACGATCTACTAACCGCCAAAGCCAAAGGCGACTACTCTGTCCTCCTCCTCCTAGACCTCTCCGCGGCCTTTGACACAGTCGACCACCCCCTCCTCCTTAATAAACTACTCTCCCTTGGCATCAGAGACACCGCTCTCTCCTGGTTCTCGTCCTATCTATCCCAACGCTCCTTCAGCGTTTCCTACAACGGTGCCACCTCCTCCTCACTCCCCCTCTCTGTTGCGGTC
Organism: Staurois parvus; assembly: GCF_062004578.1. Classification (NCBI taxonomy): domain Eukaryota; kingdom Metazoa; phylum Chordata; class Amphibia; order Anura; family Ranidae; genus Staurois; species Staurois parvus. Next base: position 240,732 of record NW_028318071.1, read on the forward strand.
CCCCAGGGCTCTGTCCTTGGACCCCTTCTCTTCTCCATCTACACCTCCTCCCTTGGCAAACTCATACACTCCCACGGCTTCAATTACCACCTCTATGCTGATGATACTCAAATCTACCTATCCACCCCTCACCTCACCCCCACATTCTCCGCCCGCATCACTCACCTCCTAAACGACATCTCTGACTGGATGTCGCTCCATTTCCTCAAACTCAACCTCTCCAAAACAGAGCTTCTCATCTTCCCCCCAGCCCGCGCCCCCCCCCCATCCTTTCCATCACTACCAACAACACCACCATCAATCCCGCCCAGCAAGCCAAGGTCCTTGGCGTCATTCTGGACTCAAACCTTTCCTTTCAACCTCATATCAAATCTCTCACAAACACATGCAGGCTCCACCTCTGGAACATCTCCAAGATACGCTCCTTCCTTACCCCAGACACCACTAAACTACTAGTACACTCCCTGATTATCTCACGCCTGGACTACTGCAACTCCCTCCTCACCGGCCTACCCCAGTGCAGGCTCTCCCCGCTTCAGACCATCCTGAACTCAGCGGCCAGACTCATCCACCTCACCAGCCGCTCCACCTCTGCCACCCCCCTCTGCCTCTCCCTCCACTGGCTCCCCATTGCCCAACGCATTAAATTCAAATTGCTCACCCTGACCTATAAGGCCATTCACAACACTGCCCCTAACTACCTCACCGACCTGATTCCCAGGTACCACCCTACCCGTACCCTTCGCTCTTCACAGGACCTCCTTCTATCTTGCTCCCTGGTCTCCTCCTCCCACGCACGACTGCAAGACTTCTCCAGCTCCTCCCCCATCCTCTGGAACTCACTACCCCAATCCATCAGACTGTCACCTTCCCTCCTCACCTTCAGGCGCTCCCTGAAAACCCACCTCTTCAGGGAAGCCTACCCCACCCTCACCTAACAGCCGCTGCCCTTCCCTCCTCCTACCACTCCATCCCCCACAGCCGTTTCCTCCTGTGCCTCTACCCCCTCCCTCCTAGATTGTAAGCTCGAAAGAGTAGGGCCCTCTTACCCCTTGTGTACTGTTTGATGTTACTGTTCTGTTTCATGTATTGTCCCCCATCTATTGTACAGCGCTGAGCAAACCCTTTGGCGCTATATAAACTCGATAAATAAATAATAATAAATAAGCGCAAAAATATCTATATATATGGGCCGATGTTTGTATAGAACTCTTTTAGCAACAGGTTTTATGGCCACAATAGAGTCATTGTCATATCTTAAGAAAAAAAGGAGGTACCTAAGGAATTCAATTCAAGGGAGATGAAAAACCTGGAAAAGATCTGGGAGAGAGCTAAAAAGGAAGACTTGCAATTAGGACCAAGTGAAGCTCCTATGTGGGTCTCTTCCATGTTTTAGGGCAGGCTAGCGGATTACTCACACCAGGCTCTGTGATGAGCAGTAGATGCTGGTACACTGCCTTCGTCTGGTGACCGATAATTTGCTGGAGGAGATGAAGCAGCTGGTGGTGAGCCATGATGTCTCATGGTCAGTGGCCTTCTGTGGCATTGCATTTCCATTGGTTCAACAGGTGGTAGAGAGAGTAGACTAAAGCCTTCATATCAGTCAGGGAGAGCTATGGAGTGGTAGATTCAGGCTCTCACAGAAAGATTTGATGTCCTGGGGGACCCAGAACTGTATTGTGCCTGCTGCAGTGTCAGCCGATAGACCGAACAGGAATTTCCACCTGTAGTGTATCTCTTTCATGTAGGAGATTAAGCAGTGGTCAAAGATCCTTGCAATGTTGCAGTGTGATGTGCGATAAATCTTCATAAAGTTTAATGTTAGCTCCATGATTGAAAACCCAGGAACAGGTCGCCTCCTGAGGATTTCTTCTTTGAGCCGAAAGTTCACAATGTAACAGACCAAATCTCTCGGTGTGTCTGTATCTCTTCCCTTCTGTCTTCGAGCACAATGAAGGTGTTCCATCTCAATTGGTGTGTAATGCAGTCTCTCCAATAGATCATTAAATACTGTATCTCAAGAACGGCTTGTGTTAGCGGTCTATTCTCACGCGAATATTATGGCGGTGTCCCCTATTATCTAGATCTTCTAGGTGGCAATGTATCTCAAGCAGATGCATCGTGTGTGCCTCTTACCTGCTGTACTTCCTGAATAGCAGCATCATGGCGGGTCACGGTTTCTTCTACTTCCTCTAACCATGTGGCTACGGCTTGGGTGTTTAGCTGTAATTCTGATATTGCCACTGATAAAGTGTTTTTAATGTTTGAGGCCACTACGTGCAGATCACGCCCCCAGAGATTCAGTTTTAATTATCTTGCAGATTCCTACCTTTTTGTTGCTCTTCTGAACAAAACCTTTTCATCATATCCTGCTCACTGGCAGAGCAAGGATTGGTTTATTAACAACCTGTTGAATCTCAGGGCTGTGGCTAGAAGCTGCAGTATCAGCCTCCCTCTAGCAGTAGTTAACCCTCTAGGGTTTGTTACTAAGCAAGCTACTGCATTGAATTATATTTTGAGCTGCTTTGTTAAGCAGCAGGAAAAAACCCTGTGAAAAGATTATCTATTCTGGCAATGAGCTTTCCCAAGCAAAAACAGCCCTCTTCAAAAAAAAAAAAAAAAAAAAAAAAAGGGATGTGGATGAACATGACTGTATGAATCTTGCTTTGTTCAAGCAACCATAGATGATGACACCTAACAGGTTGTCACATTCATTAAACAAGTAGCTCATACACTCAAAGACTAGTTGTTTATACTCACCCTGTGAAAGGTTTATATGTTCTCGCAATGAGCAGTTTCATAGCCTTCCATGGCAAAACAGCCCTCTTCAGACTCTATAAATACGAAGATGCGGATGAGCATGACTAAGTATCCTGCTGGCTCAAGCAGCCAGGGATAGAGATAAGTACATCTAACAGGAGATCATATTCAATAAACACATTGTCAATACACTCTAAAAAAGGAGTGGTTTCCATTCACCCTCTGAAAGGGTTATCTGCTCTGGCAATGAGAAGCCACCTGGCCTTCCCAGTCAAAACAGCCCTCTTTAGAGTTGCTGAAGAGGATGATGCAGATGGACATGACTGCATAAATACTGCTTTGTTCAAGCAACCAAGGATAAAGATGACAACACTTAACAGGTTGTCACATGTGGCTAATACATTCTAAAAAAGGAGTGTTTCCACTCACTCTGTGAAAGGGTTATCTATTCTATCAATGAGCAGTCTCCTAGCCTTCCAGGCAAACCATTCTCTTCAGACTCTTTTACAAAGAAGATACAGATGAGCCTGACTGTACGAGCCCCACTGGTTCAAGCAGCCAGGGATAAAGATGTCGACACCTAATAGGCCATCATATTTATTGAACATGTGGTCAATACATTCTAAGGGAGTTGCTTCCACTCACCCCGTGAAGAGGTCATATTTTGCCGATAAGCACTCGCAGAACTTTCTCAAGTAAATCAACCTTTGTCAGATTTTTCCAAAGATGATATAGATGAACATGACTGTATGGTTCCGCTTTGTTCAAGTAGACAGTGATTAAGATGGTGGTGACCAAATTTGTCAAAATGACTCATGTGGTCAAGACACTATAAGGGAATTGCTGATTTCACCTTCTGCAAGGGCCATCTATTCTGGCAATGTCCAGTCTTCCTTTTGTGGCCATTAAAACTGGTCTCTGAGAATTCTCAAGCCAATCGGTTCTCTTCAGTCTTTTAAACAAGATGAGGACGACCTATGTCCAGATTTTTGAGTCGTCCTTTTGTAAATTTGGTGAAATGCCATTAAATAGAAGCAAAGTGATGACGACCCTGACAGTATGGAAGCAGGCCAGGGTTCAAAATGGTATAAATACCACATATTCCCCTTACACACCACTTTAGGGCAACCCTACACTTCCTCACCTACTCACAGTGCCAAATCCTGCTACATGGGCTCGGTATGGCATTAAGATACTGCAAAATATCATGCTTCCAGGGGTTTTCCTCTCCTTTGTTGAGCTCAAACATGCCTACAGCCTGCCCAAGTGGATGTTTTCCAGGTTTCTACAATTGAGCCATGCGATTGCTGCTCAATTTCCATCTTCCCCTACTATACAAACTGACCCCCCCGGAAAGTTTGTTGATAGAAGACCTGCCTAAAACACTGTCCTCTATCCACTCTGACCACCTCTAGAATGGAGTCACTATTGTAAATGGCACTTGGACCATCAATCCCTGACAGATGACTGGGAGGACTGCCTTTTGCAATATATTCCTACCATCATCTCTCCCAGAGATCACTTTATACAATTTAAATTTATCCATAGAGTATACCATATTGTCCAGCAACTGACAGCAATTTATCCTGGCAGAACAGAAGCGTGCCCCTGCTGTGATATGGCTGAGGGCACATGTAACAATATGCTTTGGTCCTGTTTGAGGCTGCATCTCTTTTGGACTGGAATATTGGACACTATCTATGTAGTTAGTAACCTATCTCTTCCTATGGACCTGATACTTCTGTCGGGACTTATCTTGTGGAGGCACCTAAACATAGTAAGTTGTTTGTTTTCTTCTCTACCTATTACACTAGAAAAGACATTTTCTTGAGATGGAAACTGCAAATCCCACCCATGGTTTCTAATGGTTAAGATTAATTAATTTTATGGCTAATTAATGGTGCTCTTCCTCTCTATAAGCTATGTACATAAGCTGACACTGTCCAGCAAATATTTATCAAATCTGGGCTGGGTGGGTCGAGGCACTAGGCCTCACAGTTCAGGTTGTGGTGTCTCCAGTTATTTATCTAAAGATATTTGTAGTACCAAAGCACTGTGTACCATTTAACCTCCTCCCATGCCCTCTTTCCCTTATTTTTTCCTCTCTTTCCCATCTACCATTTCTTGTTCAAACAATTTTATTAACAATAAACCAGAATGACACAAACAAGGAGACATTACTAATGTACACTGGACATTGAAGTGGCAGTAGGACATAAAAAATGACTGAAGGTCACAGTACAAATGTCTATACATTCCTGAGGGAAACAGGTAGTTAAGAGTTGATAGCAAATTACGTTATTGTTTCGGCCAGAGTAGTGTCTCTCAAGGGCATTAAAGAAATAGGGGGAAGTTTGGAAGGGGGTCAGACAGGGGTGGAAGGGGAAGAGGAACAACAACGATGACTCCATGAGCATTTATCAAGTTTACAACAGCGCCTACATGCTGCGTACGAAGGGCTATTGACAATACCCTAGGCACACAGTATACAAATCAAGGGAGAAGGAGTGATTCGTCAAAGTTAGGCGGGAGGAAACGCTCTACCCAGGGGCTCCATATGCGCAAGCATTTAGGGATCGTGTCAAGAATTGTGGCTTCCACCTTTGCATGTATCATGGCTTGTGTTCTTCTGGTTTTTTTTTTTTTTTAAAGAAACTTTATTTGGTTTTATTGTATACACACATTAACCAACGGTGAAATTATGCAGTAATCATAGCTTGGCAACACGTCGAAGCCGGTGAAAGAATCAAGAATAATAATTGTACATGAAAACAAATTGTCAAAACCCCAAGAGAAACAAAGAGGCATCAGAGAAATTTAGTAAAGAGAAAGTTACTTATAGGAAGGAGACATCGTCTGCTGTAACAGGTGACAAGGGCTTAAGAATAGAGTTTACAAGGGTTTAGAAAAGTACATGTATATATCTTCATTTGTATGATTAACTTATAGATGTGCAAATGTATGCCATGTTGACCATTTGTCAAATGACCAAGAGGAAGGTCATCGTGTATATGGGTAAGAAGTAGATGCAAAATGAGAGCAGAAGGTAGAGATAGAGCAGTGAAGAAAGGAGAACAAGGAGCTGCAAGAACCAGCCCAGAAAAGAGTGTACGGACAGAAAAGAAAATAAGGAGAAAAGGAGGGCAAGGAATTTTGTTACCAAAGAGCAGAGATCAGAAGTCAGAGGTCTGAGATCAGAAGACCAAGAGGACAGGCCAGAATATAGAGATTAGGACACTAAGATAATAGGGTGTTAGAATAGTAGGCTACTATGATGATATAATATTATAGGAAGCAGCTCAACATTACATGTGAAAGTGTGCTATTACGGGGACTCTTCACTAAGGGTCAACAGTGAAGCGAGATTATGAAGGACAGCGAGAATAAGAAAACAGGAGCCAAGGCGTAAAAAGGGCAGATAGTCAAAGTAGGTGAGTAAAGGTTCTTGAAGACTTAGAGAAGGTAATTTAGCGGTCATTTGCCCCCTAAGACAAATAAAACACGTGCATCAGGAATCGCCTAGAGGCTAAGTTAGGGCTAGGTTAGAAGTCCTTGGGAGGGAAGTTGGGTCTCCGAAGTAGGAAATGTTCTTGAAACATATTGACCCCATTTGCGGTTGAACTTTTCCTCTCCTGATATAGATGGAGAGATATGGATACTGAGCCAATCCAAGCGAAGTAAGAAGTTAAGTTCCAATTTGACATCCGAGATAGTTGGCGGGCCGTTGGAAACCCATTTTTTTAGAATAGATCTTCTTGCAGCCATCAGACAAGTGGACAGCCACGGTTTGGTGGCTCTGAGCCTAGCAATGTGCTGGTGTGTAGCAGCAGACACGGAAGCATCCAAGTTGCCAAAAAGAAGCAGCAGTGGGTCTCTAGGTAACGGGAGAGTAGTGATGAAAAGCATGAAGTTCAAAAGTTGGTTCCAAAAGGTAGAGATTGATGGGCAATTCCAGAACCTGTGGTGAAGTGTCGGCTTACATAGACCACAGAGCGGACACGTAGAGATCGATGAGTCTGAACGCGAGTACAGACAGGGCATATAAGCGTGATGCATAATTTTAAACTGTTGCTCCCGCCAAAATTCGTTTGTGTTAAATGCACAGGTCATGTTAAAACCTGCGAGTATTTGTTCCGCAGTGAAGGCATTGTCAAAGTCTCGGATCCACGATTTGATGGATGTGGAGGATTCCAGCGGTGTTGCATAATGCATAGACAATTGACTATATATCAGATATGTTATATTTCTGATTCCTAACAAGGACCTCTATCACCGTCGTGCAGAAACGAGTAAGTTTATTTTGAGCTATGGATTGCACAAAATTCCTGATTTGTAAAATGTACAAAAAATGATGAGAAGGCAACTCAAACGAGCTAAGGATTTGTTGGAACGGAAGGGGAGATCCTGATGCAAAGTCATATAATTGGCTAACAAGTCTAAGTCCCTGATTGTACCATAAATCGTAAGCTGCATGTTGTTGAGAGACAGAGAAGGAAGGATTGTGATGAATGGGGAGAAAACGAGATATCCAGGGAGAAACTCCTAGTCTACGTCTGACCTCCCTCCACGTGAACAGTGTGTCCCGCATGAGTGGATTATGTTTAAGATGCTCCGGGAGTGAGTTAAAGTTGGAGTGTAGAAGGGCTGACAGATCGAACGGGCTCACCATGGCTGACTCAAGTTGGTAATTGGAGAACACGGACGCTCGGGAGAGCCAATCTATACACACCCGTAAAATGCAGGATAGATTTTAAAGCCTAATATTGGGGAGGCCCAGTCTGCCCTCACATCTAGGGAGAAACAACTTATGTATGGCTATGCGCGGGCGGCGCCCCCTCCATAGGAAACTAGAGATCGCCTTGTTTAACTTGACTATATCCGTATGTTTGAGCAGGAGTGGGATAGTTTGAAGAGGGTATAAAAGCTTCGGAAAAGTCGTCATCTTGAAGAGATGGGCTCTGCCCATGAGTGATAACGGCAGGTCTTTCCACATTTCCAATTCTCCTAAAATTTTTTGGATCACTGGCGAATAATTCAGAGAATAAAGGGACGAGGCTAATTTCCCAATTTTAATACCCAGATAAGTAATATGGTTAGTATTAATTTTAAATAGAGAGTTGCAGGTCCAATCAGGAAGCCGAGCATGATATAGGGGAAGAACCTCACTTTTCGCAAAATTTATACGGAGACCCGCACAGCACCAAAATTCTGCGAAAACTGTCTGGATATAAGGTAAATCTAGAGTTGGGTTGGAGGTGAATATTAATATATCGTCAGCAAATAAGGCTATGCGGAGATCTTGTTGACCAATTTGAATACCATGGAGGCGCAATTGAAATAACAGGAAACGGGCTAAAGGTTCTAGTGCAAGATTGAAAAGCAGGGGGGATAATGGACACCCTTGCCTTGTTCTCTTATAGAGTAGAATAGGGTTGGATATTTTTCCCGCTGCTACTATCTGAGCCATAGGGGCAACATACATAGCCTGAATCAATTGTGTAAATGGACCGGAAAAGCCAAATTTAGCAAGGACTAGTTTGAGCCATTGAAAACTGACATTATCAAAGGCTTTTTCAGCGTCAAGAGAGACGATTGCTAGATCCTGTAGTGGGTTGATTTTAGCCTGATGCTTTGCGGATATTTGACGTGGCCGATCGTCCCTTTATAAAACCCGCTTGAGAGGGGTGAATAAGTGAGGGTAAAATAATGGCCAAGCGGTTAGCTATAATTTTAGAAAGGATCTTTGCATCTAGATTAGGGAGGGAAATGGGACGATAAGATCCAGGATCCGAAGGGTCTTTGCCTTTTTTTGCTATTAATTTAATATGGGCTTGTGAAGCCGATGGGAGATAAAGCCCACTCTCCAGGATGGACTGATAAACCAGCTGTAGAGTAGGAGAGAGGGTTTTGTCCATAAGTTTAAAGAATTCAGAGGTGTACCCATCCGGACCTGGAGCTTTACCATTGGCTAAAGATCTAATAGCTAGACAGATATCCGCTTGTGATATAGGGGCATTTAGAGATTGCAGCGCTATTGGATCTATTTGAGGTAGACTTACTCTGTCCAGAAAGGATTGTGCTTGTTCCTGGTCAATAGGATCCGGCCCATATAGCTTTGCATAAAAGCTTTCCAAAATAGATATGATCTCTTCCGGAGATTGTTTAAGTGCTCCCTGAGAGTCTTTAAGAGAGGTGAATTGTGTGGGGGTGAAAGGCTTCCTACATAGGCGCGCCAATAATTTGCCTGGTTTATTACCAAACCTATGATATTGTAAGTCAAGATGTGAATGGTATAATGTTTCCTGCGCTGCCGCCCATGTGTCAAACTGGTTTTTAGCATCCACCCAAGCTTTCCTGTTTTCCTGCGTATTGGACTCTGCCATATCACTTTGTGTCTGTCTAAGAAGGTTACTAGCCTCAGTAAAGTTATGCAGAATTCTTTTTTTATAAGCGGACGTAAAGGCAATGATTTTACCACGTAATACCGCCTTCCCCGCATCCCAAAACAAATTTGGGTTGGAAACGTGGGCCGCATTAGTAATTTGGAAGTCTGACCATGTGTCTTTTAATTGCTGGGAGAGTTCCTGATTATTCGCCAGAAACGAAGGAAAGCGCCATATCCTAGGATGTGGCGTAGGGTCTAGAAAATTTATAGTAACAGAAATCGGTGAGTGATCCGATATGGCTATGTCATGTATAGTCGAAGATACCACATGATGCAGTAGTACGGGGTTACAGAAAATGTAATCGATTCTAGATAAAGAATGATGAACAGGGGAATAGAAAGTGTAGTCTTTGCCGTCCGGATGTGCTAAGCGCCATATATCTGTAAGTTGCATTGCTTCAACGAAGCTACATAGTAAAGTAGGTGTTGGACGGGAAATCTGAGAGGAGCGAAGTCCACGTTCAACACTCTGTGATTTATCCTCCTGCTCTTGCATAACGGAGTTAAAGTCCCCTCCCATGATGAGAGGCTTGTGAATATAGGCCGCCAGCCGCGTCGAGAGGGCTTGAAAAACCTGTCTCGTCGGGGAGTTGGGTGCGTAAAAGTTGGAGAGAACCAGCTCCTGGAATCCAAGTTTAATATGTACTGCTATAAAACGACCCTCAGTGTCAGCGTCCATGGAAATTAATTCAGGATTAAGCCGTTTGTGTATAAGAATAAGTACCCCAGCTTTATTGTTTAAGGAGGAGGAGCCAAAGATCTGGCCTACCCAGAGTTTACGCATACGGGCAAAATCCGATTGGGTAAGATGGGTTTCTTGGAGCAAAGCTACATCCGCGCGTAAACGCCGCAAGTGTCTTAGTATCGCCATGCGTTTGTGAGGAGATCTGAGGCCCTTAACATTCCATGAAAATATACGTGTCATTTTAACTGTTGTAATATATATAGTGAAAGGATAAGAATCTTACCAATTAGAGATGGATGAATGGATGGCGCTGCTATGTATGGCAAATGGAGGTCGTTGGAATCTGGTCTCAGAGGACAAAGGAGTTCTCCCAAGAAGTAGAGATAAGAAAGAAGAGAAGACAGAGAGAGAGGCAAGGGCCCTACTTGAGCCCAACAAAAAATCAAAACATACAATATACCAGAGCAGTAAACAGGACTTCACGTCATTCCGCATGCTGTTTCCACCAATACCAGCGTAACCGGGAATGGCAGGGGAGGGACCTGCCCCAGGGACCATTGCCGATTTGTTGAGGCGAGGAAGGGTGCCCCGCAAACTTATTCCCAACAACGGCTCCAGCATCCCGCCATCCACAGCAACGCTGAAATATGGAATCAGGCACATGTAGGAGTAAGGAAGTAGTAAAATCAGGCCTGTAGGTAAATTAAACAGTAACAATGAAACGGGTGATTACGAGGAAACATCGCAACATCAGAAATTACAAAAAATAAACTCGTGCCGAACAATCAATAGACTCATACATTGGAGTGTGATAATATATCAGTAAATAGCAAGAGGAATCTTTCCAAGATGAAAATGAAAAGAAAAAAACAAGAAAAAAAAATTGAAGAAACACATCCAATTGAGCCAATCGGATCAGGAGTAAGGCTGGAAGAAGTTGTGAAGAGACCGATGGTTCCTCAGTCCTTCAGGGCGGGCGAGATTTAGAGGACGCTAGATTAGTGCGTTGACATTTGGGGGGGTCTTTGCGAGGACTGCGTTGGTCTCTGGGACCACTATTCCTACCCGCGGGATCCCCGTCCTTTAGGTGGTCTTGCAAATATTGGTGGGCTTCTTCAGGATGAACGAAAGATTTAGAATCCCCCGATGGTGCAGTAAAACGTAACGTGGCCGGATATGCAAGTGTGAACTTTATTCCTTTCTGGTAAAGAGTGGCACAGACTTGCTGGAATGCTTTCCGTTTACGTGATACTTCCTGTGAGTAGTCCGCAAATAATAGCAATTTGTGACCCTCAATTTGCAGAGAACGGGAGTTACGGAAAGAGGTGAGGATCGCTACGCGGTCAGCATAATTAAGATAGCGGACAATCACAGAGCGTGGTGCACGACGCTCGTTAGATGGGGGGCCCAGGCGATGAGCTCTCTCCACCTGGCAAGAAGAAGATAGGCCCAAAGCTGCAGGGATCCGCGCTGAGCAGAGATCAGGGAGAGAACCTGTATTAAAAGATTCTGGAAGACCCACAATGCGCAAGTTATTCCTACGTGATCGATTTTCCAGATCATCGATTTTATCCATTATACTTTGCTGTACACGATTGGATTGTGAAGTGACCGCTTGCATTGAATGAAATTCATCTTCCAAATCTGATATGCGCTGCTCAGCCTCAGATAAACGTTTAGAATGATCGCCTAAATCTTTCCTTAGCTGTTCAATGCCCATTGTGACAGCTCTATCTACAGCCTGTGTTATGTTTGGGAGCAGGATAGAGGACACTGCCTGAGCTATTTTAACATACTGCTCAGCAGTGTTATCAAGTGCAGAAGTGAGTGGGCAGGCAGTGTGGATGGTGAGGAGAGGCTCTGTCATACCTGCTCCCTCGGTGTTATCCCGCTCTGTGCCTGTGTCCATGCTTTGACGGCCGTGATACTTAGGGTGGGGGATTTCCAGGATTTTGCTATAACCTGCTTAGCTGCCGTCGTAACTTGCATAAGGAGCTTGAATTGTGAATTGGAGATGCCAGGGGGGCATTGATTGAGTAGGGCTGTTGTTGGGTCGGGTCGTAGAGTGATAGTGCTAAGTGTAGATATCATGGTGAAAATTTCATCCCAAAAGATTCAGGCTACTGGGCAGTCCCACCACATATGGTAATATGTTCCTGGGTCCGTACAGCCTCTAAAACAGTTGGGCGAGTAATTAGGGGTAAATTTTGCGATTCTTTGGGACCAAGTACCAGCGGGTTAAAACTTTATAATTAGTTTCCAATGCTACAATGTTATGCGAAGATGATTTTGTGTTGGCCCAAATGTGGTCCCAATCAGATGGGTCGAATCTCTTACCCAAATCCACTTCCCACCTATGGGTATACAGAGGGGGGGGGACGTGGTAATCGAAGTAGTGAAGAGTGAGTATAAGCAGGAGATAAGCCCACGTCTATGAGGGTCTTTGCAACACACTCGTTCAAAGAGAGACATGGAGTCTGGTCGATTGGTTATTGTAGCGTAGGGGGGCGTAGAAGTGTTGTAGCTGTAAGTATCTGAATATCTCAGAAGCTGGGAGGCTATGTGTTTCCCGCAGCGAGGCAAAGGATTTAAACTTATTCCTCTGTAGAAAATGATGTGTACGGAGCAAATTAGCAGAGGACCAGGCTTTGAATAAAAGGGGTGTCTGCCAGGCCGGGGGAAAAGCTGGGTTTCGGAGAAACGAGAGCATAGGATTATGTAATGATTGGAGGAGATAACAGGTTTTCAATTTGTCCCATAAGGATAAAAAGTGAGAAGTGATGGGGTTGGTTATAGAACGGCGGTCTATTGGCCTCAACCAGAGTAAGTTAGCTGTAGATAAGGGGTCACATTCTATCGATTCAAGGGCTACCCATTGAGGGATTTCAAAGGTTGCATGATATTTAGGTAACTGGGCTAAATGCGCTTCTTGATAGTATTTGCTGATGTCGGGTAAGCCTAGACCTCCATTGAGCTTAGGGCGATATAAGGTGGAGCGAGGTATACGAGGACGAGAATTGCCCCATACATAGGAAAAGATGCGACGCTGCAGTGTGCGGAGGTAGTGAGGGGGGACTGGGAGGACTCAGATATAGAATTTTTGGGAGGATTGACATCTTGATAACTGCTATTCTGCCTAGCCATGCGAGGGGAAGGGAAGACCATTTGGTCAGAAGAGCAGAAAGATGGTTTAGCATCAGAAGATAGTTAGCTGCGTAAAGGACTGATAACTTAGGAGTCAGTTTGATTCCTAAGAAGGGGATATGACACTGTGACCAAGGGAATGGCAAAATCTGCTTCAGATGCGTCAGCTCTATAGGGGGGAGAGAAATGTTGAGTGCTGTTGATTTATTGGGGTTTATTATTAGACCAGAGAGCGAGCCAAATGCCTCGAGAAGCCGGAGTAGGGAAGGAGAGGAAGTCAATGGAGATGTGAGAAAGAGCAAGACGTCATCCGCAAGGAGACATAACTTATGATATGTGCCCCCTATCTCGAGTCCCCTGACATCCGGGTTAGCTCTGATTAAGAGAGCCAGAGGCTCTATAGCCAGGGCAAAGAGCAAGGGGGACAGAGGACAGCCCTGTCTCGTGCCTCTAGAGATCGGAAACTGAGCTGACCTGTGCCCCAGATACCCAATTCTGGCCAAGGGTTCTCGATACAGCAAGAAGATCCAGGTTAAAAAGTGTGGGCCAAAACCCCAACGGTGCAAAATATAGTTGAGGTATGGCCATGAGACTGTATCGAATGCTTTCCGGATATCTAAGGACAGGAAACAGGCGGGAATATTGCGAGACCTAGCTAAATTTGCCAAAAGAGATGCACTTCTGATGTTATCTCCTGCTTGTCTAGTTGGGATAAAGCCCACTTGGTCGTTATGAGAGCCAATACACAGGTTAAGACGTGAAGAGAGGATTTTTGCTAACAGTTTGATATCAATGTTAAGGAGAGAGATTGGCCTATAAAATTGGACTACAGCGTGTCATCAGAATTCGGCTTTGGGATCATTGAAATGTTCGCTTGCACTGTTTCATGGTTGAAGGTTTGGCCAGATAGTAAAGTGTTAAAAGCATTAGTGAGGATAGGTGTGAGGAAATGAGCAGATTTTTTATAGTAAGTGGCTGAGAAGCCATCTGGTCCTGGGCGTTTACGTAGTTTTAGACTTTTAATAGCATCTAAGGTTTCAGCTGGGGAGATGGGTCGCTCAAGTGTTGCTAATTGGCACTCTGAGAGTTTTGGGAAAGAAATGGAAGTTAGAAGGGTATCAGCTTGTGTGGGGTCAAAAGGTGTGGAAGAAGAATAAAGCTGTGACAGGTGTTTATGGAAAGTCTGTAGAATGTGTTCTGGGTTACTAGTGAGGTTGCCAGAAGAGGCGCGTATCCGGATAGGTCTAGTGAGCTGGTCGAGCCTGCGAAGTGAGAGGGCCAGGAATGTATTGGGTTTATTTGCCCTAGTATAATATTTGTGCCTAGATATACGGAGTTCCGCTTGATCTGTGAGAAAGATCTAGAGCCAATCTAGATTGCTCCAGGGCCTCACGGTTGGTAGGCGTAGGAGCCGCCTGGAAGGCTTGATGGGAACGATCATAGGTTTGCTCCAGTGAGAGATGTTGTTGTCTTTTGGTTTTATTTAAGAAGGATGCTTTGCTAATGCAAAACCCTCGCAATACCGGTTTATGCGCTTCCCATAACAGGAGAGGGGAAATATCAGGTGATTGGTTAAGAGAAAAATAGTCTTTAAGGGCTGCTTCGATTTCTAGACAGTGAGCTGGATTTGCAAGCAGCTTATTGTTAATGATCCAAGAGGATTCAGCGGGGGATGGGGCTAACGAGGTCATAGTCGTGAATACGGCGCAATGGTCAGACCAAGGGATTGGAATTATTTCAGAAGTCAGGAGCAGGGGGGAAGAGGCGGTGGTAATGAAAATATGATCTATCCTGGAGAATGACTGGTGGGGGTGAGAATAGAAGGTGTATTGGCATTTAGTCAGGTTGAGTTCCCGCCATGTATCTATCAAAGAATAACGTTGTAGTATGGCTTGGAAGGTTTGTTTAGAGGCAGGGACAGGGGATGGTTGAGGAGATTTGTCGAGAACTGTTAGAGTCTCCACTAACAATTAAAGTGGTCTATAACCGAGAGTATGTGGGAAAGGAATGGTAAAGGGTCTTGGTTTGGGGCATAGTATGCAACAATGGTGACATCTACGTCTAGGAGTTGCCCTACTAACAGGAGGTAACGACCCTCCGGGTCTTTGATTTCGGTGCATAGCGCGAAAGGTGTTGTGCGATGGAAGGCAATCAGTACCCCCCTGCGTTTGGTGGCAGAGGCTGTATAGACCTGAGGATATCGAGGGCCAAAAAACTTAGGGGTGGAGTTGGGAGTGAAATGTGTTTCCTGTAGACAGACCACGTGAGCTTTAAGTGTAGCAAAGGTTCGGAAAGCCTTATTACGTTTCTGTGGAATATTAAGGCCCTGTACATTCAGGGTGAGGATATTTAACGAGCCCATGGGGAAAGTGCATAGTGGTTTGGATAGCATGGCACTACCGCCCGGGATGGAGCCTGACGATTACTGTGGGGGATGAGAACGTTGTGGAGTATGTTGCGCAAAGTCATGGAGTCATGTTGGGGGGAGGGAGTAGGGGTACGGTATGAGAGAGGTAACATGAAAGAAGGGGTGTAGGAGGCCATTTAAGGCCTAAAAGGTGGGTTCCCAAGGACACCCTGGATCAGGGTGGTCTAGGGAGCAATAGTAGCCCAAGTGTTATTAAATAACCAATAACACTGGGGCTAGGGTGGAGTGTGCAGGTACGCGGACCGCGAGGATGACAGCAATGTGATTAATAAATGGTGGCGAGGTCCCGGTAAAAAAAACCAGGTATATATAAAAAAAAAAAAAAACATCCGAGAAAATCAGGGTGTCCCAGACTCAGACGGCACTAGCAGTACTAGTGAGACATCTTGGGTGTAGGGGTGTGGCATCGCATGCCGCCAAAGCCTAGGCTCCCAAATATAAACTAAAATGGAGCCCAGAAGGGGGGGTGTGCAGAACAATCCCCAAGTTGCGGGGCAACCAAAATTTAACAGGTAGAGGGAGAAAGGATATCAATGGTGTTAACTGCGATGATAGTCAAAAAAGTACACCGTTTGGTGTGTGTGGCAAAAAAAGGAAAATAAAAAAAGATAAGCGTTCACTCCATGGTATCTTGCGAAGATAGGCCTGGAGACGAAAAACGCCCTCTTTTGTGGAGGCTGAGTTGACCTTCAGTTGTACGTGTGGGGAAGGACTTCCGCGGCGAGCAGGATGTGGACCTCCGCTTGGCGCTTTCTGAAGGCGTCGCTGGGGAATGTAGTTGTAGGATCCGGAAGGTGTCTAAAAGGTCCTCTGGAGTCTTGCAGGTGTAATCTCGGGTCTGGTATTGGAATCGCACTGCAAAGGGTAAGCTCCACCTATATGGTATAGCGTGTTGTTGAAGTACTTGTAGGTGAGGTTTCATAGCCCTGCACTTGGAGATAGTTGTGGGGCATAGATCTTGGAATAATTGGTAGGTATGACCCTGGAACTGTAGAGATTCTGCGTTACGGGCAGCTTGTAGGAGTTGCTCCTTGGTACGGAAAAAGTGGAGCTTGGCTATAATGTCGCATGGTGAACCACCCGTGCGTCGTCATGCTAACGCCCTGTGAACTCTATCCAATTCTAATCTTTCGATTGGGATAGCTGTTACCGTTGATTGGAC
Organism: Staurois parvus; assembly: GCF_062004578.1. Taxonomy (NCBI): domain Eukaryota; kingdom Metazoa; phylum Chordata; class Amphibia; order Anura; family Ranidae; genus Staurois; species Staurois parvus. The sequence continues at coordinate 257,356 of NW_028318071.1, forward strand.
ATCGACGATCGTTTCCGGAAGGCCACGAATACGTAGGTTTGAGCGCCGTGCTCGGTTTTCAAAGTCCTCCAGTCGTGTTAATAATGTTGCGTTTTCATCACGCAGGAGATCAAGGTCATCCGTATGTGTCTGAAGCGAGGCGTCAAGACCGTCTACTCTCTGTTCTAGGTCCGCAGTGCGCTGTCCTAGTTCACAGATTTCCCAAGATAGCGTGGCAGTGATGCAGTCCGAGGTTTGCTTCAAAGCTTTGTGTAGCATTTTTTCAAAGCGTGACAATAGGTCAGGGGGTGTAAGGTCAGGTGTCAGGGCTTGTGCAGGGACATCTGTTTCAGTGTCAGACTCTCCCTCAGACGTGCAGGGATGGCTGGGCTGCGGATCCTGCAGGGCTGCATATGCCCCTGCCACCTGCTTGCTTCCACGAGCTGGGGCGGTAGCCATCTTTGTGGAGGCCTTTGCCAGGGCCTCTTTGATTTTTTTGGTTGAAGGGGGGACCTGGTGCCGGGGTGCCCCCTTAACCATTTTGCTGCTTGTCAGGGGGGGGGCTGTTATGCTGATCTCAGCCCCCCTGCTCTCTCTCCTCAGCCTCGGTGCTGTGTAGACAGCGGTGGGCGGGCCTGTGCATGGCTCACAATGGGGACAGAGTCCCCTGTCGGATTTCTCCGACCTGCTGCGGAGGATCCGTTGTAGACCAGGGTGGATCAGACCCTGAGAGGGTTGCCTCGGGAATCGGATCCCCCCAGGCTGTATTGCGGGCCGGGACCCACTGCTCCTCGGTGCTGTCACCCGACGGGGAGACGGAGCCTCATCGGGACATGTCCGTCCCGCCGGCCGTCCATGCGCACTCCCCCATCTACCATTTCTATTCATTATTCCTCCCTTCTATTCTTCTCCCCCCTTCCCTGGCTGGGCACCGGCCTTTGGATCACATTGAGTTCTTGTTTAACATGCTTACTCAGGTAACATACAGAATCTCACCAGGATACTAATTGCAGGACTTTCCTGCTTTAGGTAATTTCTCTATGCTGTATACCACTGACTGCTTGACTACTTTTTTTAATGTACCTATAGTTGTCTGTACCACTGTACATCTTCAATAAACGTAACTGTTAAAATAATAGAAGCAAAGTTGTGGAAGTATTTCAAGTGCCTCCAAAGGACGGCTTCACAAATCCCTCATGGGGACTGAATCAAATGCTTGTTCTACAAAATTGGGGCATATTGTCACAGCAGGATCTCAAACTTATGCCCTCTTGAACAGGGAGTCCAGGGTTTAGAATCACCCCTTTGGTCAGCGTGCCCCTTATGAGATTGGCCAGATACATGACTTACCATTAGAAGATGCTTTGGCCTTCAAGGATATACTCAATCACTGCATTATTCTTGATTTTAGAAGGTGAAGCCTAAAAATGAATAGTGGTCAGTTTGGCTTCCTGCCTCAAGATAAACGTCTTTTGAGTTAACCCTTTCAGGACTGTAAGATTTTGGAATGCCAAAAGAATCATTTTTTTTGTTTTTAAAGTTCGTACACTTCAGTTGCTGTAACTAAGCCATTTCATGAAATAATTGGCAAAAAGCTAGATCCATTTGTTGTTTGTTGATAAGAACTAATATTTTGACTAAAACCAAAAAAAAAAAAAAGTTTTAAAGTTCTTAATCAGATGATACATGCAATAAAAAACATGGGACAAATACGTCCCTTGGTCCTCAAAGGGTTAAAGAAGACTGAAGTTCAAGAATCCATGTCCACGCTCACTCCAGAGAGGTCTGCTTCTGCATCTCTGGCTGGAAGTGTCAGGGCAGGAGCTGTGGAACGGACAGGCAGGCCTAGAGGCAGGGTCACACACTGACTGACGACAACCACCACCCACAGACCGGAATCCCTCAGGGCGCGGAGTCTAAGTCCCAGGCTGCCTTTCACCAGGGCCCCTGATGGTGGGGATGGACTTGACGCAGCCAGGAACCAGGTCGCGACCCCCGAGTCATCCCAGCTGCGGTAATGGCCACCGCCAATGGGGTGTAGCTGGTAGGAATCAGATCAGACAATAGCGTAATCGGGCAGGCCGGGTCGACAACAATGGGACAAACGGTACAGAACAGTAGACAAGAATGACAGGTCACAGGTCGGGTTCAGCAACGGGAGGTCAGATCAAAGGAAAAACGCAGAGAATGGTCTAGTCACAAGCCGAGTCAGCTTCCAGGAGAGTCACGAGAGTATACACAGAGCTGTTGCAACATTAACACACAAGACACGAATGTAAAGGGCATGTGCGGACAACAAACTTATATGTAATCAACCACACCCCTCTGGGGGATGGATCTCAGAGGCCTGAAGGCATAAAAGACTCCCACCATGCTCTTTGCAGAAACCCAAGATGGATGCCAGCACATGGAGCAGCACAACCTCTGGGAAAAGGTAGGACCTTGACAGGAAGTCCATGAAAAACTGGTTAGGCAGCACATAATCCAAGAAATCAGTGAAGAGCTCCATGTCAGGATGCTTTCTGGTATTTAGTGGATTATGCCATCCATACATGTCTTATGGGAACTTGGTGGCTCCTCTTTGGACATAGGCACAGCTTTGGTGAGAGACACGTGGTTCCTCAAGGCAAGCATTTCAGGCCATATTTGGGAGATCTTTCATCCTTCACATCTCAGATAGGGCTGCAGAAATGGTGTCACTCCAGCAGGTCAAGTAGGCTTAGTTGAACTCTCGACCCCTTTAAAGACGGGTTTCTGGACTAGTGGCAGTCAGAGGGCCTAGGTCAGAAGATATGGATTACACCCTGTATAAAAATGCGAGCCTAAACTGGTGGTTGGAGAAGTAGAATTTTCTGTGATGTCATTCTCTTTTGATGACCTAGTGGCTGGTGGTGCAGTCAGATACCCACAAAGTAGTTGGGTAGCCCTATTTCAGGAGCAATGGGCTCAGGGTCAATGGCCTTTTTGTGTCTGACATCCTGAAGCAGTATTTCAGGCTCTCCAAGCCTTTGGTCATCTCATCTGGGGTGGACCTGTCCTGGTAAAGTTAAACTGCACAACAACTGTGGCCTACATTCAGAAACAAGGGGGCAATCACAGTCTCTCCCTCCTGAAGGAGGTTTCTCTGATTGAGCCCAATCAATCTTCTTCAGCCTATGTGCCCAATCAGAAGAAGCTTCAGGCAAACTATTTGTCCAGAACAATCCTGGACGACAATGAATGGTCCAGACTACCACAAGTCTTTCTAGAACCAAGAGAGCTTAGTAATTTCAAGCCAGAGGTAGACCTGTTCACATCCGCAATCAACACAAAGTTGTTTATTCCAGGGTCTAGCATCCGCAGGCAATCAGGGTGGAGGTGTTGATTGCAGAGTGGATTGCATTCCAAGACAGCTAATGTTTTCCTGTTGCTGATTCTCAGCTTCCTACTAAGGGGAAGGTGACAGTTCTGGTGGTGACCCTAGATTGGTCGAAGGGACTTTGGTACCTTCTGCTCCTCCTACTGATTGTCATGGATCCACTCCCCCTCTGCCAATAAGATCAAATCTTCTCCAAAGTCCAATTCTTCCAGCACCTGACAGGCTCAAGCTGATGACTTGGATCTTGAGAGACAGGTGCTCTGTAAAGGTTGTGGATACTCCTACGAAAGCAAGGAAGGACAGCACTAACAGTGCCTATAGTAGAATATATCATAAAATTCACAAGGTTTTACATTGGGCTGTTCACAAATCTGTCACGGTCTGAAGTTTCTGCAGGTGGGGTAGGATTTAGGTCTGTGCATATGTATACTATAGGCCCACATTTTGGCTATCTTAAAGCTGCAATTTGGTTGAAACCTCCCTAAGATTGTTGTTCCCGAAGTGGGATTTCCATTGGTGCTGGACTTTTTTGCATCAGATGCCTTTAATCAAAGTGGCCCCTGTGGTACCTTTCGATGAAAACTGCTTTTCTGGTGGCAATTACATCAGCCAGAAGAGTGTCAGTAGTAGCAGCTTTGGAGTTTTAAGAATCCTCTCACATTCTACCCAGATAGGGTGGTATTAATGCCAATGCTCAAATGTGTGCCTGAAGTGGCCTTCAGAGTCCATATCACACATGATGTTTTCCTTCCTGCATTCCTATTGAGGAGTACCCAGGAAGTTATCCCATTGGATGTGGGCCACACTTTAGAATGTTATATCAAGGCTATCTGGCATCAGGAAGTCGGAACACTTGTTTGTCATTCCAGGTGGAGAGTGTAATGATTACACTGCTTCCAACAAAATTATTGCCTCTTGATTGGTGAAGCTCATCTCCTTGGCCCACAAGTTCAAAGGGCTTGCTGTGCCAGGGTGGTCACATTACTCTCCACTAGAAGGGTCCCGACCTTGTGAGCAGCAGCATGCCGAGTGTTCCCAGAGACTATATCCATGGCAGCTACGTGGGCATCTATATATACACAATCATGGCTCATTGTATAGAAGCAGCCTTAATTACAGTTGAGTTAGGCAGAGGCATCCCAGCTTCTGCTTTTAGCTAGAATTAAGAAGTGTGTAGCATTATCCCTCCCCTGTGTGGCTAGTTAGTTCCCAGCTGTAATGACAAGGAGTGGTCAGGGAAAAAAATGGTAAATTGAATGAAAGATACTTACCATAATTTTCCTTTCCTGACGAGCTCCATGTCAGCACAATTCCCAGTCAGCTTGGTAGGACTAGTTATATAACACCAAGACCACAGATGGGCTCAAATTTATGAGTTAGGTCCTAAAAGCAAGAGGAGGCAGGGGGCCCATACCAAGTTCTGCTGACATGCAGCTTGTCAGGAAAGGAAAGTTACATTAAGTATCCATCATTCAATTTTCCATTTTTTTGTGTTTTATCAAGACCATTAATGAGTTTCTGGTTTCTTTGTTCTCTGCTGGACCATGGACATTGATAATGGATGTGAATCGCCATAATTTTGAAATATTACTTGCAGGTGTGGGGAATGTTTTTTCTATTTGCTTTTTTGGACTGTGGAAAGGGAGATAAGGAGAGATCGCTGATCGTAACCTTGCCGCATCGTGAAGAAAGATAATCTGCTAGCAGGTGACCAGATGGAACGAAACAGGCGAGACCAAAGAGTGAGTGGAGGCCTTATCGAAAGAGAGAGACCACCAGAGTTCACCAGATGCCAAGCATTATCAAGGACAGAGAACACTGACACCTGCTCTACCTTTGCTATTTTCCTGCACACAGTTGTGGACATTGCACATACAGTAGTTATTAAAAGTTGCGTCCTAGTTCCTTTAGCCGTCATTGTTGGAATAGACTTAGCACAGCCTTATCAGCACTGATAGCAGGACAGTCTGTCCACAGGCCAAACCACCACTGTGTCACCATCAATTCACTCTGCTAAGGAGGCCCTTTTCCTATTGTGTCAAAAACCAATTGTTGCTTTAGACTACTGCCTTAAAAAGGAACATTACATCTGTAAAATTGCTGCTGACAGAAGGAGTGTTATTCTTCCCTCTTTTTATTGCATGGTTCCTCAGAGTTACAGTCCACCCTTCCCTTCACTGTGCCCCATAATGCGTGCAGAAGAATCTTCCTTGCATTTAAAGAATAATGGTTGTTTTGGGGTAAAGAGTTATTTTCCTTATGTCAGGCTCAGGGGCAGACTGACCATTTGGAAACTCGGGCACTGCCCAAGGGCCCGGGGTCAGTAGCGGGCCCCATGAGATGCCCCTGGTACCTTTTTCATAGGCCTTTTTGAGTTTGGGCAAGGACACAGGGGCCCCATGATCCCCTATTGCCTGGGGGCCCCATGAGTTGTCAGTCCGCCCCTGGTCAGGCTATCACCTTGCCATCAGGTCCTGAGGGCCCAAAGTAAGCTAGTCTACCGGTTTGATAGTTCCAGCTGTTCACTGGGAACTGTAAGACCACCTCAGGATGAAGGTATTGGGTTAATTTCTGAAAATTAGGAATGCTAATACTAACTGAGATTCTGTGATAAGTGTTTCTTATTTTCAAATGAACACAAGTAACTATTGATTTTACACATGCCAAATTCTGTTTATGATGTGTAACCAAGTCATATTGAAGTTTTCTATAAACCTCTTTCATATAGGAGTCCAAATCCACAGGGAACCTAAAAACAATTCTCCTAAATGGTTGTGCTACATGTGGGGGCTTATCCGGGATTTCCCTGTCTAAAGAGTCTGAAGGAAGAAAGCATGGAACCCACGCAGATCACTGCCTGGTGCCAAGAGGAGAATGGAAGACCAGAACAGTGTGTGGTGCTGAGCCTCCATGGAGACGACTGGACTGAAGAGCGTTTCAAGCAGATGCTTACAGCCTACATCCCTAATAAGGGAGTGAGTATCCTCAACATCAGAAGTAATCCAGATGTTTTTAATGTGTTGATACTGATGGAATAGAAAAAAGGAACTCATCCTCTACTAGAACGAGAGAACGTACACCTGTCTGATACAGTAATGGCCCAGGTGTTTTGACCAATCCTTTCTTATGGCACCACAGAACTCAAGGAAAGGAACTAGAGATGAGCGAAGTATTCAAAAATTCGATTCGGCTGATTCGGCGAATTCGAGGAATAAATTTGATTCGATGCGAATATATTCGCTGCGATTTTAACTTATAAAAGGGTGTTTCTAGGCTTCAGAGAGCCTTTATATTAGTGCAGAACACTGTACCTTTAATTTAAATGCCCTTGGAGTCTGCTGGGGAAGAGAAATAATACTGTCAGTCAGTATGACATGCAGATGAGTGCCGTTGATCTTAGAATCACCGCACACTTCACTCATTTGGACAGTCACGGGGCCAAAACCAGAGTGTGGAGCCACAGTGCGGCGGTGGAAGTAGCAGCAATGGGAGGCCATACAGCACCCTATGACAAAAATGGAACCCACCAGCAGTGTGAGGAGACCTGAAAGTGGCACATGGCAGAGTGTGGCGATGGAGACAGCAGCAATGGGAGGCCGTACAGGGACCCATGAGAGACTCTGGACCTGGCAGCAGCATGAGGAGGCGGTACAGGGGCCCATGGCAGATTACGGGCCTGGCAGCAGCAATGAGAGGCCCGTAATCTGCCAGCACCCTATGACAAAAAATGTAACACACCAGCAGTGTGAGGAGATCTGAAAATGGCACATGGCAGAGTGTGGCGATGGAGACAGCAGCAATGGGAGGCCGTACAGGGACCCATGAGAGACTCTGGACCTGGCAGCAGCATGAGGAGGCGGTACAGGGGCCCGTGGCAGATTACGGGCCTGGCAGCAGCAATGAGAGGCCCGTAATCTGCCAGCACCCTATGACAAAAAATGGAACCCACCAGCAGTGTGAGGAGACCTGAAAGTGGCACATGGCAGAGTGTGGCGATGGAGACAGCAGCAATGGGAGGCCGTACAGGGACCCATGAGAGACTCTGGACCTGGCAGCAGCATGAGGAGGCGGTACAGGGGCCCATGGCAGATTACAGGCCTGGCAGCAGCAATGAGAGGCCCGTAATCTGCCAGCACCCTATGACAAAAAATGTAACACACCAGCAGTGTGAGGAGACCTGAAAGTGGCACATGTTTGGGGCATGATTCATGGCGGATTTAGTCAGTTGTGTCAGGAACTGGTGGTTTGAAATCCAGACTAATCCACGCCCGATTCATTTTCACAAACGTGAGTCTCTCCACACTTTGGGTGGACAGTCGTGTCCTCCGCGGAGTTACAATACCTCCTGCCGCACTAAACACGCGCTCCGATGCCACGCTACTGGCCGGACATGACAGCCTTTCAAGGGCAAATTCAGCTAGTTGGGGCCAAAGGTCAAGTTTTGTTGCCCAGTAGTCAAGGGGATTGTCTACCTCGGTTGGCAGGGTGCTGTCCAAGTAGGCCCAAGCCTGTTTGAGGTCCTGCTCCAGGTCCACCTGATGCTGCTGCTGCTGCTGCGGCTGGTTAGTAGTTTCCTCACTGCGCTGGTGAAGAAAGCTACTCATCATCGACTGCAGACTGAGGCAGCCGCTGCTGGTGGAGCTGCCACTGCTCCTACCACCCCACCCCTCCCCTGCTGCCATGGCAGCGGAACGCGAGCGCACAGGGCCCACAGTGTTTGAGGATGGACGTTGGCGCAGAAAGGCAGAGACCAACTGACTACATAGGTGGTTTTTATAGTACTTTATTTTGGCCTCCCTCTCAGCAGGTGTGAAAAAGGCCACCATTTTTGAACGGTAGCGAGGGTCCAACAAGGTGGACAGCCAAAAGTCATCCCTCTGTCTGATGGTTATTATTCGGCTGTCGCTACGCAAGCAACCGAGCATGCTATGGGTCATTTGTGCCAAGGAATGCGAGGGACTCCCTGCCTCCATCTCCACAGCATACTGCCACGGTGCGTCTGGGTCCTCTGTCTCCTCCTCCTCCTCCTCTACCAGATGCTCCTGCTCCTCCACTCCTGTCCGCTGAGTGGAAAAACCACCCATTTCACTCAATAATTCCTGAGCACAAATGTCCTCCTCTACCTCCTCCTCTTCTTCCTGTCCTGCCCCCACAGGGGTCATGTGGCGTTGAGATCTGTGCGCCACGTCTACCGCACCCTGACCATCCATTGTTAACAGCATTTGTTCCAGGACGTGCAACAGAGGAATGACGTCGTTCATCCCATAGTCCTGCCGACTCACGAATAGCGTGGCCTCCTCAAAGGGCCTGAGCAAGCGGCAGGTGTCACGCATGAGCTGCCAATGGCTGACATCGAAGTTACACAGGGGAGTACCTTTATCCGCTTGTAACATCAGGAAATCGGTGATGGCCATTCGCTGTTCGTAAAGGCGGTCTAACATGTGCAGGGTTGAATTCCACCTTGTTGCAACGTCGCAGATCAGGCGATGCTGTAAAATTCCGTTCTGCCGCTGCAGCTCAAGGAGGGTGTGCTTTGCGGTGTAGGAATGGCTGAAATGCATGCAAAGTTTACATGACATTTTAAGGATGTCTTGCAGTGGGATGGTGGATTTTAGGAACCGCTTGACAACCAGATTGAACACGTGAGCCATGCATGGCGCATGGCACAACCTTCCTTGACGCAGAGCAGACACCATGTTCTTTCCGTTGTCGGTCAACATGGTTCCGATTTTCAGTTTGCGCGGAGACAGCCATCTGTCGATTTCTCTGTTCATTACACTGAGAAGTTCCTCCCCTGTGTGACTACGTTCGCCAAGGCATACCAGGTGCAGCACAGCGTGACACCGTTGCGCCCTGCACATGTGATATGCCGGTCGGGTAATGGGACTTGGCACGGGGGTGGCGGCTGAGGACACGGCGGAAGAAGAGGTGGTAGAGGCGGACATCTTTGCTGGACCAAGGACGTGCAAACGTGGAGGCAAAAGCGGCGTGACCTGTCCAAGTTGCTGGTGCGGCTGTGCCGGCACCACGTTCACCCAGTGGGCCGTAAATGACATGTACTGTCCCTGACCGTAGTTACAGCTCCACACGTTGGCGCTGCCGTGCACTTTGGCAGAGACCGACATGCTCAAAGACTGGCCCACCATCTCTTCTACATGTGAATGCAGGGCTGGCACTGCCTTTTTGGCGAAGAAATGCCGGCTTGGCACTCTCCACCGCGGCGCGGCACAAGCCATCATTTCTCGGAAAGGTGCTGAGTCCACCACTTGGAAAGGGAGGGACTGCAGCACCAGCAACTTGGACAGGAGGACGTTCAGCTTTTTCACCGTCGGGTGCGTGCTCGCAAACTGTTGTCTCTTGGAAACGGATTCCAAGAAAGACTGCTGACGGAATCCGTGAAGAGGAGTAGGAGGAGAAGGAGCATCTGAACGAGCGGAAGATGCCAACGAGCGACAACTCCCCTCAGCAGAGGTGTTGGAGCCTTGACTGGCTGATAGAGGGCGATTGACGTCGGGTGACGGAGCAAGTAACGGAGCGGGTGATGGAGCGGGGGCTGGGGCAGGCAGAACCGTCGTATATTTATCACGGTTTTCCCAGGCCACCAAATGGCGACGCTGCATATGCTGCCGCAACGCTGTAGTCCCAACATGGGCCCCCTGGCCACGCTTGACTTTCTGGCCACATAGTCGACATACGGCTACGTTTACTTCCTCGGGCGGCTTGACGAAAAATTGCCACACCGCCGAGTAGGAAACTTTGCCCCCAATACTCCTCACTGGCTGACTGCTGCTTCCTCCGTGCACACCGGCACCACTACTGGCCGTGGTGGTAGGCTGCAGTGGAGCTGGTGCTCTACTCCATGGCCGTTTGCCTCCACTGACACTGCTGCGACCCTGCTGCCTCCTGGGCAACCCACCGACTGTTTTGCTCGCTGCCAAGCTGGCACCCTCTTCTCCTGATGATGCGGAAGCAATAGCCTGATGACGACGAGGCTGCCAAGTGCGATCAGCCTCATCATCATCAATTAGGGTCTCCGCCTCACTACTAGCCCCCTCGGCTGCGTGTGGGTCAGGAGACAGACCTGTCTCTAGACCAGCTACCGAGCCACTCTCCTCGCCACTACTTCTTCGCCTGGCTGCTGAAGAGGCGGATGTCTCCCCCCGTTCCTGACCGCCCTCTGTTAGCTCTTCCTCACTGTACAGTGGGGCTGAGCCCACAGCATGCGATACTTCGCTTGGTGAGGGAACACCAAAGGACAGGGGCAGGTAGAGGACACGTGATTTCAGTGGGCTTGCTCCCGGGCCATGCCAACTAACAGTTGTGTCTGACGTACCCACCGACCGTTGGCTGTAGGTGTCAGAGGTGACCTGGGAAGAGGAAGACGACCGAGCCAACCAATCGATGACGGCAGGGTTGTCGGTGGAGACACGACCGCTGGATGACACCGGGAGCAATGGCCTCTGGCTGCGACTAGTGCTGCCTCGACCCCTTCCTCTGCTGCCACATCTGCTCGCTCCTAAAACATTGCCTCCTCTGCCACTCCTCTGCATGTTGTCTGACATACTCTTTAATTCAACGATTATGTGTCCCTGAGTAACAATTCTGTGTCTGTCCCTGAGTAACAATTCTGTGTCTGTCCCTGAGTAACAATTCTGTGTCTGTCCCTGAGTAACAATTCTGTGTCTGTCCCTCAGTAACAATTCTGTGTCCCTCAGTAACAATTCTGTGTCCCTCAGTAACAATTCTGTGTCCGTCCCTCAGTAACAATTCTGTGTCCGTCCCTCAGTAACAATTCTGTGTCCGTCCCTCAGTAACAATTCTGTGTCCGTCCCTCAGTAACAATTCTGTGTCCGTCCCTCAGTAACAATTCTGTGTCCGTCCCTCAGTAACAATTCTGTGTCCGTCCCTCAGTAACAATTCTGTGTCCGTCCCTCAGTAACAATTCTGTGTCCGTCCCTGAGTAACAATTCTGTGTCCGTCCCTGAGTAACAATTCTGTGTCCGTCCCTGAGTAACAATTCTGTGTCCGTCCCTGAGTAACAATTCTGTGTCCGTCCCTGAGTAACAATTCTGTGTCTGTCCCTGAGTAACAATTCTGTGTCTGTCCCTGAGTAACAATTCTGTGTCTGTCCCTGAGTAACGTTTCTGTGGCCCTAAGTAACGATTCTCTGGCCCCAAGTAACGATTCTCTGGCCCCAAGTAACGTTTCTCTGGCCCCAAGTAACGTTTCTCTGGCCCCAAGTAACGTTTCTCTGGCCCCAAGTAACGATTCTCTGGCCCCAAGTAACGATTCTCTGGCCCAAGTAACGATTCTCTGGCCCCAAGTAACGATTCTCTGGCCCCAAGTAACGTTTCTCTGGCCCCAAGTAACGTTTCTCTGGCCCCAAATAACGTTTCTCTGGCCCCAAGTAACGTTTCTCTGGCCCCAAGTAACGTTTCTCTGGCCCCAAGTAACGTTTCTGTGTCCCTAACTCTCTCCCTCAATACAGACAGCTCTGCCTCTCTTGAATGACTGGAGGCAAATGGAGAATTCTAAAATGGCCGCCATTTATAGCTCGACCATTACACAGTGCTGGCTGGCTGGCTGCTGATTGGCTAATGCGATCACATGTCATGAATGAATGAATGCATTATGGGTCAGCGCGCCTTGTCTGCGCACCTTCCCAGACATCCCCGCTCCGTCGCCGCACATGTCGCCGCCATTTTAGGAAAAATTTTGATTCGCGCATCCGAAGTCTGCTAATTTTCGGATTCGTCGCGAATCGAAATTTTCCTAATATTCGAAACGAATTCCACTTCGCCGAGTTCAATTCGCTCATCTCTAAAAGGAACCCCGAACCATCCACCTCAGCAGAGATAGTGGGAGGCATACCTGCTAGTTCATTAGCTGATCTAGGAAGGTTCATAGAGACTCTGCTGTAGAATTCTACCTCTATCATTAGTCACAATTACCGGAGAATGCGATTCTGCTCTGGTAGGACCCCCACTCCTCTGGGGAGTATGACTTCAACACATGGGTCAATCAGGCCCTCCAGGCTATAGAGGAATGGAAAGTAGCCAATGCTGTGCAGAGAGTTGTGGAAAGCCTATGGGCTCCCGCTTCGGACATTGTGCAACACTTGAAATGAGATAAGCCACGTTTTACTGCCCACAAGTGTCTAGAGGCTCTATGAGAGGTATTTGGGCGAGTTCAAAACTGTATAGTATTGACCTATCTGTTCGAAGACACAGATCAGCAAGAAGGAAAGAAGTTGTCTGACTACGTGCAAAAGCTGGACAAGATTCTACACCAAGTAGTTGTCCAAGGAGGAGTGAAGGCAGAAGGCGCTAGCAAGACCCTTTGGACCCAAGTACAGAAGGGGGCTCAGCCGCTCTGATTGTACAGAAGCTGAGAATCAGTTACCTCTATAGGGCTGTGACCTATTCCAAGCTGTTGAAGACTATCAGGGAGGAAGAAGCTTTGATGACAGCCAAGGTTAGGAGGGCAGAGGCTCAGGTTAGAGCGCAGCCCAGGGCTTCCTCTTGCTTCACTCAAGCTATTCCAACCATAGGGGGCGTGCCTAAGGCACAGGTCACGGTCTCAATAGATGGCATTGTGCAGACCCCATATCAATTGGCTCAGGCCCAAGCCATGATTCAGCAGTCCTTCTGTGAGGTCCAGAAAACAGTGGGACAGATGATGGGACAAACAATGTCGGCAATGGCAGTCGGGAGGGAGGAATCCAGCCCTGGACACTTCAGATGTTACTTCCAGTGTGGAGAACCAGGACACTTTCGTGGCCAATGCCCACAGGCTGAGCCAATGGCCGACATTACAACTGAAGTGATACGAGCCTTAAAGAAATTGTTCTTTCCAAAGACAGCAGGAAACAGCAGGGCCTTGTGAAGGAGCCATCTGAGGTCCCCAAAAATACTCAGAACTCCAACTCTCATGGAACAGACTTTAGAGACTAAAACCACTCAGACTCCTACTAGTTATTGTCCCTCCGAGTCCACTCAGCTCCCAATTCTGTTGACTGGAACTCTGGCTCAGGGAATTGATACCACTCCAGAAAACCATGAAGACCAAACCAAGAAGCGAGCCACTCAATCTGGGAAAGCTCAAATCAGAAGTGCAAACCCTCAACCTGAAAGACTTCCAGATGAGTTAGTAGGCCCATCTCCAGTGGCCTCCATCAAGTGGAGGGATTCTACACCAAAGCTGTGCTGGACACTGGAGCCCAAGTTTTTGAAACACATACTATTGCAGAAGCTGGAAGATCTAGAGATTTCCCTATTAATTGGGACCAAAAGCAACTTCGTTCAGTGTCTCCTTACCCCATTGGCCAAAACAGTGCCACTGGAGAGCATTCACTCACAGTTACATCAGGTTTATCAGAGAATCAGAGAATTGATGGCTCCAGAAAAGGAAGTGGGGAAGGTTTGGAAGAATGGGCCTGAAGAGAAAGTGCTCCACCCGGGGGTAGTCACATATTTGAAAGACCAAGTCAAATTAAGCTGGGACCAGCTAGAGTCCTTCGTAGTGTTGGAGATGGAAATCAGAGGAGAGATGGGACAGAGATCATCCCAAAAGTGATCACCACAAAGGCACTGCAGTGGAGCTGGGGTAGCGCGTTTGTCCAAGTCTGTAACAACACCCCTTCCTCCATAACCCTAACCCTAGCACTCTGTTGGGGCAAGTGAATGTGACTACCCCAGGTCAGTGTTCCTTACCATATGACCCTACTAGAGAGGATTTGGCCTTCAAGATTTCCCTCTGTCAGTGTTTTCCAGGAATGACTGATGTTGGGTGCTCCAAGAGTGCTCAACATTGAATTTGACTCAGGGAAGACAAACAGTTTTGGAAGCGGATTCTACGGGTCCTTTTGGGGGACCTGGAGGACCTCAGGGTGCAGTTGGCAGAGCTGAAGAGGGCCAGGATTATACAGTAATCCAGGAGTCTCTATGCCTCCCCTATTGTAGTGGTATGCAAGAAAAAAGGATACCCTACAAATGTGTATTGATTATAGAACCTTGAACAAACAGACTATCCCAGATCACTATACAACCCCACGGATGCCTTGCAGTGCCTACCAGGGGCCAAGTAATTTTGTGTGCTGGATTTGAAGAGTGGACACTATCAAATCCCTATGCAACCTGAAGGCAGAGAGAAAACTGCTTTTATCAGCCCACTAGGATTCTTTGAATTTGACCTCATGCCTTAAGGCCTAACCAGGCACCGGCTACTTTCCAGGAGACTGATGGAGTGTACGGTAGGGGACATGAATCAGATTGAGGTCCTAATAGACATAATAGTGTTCAGGAGAAACTTGGAAGAGCAGTTGGAGAAAGTGTTCCAGAGGCTTCATGAGGAAGGCCCGAAATTATCCCTGGAAAAATGCTAATTCTACCAGAATTCTGTTATCTGCGGCATGTAGTCTCTGCAGATGGGGTGTCCACTGATCCTAGCAAGATTGAAGCTGTGACCACCTGGCCCCGACCAAAGAACATTACTGAATTGAGGTTGTACCTGGGATTCTGATCATACTATTGTCAGTTTGTGGAAGGATTCGCTAAAACTGCTGCATCCCTCACTGACCTTCTGAAGAATATGAAAAGGAGACACTAATGAGCCAAAGGTCCCCCAAAGATAGAACCTTAAAAGACCTCAGCAATCCATTAGTGGCCAGTTGACTCAGTTGAGCTGTCCTTCATCAAGCTGAAGCAGTGTTTGACGCATGCTCTAGTGTTAGCCTACGATGACCCCTTCAAGCCCTATGAGCTCTACGTAGATGCCAGCCATGAGAGGTTTGGGGCAGTTCTGTACCAGGAACATTCTGGGCTGCTACAACCTGTAGCATTTGTGAACCGAATCTTCTTCCCTGCTGAAAGAAAACTACCCGACACATAAGCTAGATTTCCTTGTGCTGTAGTGGGCCGTGGTGGATAAGTTGAAGGACTCTCTTCATGGGGCTGAGTTTGTAGTGAAAGACAACAACCAACTAACCTACATACTCACTACAGCCAAGCTGGATGTCAACAGACTTCGGTGGTTAGCTGCTCTATCAGGATTCCACTTCAGCTTAAAAGTACTGACCTGGAGTAGGTTACAGAGATGCAGATGCTCTATCAAGAAGGCCCTATGGTCAGCAAGCCCCTGAGCCAAGCTGGTTACAAGTGTCCACAGAAGAGGTGCAGGCCATGAGCCAAGGTGCTGAGTATGTAGCCAAAGGAGTTGCCTACGCAGAAGTGGTGGGTGCCTGCATTCCCTTGTATTACTGCAATGTGTCAGAGCTGAAGGGTGAGGAGCTACCCCAGATCACCACTAAAGATATGCAGAAGGCTCAGGAGCAAGACTCGCTCTGCCAACTAAGAAGAGCCCTTATGGAGCAGCAACCCACCTTGGTTTGGGTGGAAGATCCCCCAAATGCAAAAGTTGTCCATAGAGAGTGGGATAGATTGGAACTATGGAATGGGGTGGTCTACAAAAGAGGCCACTCAGACCAATCTATGGCAACTCTTTTTGCCAAAGAATGCAGGTGAGGTTGCTACATGATGAACATGGGCATTTAGGACAGGAGAGAACCTATTTGCTGGGGAGAGACTGATTTTAGTCACGGATGAGGGCAGAAGTAGAAGAGTACTGCCACACTTCAATTTTACTAAGCCTTCATTATAAATCATCTTTGGTAAATAAGAAATCTATACCGGACAAGGGTGAGTGTCCCTACGCATCAATTAATGAATATAAAATAAAATACTGTATAGTATACACATTTTATATAAATCTGAATAAAGGTTAAAGACCTTATGGACTGGAATACACTGCACTCAATCATAACTGGATAAAATTACAAATAGTTTGTCAGTAGGCCCATCCCTTACATCCAAATGGTTACCAATCCCAAGCCAAGTCAAATCACATACCGTTTTGGATGAAGTTGCGGGAAAACACACTGTAGTTTGATTATAAGTAATATGATCTATCTTGCTACAGATATCCAATACGAGTACACTCATCCATGGACCTTAATGTCAGCCTCTAATGGACATGCTCCATATGTCACCATATCCAGTCAAAAATACCTCACTATCTTGAGGAATGCAAATAATTGCACTAAAATGTGCAGGGCAGACCACTCCAAAAAATAGGGGAGCAAGTTCCATGTGCATTCAAAAAGTGCTCCCAAAATGACCGAAAGAAAAGAACTCTACATGTTTCACTCCAACTACAGAGCTTCGTCAGGAGTACAGAGAATTAAAATCAGATCACATGATGGTAGGAAGCTGCGCTCAGTATCACATGGTGGCAATGAATGGCACCTATCATTTGTTATTACCTCTGTATATAAAAGGTCACCACGTGTGTGATGTCGTGACATAATCACGTACATGCGTCATGGCGCCTTTCCGTTTCTGCACATGCTCGGTTCCTTAACGATTGCCCAAAAAAAAAAAACCCCACACAACACCACAGCAGTATGTCAATATATGAAATAATATATACTGCTGATACACTCGAATGTCCTAATATTAAATACCCCACTGTTTGACGACCTCATTTACAGTTCATACCATTATATAACATTTATCGAGCATATTCAAACAAAAAAAGTCCCTAATCACACACAAAAAAGGGAGGAAGGTGAATCCTTCATTTAAACCATCAGGTGCCCTTGAGCCTAAAATGGAAAATCCATTTTGCTTCAAGCTTCAAGAGACATTTATCTAGATCTCCTTTTCTAGGACCTAGATTGTATTTACAACTAGAAAATCTACAATTTCTGGGGAAATTGTGTAAAGTGTTCTTGCAAGCAACCCTTACCAAGTGATTGATGAAATGTAAGCGGTGTACATAGCAAGCCTGATAGTGAGAAATGCATTTCAGCTTGTATTTTGAAGCTCACAGTCCAGCCTGGTGAGTCATCTGCCTCTTGAGTGACCTTTGGTTGCTATAGCAACTCACTCAGTCAGGAATGTTAGAAGTGCTGTTCTAAACACACTGCTGCAACTTGCCAACTTCACTGGCGATTGCCATCTTCAAACACTTGTAGTTTTAAAAGTATAAATGCTACAGTGAAGAGCTTGGTATAGTGACAATTACAAGAAACAGACCTAAATTTTTATGTATAGTATGTCTCTGCAATATTAAAAATGAAGGTACAGTCGCAGTTTAAATACGTCCCTTAACATTTCAGGTGGCTGTGAGTGAAGTTTCAATGAAAGTCAATGGGAGGGGTGAGTTGCAAACAAATGGTCATATTCTGAAAACTATCAGGAGTATGGCTTAGCCATGAACATTTTTAGTGACAGCAGGGTTAGCTGAACGTTTTGATATAAGATATGTGTAGGTGGGCTTGAAAATGACAGAGTGATGGCAGTTTACAAATCATGTTCTGATTTTTCCTTTGCACACTCTAAATTGTCATGTCCCACTGAAGTACTGCCTGCACCTGGACTGGGCGGAGTAGGCTTGCTCACTTTGCTGAGACAGCTGGGTTGCTATGGCAACTCACTCTGAGAGGAATTTTTATATACACACTGCTCCAACTTGCCAACTTCACTGGCGATTGCCATCTTCAAACACTTGTCGTTTTAAAAGTATAAATGCTACTGCGAAAAGGTTGATAGTGAAAATCACAAGAAACAGATCTAAATTTATAGTATGTCTCTGAATAATGAAAAATGAAGGCACAGTCGCAGTTTAAAAATGTCCCTTAACATTTCAGGTGGCTGTGAGTGAAGTTTCAATGAAAGACAATGGGAGGGGTGAGTTGCAAACAAATGGTCATATTGTGAAAACTTTCAGGAGTATGTCCTAGCCGTGAAGATTTTTAGTGACAGCAGGGTTAGCTGAATGTTTAGATATAAGATATGTGTAGGTGGGCTTGAAAATGACAGAGTGATGGCAGTTTACAAATCATGTTCTGATTTTTTCTTCCACCCTGTAGCTGTGCTCTGCTGCCACTCTAGATGCACCATTCATTCCTATGGTAAAATTTTGCCACAAAAACCGCGATATTTCTTGAACGATTCAGCGAAACGTTCCACAAAGTAATAGCAATCCGATCGGGAACAATCCGCACGTTTTGATATATTACTTGTCTTTGTAGTATAAAAACTGTGGCAGGAGTTAGCGTGGCAAATATGGCTATAATAAGAAACGGAATAAGAACTAGAAAATCTACAATTTCTGGGCAAATTGTGTAAAGTGTTCTTGCAAGTAACCCTTACCAAATGATTCATGAAATGTAAGCAGTGCACATTGCAAGCCTGACAGAGGGAGAAATGGATTTGAGCTTGTATTTTGCATGTCACAGTCCAGCCTGTGTGACTCAGCTGTGTGTGAGTCATGTTTGGTTGCTATAGCAACTCACTCTGTCAGGAATGTCAGCAGCTCTGCTCTAAACACGCTTTTTAAACTTGCCAACTTCACTGGCGATTGCCATTTTCAAACGCTTGTAGTTTTAAAAGTATAAATGCTACCGTGAAAAGGTTTATATTGTGACAATCACAAGAAACCGACCTAAATTTTGATGTATAGTATGTCTCTGAAAGATAACAAATGAAGGCACAGTCGCAGTTTAAAAACGTCCCTTAAAATGTCAGGTATCTAGAGTGGAGTTTCAATGAAAGTCAATGGGAGGGGTGAGGTGCAAACAAATGGTCATATTGTGAAAACTATCAGGAGTATGTCCTAGCCGTGAACATTTTTATAAAAAGTTGGATAGTTACTTGTGAGCCACTAGGAGTTTTCTTTCTATATAAAAACTCTATTGTTAATTGATATCATACATAAAAAATTATAAAAAAAATATATGTGAAAAATATATAAATAATAAAATATTACAAATTAATTACGAATTAATTAATTAATTGCGTGCTAAAATTAGTATTAATTAAATATTAAAGAAAAGAAACATAGTGTCTTATCCGGGATATCAATTATTTATTTTTAATTTTATTTTCATTTTTATTTATTTTTATTTATTTTTATTTTCTTTTTCATTTTAATTTTAAGTTTATGTTTATGTAATTTTAATTTTATTTTTAATTTTATTTTTAATTTTTATTTTATTTTTATTTTCATTTTTTTTTATTTTTATTTTTACTTTTACTTTTACTTTTACTTTTATTTTATTTTATTTTTATGTTTATTTTTATTTTTATTTTTATTTAAATTTTATTTATATTTTATTTTTATCCAGACTGAATAATAACACCATCTCATTTATACAGAAGGAACTGTCATTCCCACTGCAAATATTTTTTATTTTTTATTTATATTTTTCATTCATAGTTTTTGTTTTTTCACATTGATAAATTAATTTATTTTATATATTTACACAAATCATATATTTAAGTATAATTAATTGATGTAATTATTTGATTATCGGTGGTACACTTATGAATTCATTATATCACATAAGGTAGAATATATTGGAGCGCGGTACACTACTGGAATTCGTGAACATTTTTAGTGACAGCAGGGTTAGCTGAACGTTTTGATATAAGATATGTGTAGGTGGGCTTGAAAATGAAAGAGTGATGGCAGTTTACAAATCATGTTCTGATTTTTCTGATTTTTCCTTTACACACTCTAGCTGTGCTCTGCTGCTCAATGCATTCCTATGGGAAAATTTTGCCGCAAAAACCGCGATATTTCTTGAACGATTTGGCGAAACGTTCCACAAAGTAATAGCAATCCGATCGGGAACAATCCGCACGTTTTGATATATTACTTGTATTTGTAGTGTAAAAACTGTGGGAGGAGTTAGCGTGGCAAATATGGCTATAATAAGAAACGGAATAAGAATAAGAACTAGACAATCTACAATTTCTGGGGAAATTGTGTAAAGTGTTCTTGCCGCAACCTTTACCAAATGATTGATGAAATGTAAGCAGTGCACATTGCAAGCCTTATAGTGAGAAATGCATTTCAGCTTGTATTTTGAAGCTCACAGTCCAGCCTCGTGAGTCATCTGCCTCTTGAGTGACCTTTGGTTGCTGCACCTGGAGAGGGCGGAGTAGGCTAACTGTGCTGAGACAGCTGGGTTGCTATGACAACTCACTCTGAGAGGAATGTCAGCATGCCTGTTCTAAACAGGCTTTTTAAACTTGCCAAGTTCAATTGCGTGCTAAAATTAGTATTAATTAAATATTAAAGAAAAGAAACATAGTGTCTTATCCGGGATATCAATTATTTATTTTTATTTTTATTTTAATTTTTTTTTAATTTTAATTTTAATTTTTATTTTATTTTATTTTATTTTTAATTTTATTTTTATTTTAATTTTATGTTAATTTTAATTTTATTTTTATTTTATTTTAATTTTATTTTTATTTTTATTTTAAGTTAATTTTATTTTAATTTTAATTTAATTTTATTTTTAATTTAATTTTTATTTTTATTTTAATTTTATGTTAATTTTAATTTTATTTTTATTTTTTTTTTAATTTTATTTTAATTTTAATTTTATGTTAATTTTATTTTAATTTTAATTTAATTTTAATTTAATTTTTATTTTTATCCAGACTGAATAATAATACCATCTCATTTATACAGAAGGAACTGTCATTCCCACTGCAAATATTTTTTATTTTTTATTTATATTTTTCATTCATAGTTTTTGTTTTTTCACATTGATAAATTAATTTATTTGATATATTTACACAAATCATATATTTAAGTATAATTAATTGATGTAATTATTTGATTATCGGTGGTACACTTATGAATTCATTATATCACATAAGGTAGAATATATTGGAGCGCGGTACACTACTGGCATTCGTGAACATTTTTAGTGACAGCAGGGTTAGCTGAACGTTTTGATATAAGATATGTGTAGGTGGGCTTGAAAATGACATAGTTATGGCAGTTTACAAATCATGTTCTGATTTTTCCTTCCACACTGCAGCTTTCTCACTCTAATGTGACTCAGCTGCCCCCTGAGTGACCTTTGGTTGCACCTGTTACCTCAGTCAGTCACAGGTGTGTGACAAGCTCTGCTCTAAACAGGCTGTTTAAACTTGCCAAGTTCACTGGCGATTGCCATTTTCAAACGCTTGTAGTTTTAAAAGTATAAATGCTACCGTGAAAAGGTTTATATTGTGACAATCACAAGAAAAAGACCTACAGTTTGATGTATAGTATGTCTCTGAAAGATAAAAAATGAAGGCACAGTCGCAGTTTAAAAACGTCCCTTAAAATGTCTGGTGTCTAGAGTGGAGTTTCAATGAAAGTCAATGGGAGGGATGAGGTCCAAACAAATGGTCATATTCTGAAAACTATCAGGAATATGGCTTAGCTGTGAACATTTTTAGTGACAGCAGGGTTAGCTGAACGTTTTGATATAAGATATGTGTAGGTGGGCTTGAAAATGAAAGAGTGATGGCAGTTTACAAATCATGTTCTGATTTTTCTGATTTTTCCTTTACACACTCTAGCTGTGCTCTGCTGCTCAATGCATTCCTATGGGAAAATTTTGCCACAAAAACCGCGATATTTCTTGAACGATTCGGCGAAACGTTCCACAAAGTAATAGCAATCCGATCGAAAACAATCCGCACGTTTTGATATATTACTTGTCTTTGTAGTGTAAAAACTGTGGGAGGAGTTAGCGTGGCAAATTTGGCTATAAGAATAAGAATAAGAACTAGACAATCTACAATTTCTGGGGAAATTGTGTAAAGTGTTCTTGCCGCAACCTTTACCAAATGATTGATGAAATGTAAGCAGTGCACATTGCAAGCCTGATAGTGAGAAATGCATTTCAGCTTGTATTTTGAAGCTCACAGTCCAGCCTGGTGAGTCATCTGCCTCTTGAGTGACCTTTGGTTGCTGCACCTGGAGAGGGCGGAGTAGGCTCACTGTGCTGAGACAGCTGGGTTGCTATGACAACTCACTCTGAGAGGAATGTCAGCATGTGTGTTCTAAACAGGCTTTTTAAACTTGCCAAGTTCAATTGTGTGCTAAAATTAGTATTAATTAAATATTAAAGAAAAGAAACATAGTGTCTTATCCGGGATATCAATTATTTATTTTTATTTTTATTTTAATTTTTTTTTTATTTTAATTTTATTTTAATTTTAATTTTTATTATTTTATTTTATTTTATTTTATTTTTATTTTTATTTTATTTTAATTTTAATTTTATGTTTATTTTAATTTTAATTTTAATTTTAATTTTAATTTTAATTTTAATTTTAATTTTATTTTAATTTTATTTTAATTTTAATTTTATTTTAATTTTATTTTAATTTTAATTTTATTTTAATTTTATTTTTATTTTAATTTTATGTTAATTTTAATTTTATTTTTATTTTAATTTTAATTTAATTTTATTTTTAATTTTATTTTATTTTTATTTTTAATTTTATTTTTATTTTTATTTTAATTTTAATTTTATTTTTATTTTAATTTTATGTTAATTTTAATTTTATGTTAATTTTTATTTTAATTTTATTTTTATTTTAATTTTTATTTTTATTTTATTTTTAATTTTATTTTAATTTTAATTTTATTTTTTTTTATTTTAATTAAATTTTTATTTTATTTTTATTTTTATCCAGACTGAATAATAATACCATCTCATTTATACAGAAGGAACTGTCATTCCCACTGCAAATATTTTTTATTTATTTTAATTTTTATTTAATTTTTATTTTATTTTTAATTTTTATTTTGTTTTAATTTTAATTTTTAATTTTATTTTTATTTTAATTTTATGTTAATTTTATTTTGATTTTAATTTTTTTTAAAATTTAATTTTATTTTTATTTTAATTTTTATTTTATTTTTAATTTTATTTTAATTTTAATTTTTTT
Organism: Staurois parvus; assembly: GCF_062004578.1. Taxonomy (NCBI): domain Eukaryota; kingdom Metazoa; phylum Chordata; class Amphibia; order Anura; family Ranidae; genus Staurois; species Staurois parvus. The sequence goes on from NW_028318071.1 coordinate 280,501, forward strand.
TATTTTAATTAAATTTTTATTTTATTTTTATTTTTATCCAGACTGAATAAGAATACCATCTCATTTATACAGAAGGAACTGTCATTCCCACTGCAAATATTTTTTATTTATTTTAATTTTTATTTAATTTTTATTTTATTTTTAATTTTTATTTTGTTTTAATTTTAATTTTTAATTTTATTTTTATTTTAATTTTATTTTATTTTTATTTTTATCCAGACTGAATAATAACACCATCTCATTTATACAGAAGGAACTGTCATTCCCACTGCAAATATTTTTTATTTTTTATTTATATTTTTCATTCATAGTTTTTGTTTTTTCACATTGATAAATTAATTTATTTTATATATTTACACAAATCATATATTTAAGTATAATTAATTGATGTAATTATTTGATTATCGGTGGTACACTTATGAATTCATTATATCACATAAGGTAGAATATATTGGAGCGCGGTACACTACTGGTATTCGTGAACATTTTTAGTGACAGCAGGGTTAGCTGAACGTTTTGATATAAGATATGTGTAGGTGGGCTTGAAAATGAAAGAGTGATGGCAGTTTACAAATCATGTTCTGATTTTTCTGATTTTTCCTTTGCACACTCTAGCTGTGCTGTGCTGCTCAATGCATTCCTATGGGAAAATTTCGCCGCAAAAACCGCGATATTTCTTGAACGATTCGGCGAAACGTTCTACAAAGTAATAGCAATCCGATCGGGATCAATGCGCACGTTTTGATATATTACTTGTCTTTGTAGTGTAAAAACTGTGGGAGGAGTTAGCGTGGCAAATATGGCTATAATAAGAAAAAGAATTAGATTTCAAATATGGCAGAGAAGAGCGGTTAAAAACAAACTGCTTCAAATTGCTTACTTCACTGGCGTCTTCACAATTTCTGTGGAAATTGTGTGGTGTTCTGGCCTCCACACAACTGGAGTGGGCAGGTTAGCTTTTGTCTCTCTGCTTCCTGCTCACACAGCTGGGTTCCTATGGCAACTCCCTCCACACCAAGGGCAGAGTCATGGTTATAAACAAACTGCTCCAAGTTGCTGACATCAGTGGCGATTGCCATCTTCAAACGGTTGTAGTTTTAAAAGTATAAATGCTACCGTGAAAAGGCTTATATTGTGACAATCACAAGAAACAGACCTAAATTTTGATATATAGTATGTCTCTGCAATATTAAAAATGAAGGCACAGTCGCAGTTTAAAAACGTCCCTTAAAATTTCTTGTGTCTAAAGTGGAGTTTCAATGAAAGTCAATGGGAGGAGTGAGGTGCAAACAAATGGTCATATTCTGAAAACTATCAGGAGTATGTCCTAGCCGTGAACATTTTTAGTGACAGCAGGGTTAGCTGAACGTTTTGATATAAGATATGTGTAGGTGGGCTTGAAAATGACATAGTTATGGCAGTTTACAAATCATGTTCTGATTTTTCCTTCCACATTGCAGCTTTCTCACTCTAATGTGACTCAGCTGCCCCCTGAGTGACCTTTGGTTGCACCTGTTACCTCAGTCAGTCACAGGTGTGTGAGGAGCTGTGCTCTAAACAGGCTATTTAAACTTGCCAAATTCACTGGCGATTGCCATCTTCAAACGCTTGTAGTTTTAAAAGTATAAATGCTACCGTGAAAAGGTTTATATTGTGACAATCACAAGAAAAAGACCTACAGTTTGATGTATAGTATGTCTCTGAAAGATAACAAATGAAGGCACAGTCGCAGTTTAAAAACGTCCCTTAAAATGTCTGGTGTCTAGAGTGGAGTTTCAATGAAAGTCAATGGGAGGGGTGAGGTCCAAACAAATGGTCATATTCTGAAAACTATCAGGAGTATGTCCTAGCCGTGAACATTTTTAGTGACAGCAGGGTTAGCTGAACGTTTTGATATAAGATATGTGTAGGTGGGCTTGAAAATGGCAGAGTGATGGCAGTTTACAAATCATGTTCTGATTTTTCCTTTGCACACTCTAGCTGTGCTCTGCTGCCACTCTAGATGCACCATTCATTCCTATGGGAAAATTTCGCCGCAAAAACCGCGATATTTCTTGAACGATTCGGCGAAACGTTCCACAAAGTAATAGCAATCCGATCGGGAACAATCCGCACGTTTTGATATATTACTTGTCTTTGTAGTGTAAAAACTGTGGGAGGAGTTAGCGTGGCAAATTTGGCTATAATAATAAGAATAAGAATAAAAACTAGACAATCTACAATTTCTGGGGAAATTGTGTAAAGTGTTCTTGCCGCAACCTTTACCAAATGATTGATGAAATGTAAGCAGGGCACATTGCAAGCCTGATAGTGAGAAATGCATTTCAGCTTGTATTTTGAAGCTCACAGTCCAGCCTCGTGAGTCATCTGCCTCTTGAGTGACCTTTGGTTGCTGCACCTGGAGAGGGCGGAGTAGGCTCACTGTGCTGAGACAGCTGGGTTGCTATGACAACTCACTCTGAGAGGAATGTCAGCATGTGTGTTCTAAACAGGCTTTTTAAACTTGCCAAGTTCAATTGCGTGCTAAAATTAGTATTAATTAAATATTAAAGAAAAGAAACATAGTGTCTTATCCGGGATATCAATTATTTATTTTTATTTTTATTTTTTTTTATTTTAATTTTAATTTTTATTTTATTTTATTTTTAATTTTATTTTTATTTTAATTTTATGTTAATTTTAATTTTATTTTTATTTTAATTTTATTTTTATTTTAATTTTATGTTAATTTTTATTTTGTTTTTAATTTTATTTTTATTTTAATTTAATTTAAATTTTATGTTAATTTTAATTATATTTTTATTTTAATTTTATTTTTATTTTAATTTTATGTTAATTTTAATTTTATGTTAATTTTAATTTTATTTTTATTTTATTTTAATTTTATTTTATTTTTAATTTTATTTTTATTTTATGTTATTTTTATTTTATGTTATTTTAATTTTATGTTAATTTTATTTTTATTTAATTTTTTTTTTAATTTTAATTTAATTTTATTTTTTAATTTTTATTTTTATTTTATTTTAATTTTATTTTAATTTAATTTTTATTTTATTTTTATTTTTATCCAGACTGAATAATAATACCATCTCATTTATACAGAAGGAACTGTCATTCCCACTGCAAATATTTTTTATTTATTTTAATTTTAATTTTAATTTAATTTTTATTTTATTTTTCATTTTATTTTTGTTTTAATTTTAATTTTTAATTTTATTTTTATTTTAATTTTATTTTATTTTTTTATTTTAATTTTAATTTTATTTTATTTTTATCCAGACTGAATAATAACACCATCTCATTTATACAGAAGGAACTGTCATTCCCACTGCAAATATTTTTTATTTTTATTTATATTTTTCATTCATAGTTTTTGTTTTTTCACATTGATAAATTAATTTATTTTATATATTTACACAAATCATATATTTAAGTATAATTAATTGATGTAATTATTTGATTATCGGTGGTACACTTATGAATTCATTATATCACATAAGGTAGAATATATTGGAGCGCGGTACACTACTGGTATTCGTGAACATTTTTAGTGACAGCAGGGTTAGCGGAACGTTTTGATATAAGATATGTGTAGGTGGGCTTGAAAATGGCAGAGTGATGGCAGTTTACAAATCATGTTCTGATTTTTCTGATTTTTCCTTTGCACACTCTAGCTGTGCTGTGCTGCTCAATGCATTCCTATGGGAAAATTTCGCCGCAAAAACCGCGATATTTCTTGAACGATTCGGCGAAACGTTCTACAAAGTAATAGCAATCCGATCGGGATCAATGCGCACGTTTTGATATATTACTTGTCTTTGTAGTGTAAAAACTGTGGGAGGAGTTAGCGTGGCAAATATGGCTATAATAAGAAAAAGAATTAGATTTCAAATATGGCAGAGAAGAGCGGTTAAAAACAAACTGCTTCAAATTGCTTACTTCACTGGCGTCTTCACAATTTCTGTGGAAATTGTGTGGTGTTCTGGCCTCCACACAACTGGAGTGGGCAGGTTAGCTTTTGTCTCTCTGCTTCCTGCTCACACAGCTGGGTTCCTATGGCAACTCCCTCCACACCAAGGGCAGAGTCATGGTTATAAACAAACTGCTCCAAGTTGCTGACATCACTGGCGATTGCCATCTTCAAACGGTTGTAGTTTTAAAAGTATAAATGCTACCGTGAAAAGGCTTATATTGTGACAATCACAAGAAACAGACCTAAAGTTTGATATATAGTATGTCTCTGCAATATTAAAAATGAAGGCACAGTCGCAGTTTAAAAACGTCCCTTAAAATTTCTTGTGTCTAAAGTGGAGTTTCAATGAAAGTCAATGGGAGGAGTGAGGTGCAAACAAATGGTCATATTCTGAAAACTATCAGGAGTATGTCCTAGCCGTGAACATTTTTAGTGACAGCAGGGTTAGCTGAACGTTTTGATATAAGATATGTGTAGGTGGGCTTGATAATGACATAGTTATGGCAGTTTACAAATCATGTTCTGATTTTTCCTTTCACACTGCAGCTTTCTCACTCTAATGTGACTCAGCTGCCCCCTGAGTGACCTTTGCTTGCACCTGTTACCTCAGTCAGTCACAGGTGTGTGAGGAGCTGTGCTCTAAACAGGCTGTTTAAACTTGCCAAATTCACTGGCGATTGCCATCTTCAAACGCTTGTAGTTTTAAAAGTATAAATGCTACCGTGAAAAGGTTTATATTGTGACAATCACAAGAAAAAGACCTACAGTTTGATGTATAGTGTGTCTCTGAAAGATAACAAATGAAGGCACAGTCGCAGTTTAAATACGTCCCTTAAAATGTCTGGTGTCTAGAGTGGAGTTTCAATGAAAGTCAATGGGAGGTGTGAGGTCCAAACAAATGGTCATATTGTGAAAACTATCAGGAGTATGTACTAGCCGTGAACATTTTTAGTGACAGCAGGGTTAGCTGAACGTTTTGATATAAGATATGTGTAGGTGGGCTTGAAAATGAAAGAGTGATGGCAGTTTACAAATCATGTTCTGATTTTTCTGATTTTTCCTTTGCACACTCTAGCTGTGCTGTGCTGCTCAATGCATTCCTATGGGAAAATTTTGCCGCAAAAACCGCGATATTTCTTGAACGATTCGGCGAAACGTTCTACAAAGTAATAGCAATCCGATCGGGAACAATGCGCACATTTTGATATATTACTTGTCTTTGTAGTGTAAAAACTGTGGGAGGAGTTAGCGTGGCAAATATGGCTATAATAAGAATAAGAATAAGAATAAGAATATATATGTGAGATAACAATAAGTGTTCCTTGCTATGCAAGAACACTTAACTAGACAATCTACAATTTCTGGGGAAATTGTGTAAAGTGTTCTTGCCGCAACCTTTACCAAATGATTGATGAAATGTAAGCAGTGCACATTGCAAGCCTGATAGTGAGAAATGCATTTCAGCTTGTATTTTGAAGCTCACAGTCCAGCCTGGTGAGTCATCTGCCTCTTGAGTGACCTTTGGTTGCTGCACCTGGAGAGGGCGGAGTAGGCTCACTGTGCTGAGACAGCTGGGTTGCTATGACAACTCACTCTGAGAGGAATGTCAGCATGTGTGTTCTAAACAGGCTTTTTAAACTTGCCAAGTTCAATTGCGTGCTAAAATTAGTATTAATTAAATATTAAAGAAAAGAAACATAGTGTCTTATCCGGGATATCAATTATTTATTTTTATTTAAATTTTTTTTTTATTTTAATTTTATTTTAATTTTAATTTTTATTATTTTATTTTTAATTTTATTTTTATTTTATTTTAATTTTAATTTTATGTTTTTTTTTATTTTTATTTTAATTTTATTTTTATTTTAATTTTATGTTAATTTTATTTTTATTTTAATTTTTTTTTAATTTTAATTTTATTTTTATTTTAATTTTTATTTTTATTTTATTTTTAATTTTATTTTAATTTTAATTTTATTTTTTTTTATTTTAATTAAATTTTTATTTTATTTTTATTTTTATCCAGACTGAATAATAATACCATCTCATTTATACAGAAGGAACTGTCATTCCCACTGCAAATATGGCTATAATAAGAATAAGAATTAGATTTCAAATATGGCAGAGAAGAGCGGTTAAAAACAAACTGCTTCAAATTGCTCACTTCACTGGCATCTTCACAATTTCTGTGGAAATTGTGTGGTGTTCTGGCCTCCACACAACTGGAGTGGGCAGGTTAGCTTTTGTCTCTCTGCTTCCTGCTCACACAGCTGGGTTCCTATGGCAACTCCCTCCACACCAAGGGCAGAGTCATGGTTATAAACAAACTGCTCCAAGTTGCTGACATCACTGGCGATTGCCATCTTCAAACGGTTGTAGTTTTAAAAGTATAAATGCTACCGTGAAAAGGCTTATATTGTGACAATCACAAGAAACAGACCTAAATTTTGATATATAGTATGTCTCTGCAATATTAAAAATGAAGGCACAGTCGCAGTTTAAAAACGTCCCTTAAAATTTCTTGTGTCTAAAGTGGAGTTTCAATGAAAGTCAATGGGAGGAGTGAGGTGCAAACAAATGGTCATATTCTGAAAACTATCAGGAGTATGTCCTAGCCGTGAACATTTTTAGTGACAGCAGGGTTAGCTGAACGTTTTGATATAAGATATGTGTAGGTGGGCTTGAAAATGGCAGAGTGATGGCAGTTTACAAATCATGTTCTGATTTTTCCTTCCACATTGCAGCTTTCTCACTCTAATGTGACTCAGCTGCCCCCTGAGTGACCTTTGCTTGCACCTGTTACCTCAGTCAGTCACAGGTGTGTGAGGAGCTGTGCTCTAAACAGGCTATTTAAACTTGCCAAATTCACTGGCGATTGCCATCTTCAAACGCTTGTAGTTTTAAAAGTATAAATGCTACCGTGAAAAGGTTTATATTGTGACAATCACAAGAAAAAGACCTACAGTTTGATGTATAGTATGTCTCTGAAAGATAACAAATGAAGGCACAGTCGCAGTTTAAAAACGTCCCTTAAAATGTCTGGTGTCTAGAGTGGAGTTTCAATGAAAGTCAATGGGAGGGGTGATGTGCAAACAAATGGTCATATTCTGAAAACTATCAGGAGTATGTCCTAGCCGTGAACATTTTTAGTGACAGCAGGGTTAGCTGAACGTTTTGATATAAGATATGTGTAGGTGGGCTTGAAAATGGCAGAGTGATGGCAGTTTACAAATCATGTTCTGATTTTTCCTTTGCACACTCTAGCTGTGCTCTGCTGCCACTCTAGATGCACCATTCATTCCTATGGGAAAATTTCGCCGCAAAAACCGCGATATTTCTTGAACGATTCGGTGAAACGTTCCACAAAGTAATAGCAATCCGATCGGGAACAATCCGCACGTTTTGATATATTACTTGTCTTTGTAGTGTAAAAACTGTGGGAGGAGTTAGCGTGGCAAATTTGGCTATAATAATAAGAATAAAAACTAGACAATCTACAATTTCTGGGGAAATTGTGTAAAGTGTTCTTGCCGCAACCTTTACCAAATGATTGATGAAATGTAAGCAGTGCACATTGCAAGCCTGATAGTGAGAAATGCATTTCAGCTTGTATTTTGAAGCTCACAGTCCAGCCTCGTGAGTCATCTGCCTCTTGAGTGACCTTTGGTTGCTGCACCTGGAGAGGGCGGAGTAGGCTCACTGTGCTGAGACAGCTGGGTTGCTATGACAACTCACTCTGAGAGGAATGTCAGCATGGCTGTTCTAAACAGGCTTTTTAAACTTGCCAAGTTCAATTGCGTGCTAAAATTAGTATTAATTAAATATTAAAGAAAAGAAACATAGTGTCTTATCCGGGATATCAATTATTTATTTTTATTTTTATTTTAATTTTTTTTTTTTTAATTTTATTTTAATTTTAATTTTTATTATTTTATTTTATTTTATTTATAATTTTATTTTTATTTTTATTTTAATTTTATTTTTATTTTATTTTTATTTTAATTTTATTTTTATTTTAATTTTATGTTAATTTTAATTTTATTTTTATTTTATTTTAATTTAATTTTATTTTTAATTTTATTTTTATTTAATTTTTTATTTTAATTTTAATTTTTTTATTTTAATTTTAATTTTATTTTATTTTTATCCAGACTGAATAATAATACCATCTCATTTATACAGAAGGAACTGTCATTCCCACTGCAAATATTTTTTATTTATATTTTTCATTCATAGTTTTTGTTTTTTCACATTGATAAATTTATTTATTTTATATATTTACACAAATCATATATTTAAGTATAATTAATTGATGTAATTATTTGATTATCGGTGGTACACTTATGAATTCATTATATCACATAAGGTAGAATATATTGGAGCGCGGTACAGTACTGGCATTCGTGAACATTTTTAGTGACAGCAGGGTTAGCTGAACGTTTTGATATAAGATATGTGTAGGTGGGCTTGAAAATGACATAGTTATGGCAGTTTACAAATCATGTTCTGATTTTTCCTTTCACACTGCAGCTTTCTCACTCTAATGTGACTCAGCTGCCCCCTGAGTGACCTTTGCTTGCACCTGTTACCTCAGTCAGTCACAGGTGTGTGAGAATGCTCTGCTCTAAACAGGCTGTTTAAACTTGCCAAATTCACTGGCGATTGCCATCTTCAAACGCTTGTAGTTTTAAAAGTATAAATGCTACCGTGAAAATGTTTATATTGTGACAATCACAAGAAAAAGACCTACAGTTTGATGTATAGTATGTCTCTGAAAGATAACAAATGAAGGCACAGTCGCAGTTTAAAAACGTCCCTTAAAATGTCTGGTGTCTAGAGTGGAGTTTCAATGAAAGTCAATGGGAGGGGTGATGTGCAAACAAATGGTCATATTCTGAAAACTATCAGGAGTATGTCCTAGCCGTGAACATTTTTAGTGACAGCAGGGTTAGCTGAACGTTTTGATATAAGATATGTGTAGGTGGGCTTGAAAATGAAAGAGTGATGGCAGTTTACAAATCATGTTCTGATTTTTCTGATTTTTCCTTTGCACACTCTAGCTGTGCTGTGCTGCTCAATGCATTCCTATGGGAAAATTTCGCCACAAAAACCGCGATATTTCTTGAACGATTCGGCGAAACGTTCCACAAAGTAATAGCAATCCGATCGGGAACAATCCGCACGTTTTGATATATTACTTGTCTTTGTAGTGTAAAAACTGTGGGAGGAGTTAGCGTGGCAAATTTGGCTATAAGAATAAGAATAAGAACTAGACAATCTACAATTTCTGGGGAAATTGTGTAAAGTGTTCTTGCCGCAACCTTTACCAAATGATTGATGAAATGTAAGCAGGGCACATTGCAAGCCTGATAGTGAGAAATGCATTTCAGCTTGTATTTTGAAGCTCACAGTCCAGCCTCGTGAGTCATCTGCCTCTTGAGTGACCTTTGGTTGCTGCACCTGGAGAGGGCGGAGTAGGCTCACTGTGCTGAGACAGCTGGGTTGCTATGACAACTCACTCTGAGAGGAATGTCAGCATGACTGTTCTAAACAGGCTTTTTAAACTTGCCAAGTTCAATTGCGTGCTAAAATTAGTATTAATTAAATATTAAAGAAAAGAAACATAGTGTCTTATCCGGGATATCAATTATTTATTTTTATTTTTATTTTTTTTTATTTTAATTTTAATTTTTATTTTATTTTATTTTTAATTTTATTTTTATTTTAATTTATTTTAATTTTATGTTAATTTTAATTTTATTTTTATTTTAATTTTATTTTTATTTTAATTTTATGTTAATTTTAATTTTATGTTAATTTTAATTTTATGTTAATTTTAATTTTATTTTTATTTTATTTTAATTTTATTTTATTTTTAATTTTATTTTTATTTTATGTTATTTTTATTTTATGTTATTTTAATTTTATGTTAATTTTATTTTTATTTAATTTTTTTTTTAATTTTAATTTTATTTTATTTTTTAATTTTTATTTTTATTTTATTTTAATTTTTATCCAGACTGAATAATAATACCATCTCATTTATACAGAAGGAACTGTCATTCCCACTGAAAATATTTTTTATTTATTTTAATTTTAATTTAATTTTTATTTTATTTTTCATTTTATTTTTGTTTTAATTTTAATTTTTAATTTTATTTTTATTTTAATTTTATTTTATTTTTTTATTTTAATTTTAATTTTATTTTATTTTTATCCAGACTGAATAATAACACCATCTCATTTATACAGAAGGAACTGTCATTCCCACTGCAAATATTTTTTATTTTTATTTATATTTTTCATTCATAGTTTTTGTTTTTTCACATTGATAAATTAATTTATTTTATATATTTACACAAATCATATATTTAAGTATAATTAATTGATGTAATTATTTGATTATCGGTGGTACACTTATTAATTCATTATATCACATAAGGTAGAATATATTGGAGCGCGGTACACTACTGGTATTCGTGAACATTTTTAGTGACAGCAGGGTTAGCGGAACGTTTTGATATAAGATATGTGTAGGTGGGCTTGAAAATGGCAGAGTGATGGCAGTTTACAAATCATGTTCTGATTTTTCTGATTTTTCCTTTGCACACTCTAGCTGTGCTGTGCTGCTCAATGCATTCCTATGGGAAAATTTCGCCGCAAAAACCGCGATATTTCTTGAACGATTCGGCGAAACGTTCTACAAAGTAATAGCAATCCGATCGGGATCAATGCGCACGTTTTGATATATTACTTGTCTTTGTAGTGTAAAAACTGTGGGAGGAGTTAGCGTGGCAAATATGGCTATAATAAGAAAAAGAATTAGATTTCAAATATGGCAGAGAAGAGCGGTTAAAAACAAACTGCTTCAAATTGCTTACTTCACTGGTGTCTTCACAATTTCTGTGGAAATTGTGTGGTGTTCTGGCCTCCACACAACTGGAGTGGGCAGGTTAGCTTTTGTCTCTCTGCTTCCTGCTCACACAGCTGGGTTCCTATGGCAACTCCCTCCACACCAAGGGCAGAGTCATGGTTATAAACAAACTGCTCCAAGTTGCTGACATCACTGGCGATTGCCATCTTCAAACAGTTGTAGTTTTAAAAGTATAAATGGTACCGTGAAAAGGTTTATATTGTGACAATCACAAGAAACAGACCTAAATTTTGATATATAGTATGTCTCTGCAATATTAAAAATGAAGGCACAGTCGCAGTTTAAAAACGTCCCTTAAAATTTCTTGTGTCTAAAGTGGAGTTTCAATGAAAGTCAATGGGAGGAGTGAGGTGCAAACAAATGGTCATATTCTGAAAACTATCAGGAGTATGTCCTAGCCGTGAACATTTTTAGTGACAGCAGGGTTAGCTGAACGTTTTGATATAAGATATGTGTAGGTGGGCTTGATAATGACATAGTTATGGCAGTTTACAAATCATGTTCTGATTTTTCCTTTCACATTGTAGCTTTCTCACTCTAATGTGACTCAGCTGCCCCCTGAGTGACCTTTGCTTGCACCTGTTACCTCAGTCAGTCACAGGTGTTTGAGAAGCTGTGCTCTAAACAGGCTATTTAAACTTGCCAAATTCACTGGCGATTGCCATCTTCAAACGCTTGTAGTTTTAAAAGTATAAATGCTACCGTGAAAAGGTTTATATTGTGACAATCACAAGAAAAAGACCTACAGTTTGATGTATAGTGTGTCTCTGAAAGATAACAAATGAAGGCACAGTCGCAGTTTAAAAACGTCCCTTAAAATGTCTGGTGTCTAGAGTGGAGTTTCAATGAAAGTCAATGGGAGGTGTGAGGTAAAAACAAATGGTCATATTGTGAAAACTATCAGGAGTATGTCCTAGCCGTGAACATTTTTAGTGACAGCAGGGTTAGCTGAACGTTTTGATATAAGATATGTGTAGGTGGGCTTGAAAATGGCAGAGTGATGGCAGTTTACAAATCATGTTCTGATTTTTCCTTTGCACACTCTAGCTGTGCTCTGCTGCCACTCTAGATGCACCATTCATTCCTATGGGAAAATTTCGCCACAAAAACCGCGATATTTCTTGAACGATTCGGCGAAACGTTCCACAAAGTAATAGCAATCCGATCGGGAACAATCCGCACGTTTTGATATATTACTTGTCTTTGTAGTGTAAAAACTGTGGGAGGAGTTAGCGTGGCAAATATGGCTATAATAAGAAACGGAATAAAAATAAGAACTAGACAATCTACAATTTCTGGGGAAATTGTGTAAAGTGTTCTTGCCGCAACCTTTACCAAATGATTGATGAAATGTAAGCAGTGCACATTGCAAGCCTTATAGTGAGAAATGCATTTCAGCTTGTATTTTGAAGCTCACAGTCCAGCCTCGTGAGTCATCTGCCTCTTGAGTGACCTTTGGTTGCTGCACCTGGAGAGGGCGGAGTAGGCTAACTGTGCTGAGACAGCTGGGTTGCTATGACAACTCACTCTGAGAGGAATGTCAGCATGCCTGTTCTAAACAGGCTTTTTAAACTTGCCAAGTTCAATTGCGTGCTAAAATTAGTATTAATTAAATATTAAAGAAAAGAAACATAGTGTCTTATCCGGGATATCAATTATTTATTTTTATTTTTATTTTAATTTTTTTTTTATTTTAATTTTAATTTTATTTTAATTTTAATTTTATTTTTATTTTAATTTTATGTTAATTTTAATTTTATTTTTATTTTATTTTAATTTTATTTTTATTTTAATTTTATGTTAATTTTAATTTTATTTTAATTTTATGTTAATTTTATTTTTATTTTTTTTTTATTTTATTTTTATTTTAATTTTATGTTAATTTTATTTTTATTTTAATTTTTTTTTTAATTTAATTTTATTTTTATTTTAATTTTTATTTTTATTTTATTTTTAATTTTATTTTAATTTTTTTATTTTTATTTTTATTTAATTTTTTATTTTAATTTTAATTTTTTTATTTTAATTTTTATTTTTATTTTTAATTTTATTTTAATTTTAGTTTTATTTTTTTTTTATTTTAATTTAATTTTAATATAATTTTTATTTTTATCCAGACTGAATAATAATACCATCTCATTTATACAGAAGGAACTGTCATTCCCACTGCAAATATTTTTTATTTATTTTAATTTTAATTTTATTTTTATTTTTATTTTAATTTTATTATTTTTTTTTTTTTAATTTTAATTTTATTTTATTTTTATCCAGACTGAATAATAACACCATCTCATTTATACAGAAGGAACTGTCATTCCCACTGCAAATATTTTTTATTTTTTATTTATATTTTTCATTCATAGTTTTTGTTTTTTCACATTGATAAATTAATTTATTTTATATATTTACACAAATCATATATTTAAGTATAATTAATTGATGTAATTATTTGATTATCGGTGGTACACCTATGAATTCATTATATCACATAAGGTAGAATATATTGGAGCGCGGTACACTACTGGCATTCGTGAACATTTTTAGTGACAGCAGGGTTAGCTGAACGTTTTGATATAAGATATGTGTAGGTTATATTGTGACAATCACAAGAAACAGACCTAAATTTTGATGTATAGTATGTCTCTGAAAGATAAAAAATGCAGGCACAGTCGCAGTTTAAAAACGTCCCTTAAAATTTCTTGTGTCTAAAGTGGAGTTTCAATGAAAGTCAATGGGAGGGATGATGTGCAAACAAATGGTCATATTCTGAAAACTATCAGGAGTATGTCCTAGCCGTGAACATTTTTAGTGACAGCAGGGTTAGCTGAACGTTTTGATATAAGATATGTGTAGGTGGGCTTGAAAATGACATAGTTATGGCAGTTTACAAATCATGTTCTGATTTTTCCTTTCACACTGTAGCTTTCTCACTCTAATGTGACTCAGCTGCCCCCTGAGTGACCTTTGGTTGCACCTGTTACCTCAGTCAGTCATAGGTGTGTGAGAAGCTCTGCTCTAAACAGGCTATTTAAACTTGCCAAGTTCACTGGCGATTGCCATTTTCAAACGCTTGTAGTTTTAAACGTATAAATGCTACCGTGAAAAGGTTTATATTGTGACAATCACAAGAAAAAGACCTACAGTTTGATGTATAGTATGTCTCTGAAAGATAACAAATGAAGGCACAGTCGCAGTTTAAAAACGTCCCTTAAAATTTCTTGTGTCTAAAGTGGAGTTTCAATGAAAGTCAATGGGAGGGATGAGGTCCAAACAAATGGTCATATTCTGAAAACTATCAGGAGTATGTCCTAGCCGTGAACATTTTTAGTGACAGCAGGGTTAGCTGAACGTTTTGATATAAGATATGTGTAGGTGGGCTTGAAAATGAAAGAGTGATGGCAGTTTACAAATCATGTTCTGATTTTTCTGATTTTTCCTTTACACACCCTAGCTGTGCTCTGCTGCTCAATGCATTCCTATGGGAAAATTTTGCCGCAAAAACCGCGATATTTCTTGAACGATTCGGCGAAACGTTCCACAAAGTAATAGCAATCCGATCGGGAACAATCCGCACGTTTTGATATATTACTTGTATTTGTAGTGTAAAAACTGTGGGAGGAGTTAGCGTGGCAAATATGGCTATAATAAGAAACGGAATAAGAATAAGAATATATACAGTCATGGCCGAAATTGTTGGCACCCTTGATATTTTTCCTGAAAATCAAGTATTTCACACAAAAAAGGTATTGCATTAACACATGTTTTGCTATACACATGTTTATTCCCTTTGTATGTATTGGAACAAATATAAAACAGAGGCAGAAAAGCAAATATGACATAATGTCACACAAAACCCCAAAAATGGGCTGGACAAAAGTATTGGCACCCTTAACTTAATATTTGGTTGCACACCCTTTGGAAAACATAACTGAAATCAGTCGCTTCCTATAACCATCAATAAGCTTCTGACACCTCTCACCCGGAATTTTGGACCACTCTTCCTTTGCAAACAGCTCCAGGTCTCTCTTATTGGAAGGACACCTTTTCCCAACAGCAATTTTAAGATCTCTCCACAGGTGTTCAATGGGATTTAGATCTGGGCTCATTGCTGGCCACTTCAGAACTCTCCAGCGCTTCTTTGCCATCCATTTCTGAGTGCTTTTTGACGTATGTTTGGGGTCATTGTCCTGCTGGAAGACCCAGGATCTTGGACGCAAACCCAGCTTTCTGACACTACAGTGCGACCCAAAATCCTTTGGTAATCCTCAGATTTCATGATGCCTTGCACACAGTCAAGGCACCCAGTGCCAGAGGCAGCAAAACAACCCCAAAACATCATTGAACCTCCACCATATTTTACCGTAGGTACTGTGTTTTGTTCTTTGTAGGCCTCATTCCGTTTTCGGTAAACAGTAGAATGATGTGCTTTACCGAAAAGCTCTATCTTGGTCTCATCTGTCCACAAGACGTTTTCCCAGAAGGCTTTTGGCTTACTCAAGTACATTTTGGCAAACTGTAGTCTTGCTTTTTTATGTCTCTGTGTCAGCAGTGGGGTCCTCCTGGGTCTCCTGCCATAGCGTTTCATTTCATTTAAATGTCGACGGATAGTTCGCGCTGACACTGATGCTCCCTGAGCCTGCAGGACAGCTTGAATGTCTTTGGAACATGTTTGGGGCTGCTTATCCACCATCCGGACTATTCTGCGTTGCAATCTTTCATCAATTTTCCTCATCCGTCCACGACCAGGGAGATTAGCTACAGTGCCATGGGTTGCAAACTTCTTGATAATGTTGCGCACTGTGGACAAAGGCAAATCTAGTTCTCTGGAGATGGACTTGTAACCTTGAGATTGTTGATATTTTGCCACAATTTTGGTTCTCAGGTCCTCAGACAGTTCTCGTCTCCTCTTTCTGTTGTCCATGCTTAGTGTGGCACAGACAGACACACAATGCAAAGGTTAAGTGAACGTCTCTCCTTTTTATCTGCTTTCAGGTGTGATTTCTATATTGCCCACACCTGTTACTTGCCCCAGGTGAGTTTACAGGAGCATCACATGCTTGTAACATTCTTATTTATCCGCAGTTGTGAAAGGGTGCCAATACTTTTGTCCAGCCCATTTTTGGAGGTTTGTGTGACATTATGTCGAATTTGCTTTCTTTCCTCCCTTTTTTTGTTTTGTCCCAATACACACAAAGGGAATAAACATGTGTATAGCAAAACATGTGTTAATGCAATACGTTTCGTGAGAAATACATGATTTCCTGGAGAAATATCAAGGGTGCCAACAATTTCGGCCATGACTGTATGTGAGATAACAATAAGTGTTCCTTGCTATGCAAGAACACTTAATAAGAATAAGAATATACTTGTGAGATAACAATAAGTGTTCCTTGCTATGCAAGAACACTTAATAAGAATATACTTGTGAGATAACAATAAGTGTTCCTTGCTATGCAAGAACACTTAATAAGAATATATATGTGAGATAACAATAAGTGTTCCTTGCTATGCAAGAACACTTAAGAATATACTTGTGAGATAACAATAAGTGTTCCTTGCTATGCAAGAACACTTAAATATATATGTGAGATAACAATAAGTGTTCCTTGCTATGCAAGAACACTTAATAAGAATATACTTGTGAGATAACAATAAGTGTTCCTTGCTATGCAAGAACACTTAATAAGAATATACTTGTGAGATAACAATAAGTGTTCCTTGCTATGCAAGAACACTTAATAAGAATATATATGTGAGAATACAATAAGTGTTCCTGCTATGCAAGAACACTTAATAAGAATAAGAATATATTTGTGAGATAACAATAAGTGCTCTTGCTTTATTTCATAAATTTAGAAGGTCTGCCTTACCGTCATGTTTTTGTATCATATGTCTAGCCCCTGGTCTATCCTTTTTTTTTTTTTTTTTATTCAAATATTTATTCATTTTCCATATAAAAATACACATTTCTTCATTATTTTTATATAAAAATCATTTTCCAAACCATTAATTACTTTTCTTCCTATCTTTTATTCCCATTAACTCCCCAGCCCCTGTCTAAAACCCCACCATCCCCCTCAAAGTACCCACCCTCCCCACTAATGAGCCCTCCCACTCTGCATTATTCTATTAACTCTTTTCCTAAATAGTATATACAAATACTTCCTCCTCTTTCTCATTACTACTTTGTATATCTCGCTACAAAATTTTCCCATTTTCTCCACTTCTTATAGAATAGCCCCATCTTGTCTTCTTGCGTATATTATAATTTCTCCATCTTACATATCTGATTCGTTCTCTCTACCCAATCCTCCTCCCTCGGTACCTCTGGTCTATGCCAAAACCTAGGAATCAGACCCTTTGCCGCATTCAGGTAGTGCCATACACCAGAGTCCTTGTATTTATTTACTTATAAATCTGTTCTATGTAGTAGACACACCTCTGGGTTCAATCCTATTTTTATCTCAGTGTGTCAGGGATCTCCTCGATCCCTGCCGCGATGGTCCCGGCGCAGGCGCACTGCTCCGCCCT
Source organism: Staurois parvus (assembly GCF_062004578.1). Taxonomy (NCBI): domain Eukaryota; kingdom Metazoa; phylum Chordata; class Amphibia; order Anura; family Ranidae; genus Staurois; species Staurois parvus. The sequence goes on from NW_028318071.1 coordinate 297,939, forward strand.
GTACACGGGCACTAGGTCCGGGCCGGCCGCGGCGTTCGAATTCACGCATGCGCAGTAGAAGCCGCGGCCGCCCGCTGGGCACCAATGGCAGCGCAGGGCGGGATATTTAAAGGTCCCTGAGCTGTCATTTCGTTGCCTTCTGGTCTTACCTGCTTCCTGTGATTCTGTACCTGTGCCTAGTAAGTTTATTGACCCGGATTGTTTCTTGACCTGCTGATTTCTCCTGCCCAGACCCTTGCTTGCCTGACCTCTCTCCCTGGATGCCCCTCATTAGATCTGACCTCCTGTTGCTGACCTGGCGTGTGACCCGACGATTCTCTGCCTGCTCCCTTGTACCCTACCGTCCTCTACGTTACCGACTCGGCCTGTCTGACTACGCACTTGCTCAGCCATCCATCCCATCGGGGTCACCCGACCTCCTCACATCTGGCTCTCCCTGGTTGGAGCCCCTGGCGAACACCCCTACCACTGACAGGTGTGCTCAGTAGAGGCGACCTGGTCTCGGGGTACTACAAGTCCATCCCCACCATCAGGGGCCCTGGTGAACAAGTACCCTGGGGCTTAGACTCCGCGCTCTGGGCACGCCTGACCAGTGGAGTGCTAGTGGTGCCGCTCGGCGGTCCCTCACACAGTGATTGTCTCAATTAATTGAACTATTTTCTCCCAGTAACCTTGGATCTTTGGGCACTCCCACCATAAATGATATAAGGTACCTATCTTTCCGCATCCCCACCAGCACTCTGGTGTATTTTCCCCACTCATCCTGTGTTCCACGTTCGGTGCAATGTGCCATCTCGTTAAACATTTATAATTTACCTCCACCTCTCTCATGCTTATGTTCTCGTGTGTTAATCTATATATTTTCCTTTGTTTATCTTCATCTAACTCTATTTCCAGATCTCTTTCCCATTTTGCTATATACATTGGCTTTGTGTGTGTGTGTGTCTAACTCAGTGAGAATCTTATATACTTTAGCCGTGTCCCGTTTCCCATCTCCTCGTGCATCCAACAACCTCTCAAACAAATTCCAATCCTTTCTCATTCTCAAAGGTTTTCGGAAGGTTTCTAACAAAGTGTTTTAAATTGGTGATATCTCCACTCGTCTATTTTAATAAAAAGTTCCCTTTTATCTTTTTCCAAATCCTTAAGTGTTCTTAATTCCTGACCATGCATAATATCTTTCAATTGAATATCCTCTTTTTTTATCCATTTTCCTATACTCTCCTCCCTAGCTGGAGGGAAATAGTCCGTGTTCCTAAGTGATATTAGTTGTGAATAAAAATCCCATTTCATAAATTTGTGCAATTTATCCCAAACCTTTAAAACATTCAATGTAAAAACACTCGTGGTATCTTTTAAACCTCTATATTTTGCTGGTGCCCATATAGTTTTACTCAAGGTAGTTCCACTTAATTCATTCTCAATCTTAACCCACCTTTTCCCCTCTGGGTTATGTGTCCAGTCATACATTCTCGCTAGAACTACTGCTCTATAGTACCTCTTGATATCTGGCACTCCCAATCCTCCCTTCTCCTTATTTCTGCTCAGCAAGTCATATGATATTCTAGATTTTTTATTTTTCCATATATATCTTAACATCTTTTTTATTACTTTAAAAAATACCTCCGGGATTTTAACTGGGATCATCTGAAATTTATACAGGATTTTAGGTACAATTACCATTTTTATCAGATTTATACGCCCTATGCAAGATGGGTTGCCTCTTCCCAATTTCCTTAATTCCTCCTTAATCTCATTTAGGAGTGGGATATAATTTAATTTGTACAAGTTCATATACGAAGCAGATAATTTAACCCCTAAATACTTTATCTCTCTATTTTTCCATATAAAAAGGGAATTCTTTTTGTATTTTTTCTTTCGCTATTTGGAAGATTTACTTTTAAAATCTCAGTTTTTGTTGGGTTGATTTTTAGGTTTGATAACTCCCCATAATCCTTTAAGCTCTTCATTAAATACGGGAGAGTTATCCTAGGATTTCCCACATAGAACAACAGGTCATCCGCAAAGGCTGCCACTTTATGTTCATCTCCTCCTATCTGCACCCCTGTTATATCTATATTCTTCCTAATTGTTGCCAGTAAAGGTTCCAACGACAGTACATACAGCAATGGGGACAGTGGACATCCCTGTCTAGTTCAATTTGACATTCCTATAGTTTCTGACCTCTCCCCATTAACCATAATAACCGCGGAAAGTTCTCTGTACAGCTTTCCTATCCACTCTCTCATTCTTGCTCCCAATCCTAAAGTCTCCAGAGTATCCATCATAAAGCTCCAGTTTACTCTATCAAATGCCTTTTCAGCATCGATCGAAAGCACCACTATCAGAGTTTTCCCCTTCCTAGCCTTCTGGATAAGCAACAGAGTTCTCAGCCCGTTGTCTCTACCCTCCCTCCCTGGAACAAATCCCACCTGGTCCGCTTGGATCCATTCTGGCATTAGATCTTTTAGTCTATTTGCTAGAACCTTTGCATATAACTTAGTGTCGATGTTCAGAAGTGATATAGGTCTATAGCTAGAGCATTGAGAAGCATCCTTCCCCTCCTTTTGGATTAGTACCGCATGGGCCTGTAATGATTCCCGTCTCATCTCCATCTCTCTTCCCAGGGCATTCATATATTTCTCCATTTTAGGTAGTAACAAGTCACTATATTTTTTATAGTACATCACTGTATAACCATCTGGGCCTGGGCTTTTCCCCTTTATGGTACTTTTTAATGCACTTTTTATTTCTTCCTGCATAATCTCCATATCTAGGTTATTCAATTGATCCTCACTTAGCTTCGGTAGTCCTGCGTTCTTTAAATATACCCTCCTTTTTTCTCTACTCTCTTTTCCACTTATATTTACTGGATCTTGGGAGGCAATATTATACAGCTTACTATAGTATTCTTTGAACACTTTAGAGATCTCTTTGGTGGAATAAACCATTTCTCCTTTAGGGTTTCTTATTTTTTCTATATAGTTGCTATTTTTCTTTTCCCTCAAGGCTCTCATTAGATATTTTCCTGGTCTATCTCCCCATCTATACCTCTCACTTGCAACTTTGTTAAAAACTCTCCTCTTCTCCTCCTCCATCACTAACCCTAGTTCTTCTCTCTTTTTTACTACCTTCTGTCTTATCTCTTCTGTTCTTTTATTTTTATGTATCTGCTCCAAATCACTTATTTCTTTTAACAGCCCAGTAAGTTTCTCTCTTCTTTCCCTTTTCTTTTTTGCCCCGGACGCAATCAATATACCTCTTATGAAGGCCTTGTGGGACTCCCACACTGTAGCCACCGACACTTCACCTGTCTCATTCTCCCGAAAAAAATCTTTCGATTTCTTCTCCAATTTTCTGGTCAACCTCCAGGTCCAAAAGAAGAGCCTCATTCAACTACCATCCAATCCCTCCGGTCGAACATCTCCCCCACCTCACTTTCAATGTATCAGGAGCATGGTCAGAGAGAGACGTTGCTTCTATTTCTATTTTATCCACCATTTCTATGAGTTGATGATCTACCAATATGTAGTCCAATCTGGAATACATCCCGTGGGCATTAGAGAAGTAGGTATAATCTCTCTTTTTTCCATGTATCACTCTCCAAATATCCACCAGTTGACACTCATGTATCACCCCCTTCAAAAAATTCAGAGCTCTACTTCCCTCTCGCTGCACAGAAGAGGTTGTGTCCATTTGTGGGTCCATACACAAATTCAAATCCCCCGCCACTATCAGAAATCTCTCCTTAAAGGCCATCAGTTTTCTCAAGACTCCCTTCAGATATACCTCTGGTCTCTTATTTGGGCAATAAATATTCGCAATTGTACATTTCTGTTCTTGTAATCTACCCTTCAAAAATAAAAATCTCCCCTCCGGATCTGTTTCTCTCTCTTCAATCTCCAACCTTGTTTTTTGCAAACCCTATTGCTACTCCCTTAGCTCTCTTAATCGGGGAATCAGCCTAGAACCATGTTGGGTAATTTCTCGAGTACAACTTTACATTTGACTTGATCTCTAGGTGAGTCTCCTGCAAAAAAACCACCGAAGCCTCTCTATGCTGCAGCTCCTTGAATAATTTAAATCTCTTCCCAGGACAGTTCAATCCTTTTACATTATATGTTATAAATCGCAAATTTTGCATACGTCTTGTTTTGCTATTTTTTTCCCCCTTCTATCATGCAGAGTATTGTCCCTAAAACCCCCCCTAACCCTCTCATCTTTCTGACCATATCCCTCCCCCCCTCTCCCGCTGATCCCCTCCCCCCTCCCTCTCCATCTGCCCACCCTCCCCCCCCCCCACTTTTTAGGCCTTCAATTTGCCTATCAATCATTTGTGGAGATAATACCACCTTTGATTTTTTTTAAACCTTGGGGTTGAACTCCTCCCATGTACAGCTTTCCCACCCTCCAACCACCCCCGATTTCCCTAGTTTTCTTTATTTCTTTTAACTTTAATGTTGCGATTGAAAGAGAAAGAGAGGAGTATATATATAAAAAAAAAAAAAAAACCCAAACGTTATCCCCTCTAACTCCTCCCTACCTCCCCCCTGCCTACTGTCTGCCATTCCTCTTTTCCACCAATGCCTATTTCTACCTCTGTTTCCCACCCAGTAATCCTTATTCTATGCAATTCCAGTCTATCGCAGAAGTCTCTTAAGTCCTCGGGAAATCTCAAATATGCTGTAACACCGTTCTTCCATCCGATTAAACACTCTGGGTTACCCCATCTATATTGTACATTCCGTGTTCTCATCTGCTCTAATAGGGGTTTCAAGGCTCTCCTTCTCCACAATGTCTCGTACGATAAGTCCGCAAAAATCTGAATATTTATATCTCCATACTCAATAGTTCTTCCTTTAGTCCTTCTCCAAATCTCTTCTCTATCTCCATATTTATGCAGCTGAACAATCACATCTCTTGGTTTTTCCTTCTTGTTACCTTGGTGAAACTTTCCTGTTCTATATACTCCATCCAATTTAATTACCTCTATTTCAGGTCTGTTCATAATGGAGTTTAACATTTTACAGACTATTTCTTGCAGTTCTCCCCCTTTCAGGATTTCTGGGATTCCTCTTATCCTCAAGTTGCTTCTCCTATTCCTGTTCTCTTTTACTTCTATTTTATACAGCAATTGTTTCTGCATATTCCTCATCATAGCGGACCTTTTTTCTAAGTCTGAAATGAATTGGGTATGTTTATTAATTTTTCCCTCCATTTCTTCCATTCTGATTAGCAGGTGCCCTAGATCCTGTCGTATATTTGTCATTTCTTGCTTAAAAGTTTTTTCCAGATCTTTAAACATTTCGGCCATCTCTCTTTTATTCGGCACTTGTAAATCTTTTTCAAGATCTTTCCTCTCTGGATTTTCTATCAACTGTTGACTGCTACTATTCAGGCCCAATGACATTCTGGGGCTATTTTCCAAGCTGGTTTCCATTTCCCCTTTTTCATTTCCACTATAGGCCCTTTCTGGAGTCGCATTCCCCTGGGAAGTATATTTTTTAATTGTACCCATCTGGGACCCTTTAAGCCCGCTTCCTTTAGCGCTTTTATTCTTCATATCTTCTGTGCAGGCTATACTCTTTAACCAGAGGGCAACTTTAGGCTGTATATTGGGATATTGGTATTAGTCAGATCTCTATCAATTTAACACTTCTTTTCTAGGGCCACTTTAACAATTTCTCTTTCCCTCTTCTTTCTTTTTTCACTTTCCAGATCCCCTGAGCATCCCCCTTCTCTCTTTTATAGGCAATTTAAAGTCATTTCCCACAGTCCAGAACACTTATACAATTATATGTGGCTTCTTCACTCACCCTCCTTCACTCACCCACCAAGTGAGTCGACCCAAATCCACTGCCGTCCGCTTGTTACTCCTGGCTTGTGTCTCTGGGGGGATTCCTACAGGGTCTCCTGTGGCCTGTGGGTATGTGTCCTGTTTTTTTTTTTCTCTACTGTGCAGCAGGTTTAGGGATTGGTCCCGCGTCTCCTCTCTCCTGTCGGGGAACCGGCTTCTGTCAGGGAACCGGCCGGCGTTTCTGCTTCCCAGAGCTCCTTTGCGGCCACCAGCATGCTCACGCCGCACTGCTCCGTTTCCCCGGCAACCCGACAGCTGATCTCGGGTCTCTGCAGAGTGATCACCTCCCGGAGCTCCGTGCCCGCTCTCGCTCTCCTCTCCCTTCACTGCGCCGGCTTCTCCCCCTTTGGAGACCTCCTCACTCAGGTAGGGCTCCGCACTTCAAATCATGAGGGTTCTCGGGGTGGTCAGCTCGGAAGGTTATCGGAGAGCACTCACATCGTGCTCTCAGACGCCGTCATGTTTAGGCTCCGCCCAGTCTGGTCTACACCCCTATCCTTTTTTTGAGCAATATCATTCACATGTTCAAGGACTCATCTAAAAAAATGACACACTTTTTCCTACATATATTAAGGGACACGGACATTTTAGGGCATAAATCACCCCCTCTGTACTACAAATTATAAAAATCTTTTATTTTGATAACTTCCACATTTTTGGGATTAACAAACTCTTTGGTATTGCTTAAAAATTTACATGCTTTACAGTGACCACACCTAAAACTACCTTTTGGTTTTTCAGATAGCCAAGTGTGTTTTATTTATATCTTGGGGGTTTTTTCTAGATAAATATGTACTAACATATCTTTCAAATTTCTACCCCATCTGTAGGTTCTGAGTGTCTTTTGACAGGATCTGTGATATACATTGATCTTCATGCAAACTGTTCCAATATCTTTATGATGTTAAAAATCTGCCCTGACTAATTTGAGTATGTACCTATGAGTCGCATAGCTTGCTGGGCATCCACTTTTTTGGTCTTCTGACCAAACAGGGATTCCCTCAGAAACCCTTTCATCTTCTCATAGGATTAGATAAAGTCTTATGAAAGCCACATCTCATAAATCTGTCAAACAATTTCTGACTCTCAATTTGGAATGCCACTTCCGTTGAACAATTTTGCTCTCATAAATTGGCTGGAGGGGATTCCTCTTTTCAAGGTTGTTGGGTGTAAACTTTCCCGATGTAACAAGCTATCCGTGGAGGTCGGTTTTCGATAGATTGTATTAATACTACCTCCTCCTCCCCCCCCTCTTAATCTCCAGATCCAAGACATTTCTGCTATCATATTTGATTTCACTCTTAAAATACATCCCAATAATGTTTCGATTTAGTGCCATTACAAATTCCATGAACAGATCATTTTGACCCTGCCACAATATAAACACATCAATAAATCTTACGCACATAAGAATGTGCAATATAAAAGCATTCCAATTCCTCTACAAAGACCATAGTTAATACATTGCCGCCACTCAAGATACAGATTTGCATAAGCATAGGTGCACAGGACGAACCCATCGCAGTTACTCTGCGTTGTCTATATATTTTGCCATCAAATAGGAAAAAAGTTATGCTCCAGGATGAACTGCAAAAGTTGGAGAATGAATATAGTATGGTTTGCAAATAAATTACCTCTAGTTTCTAGAAATGATCTACAAGCTTTTAGACCCAGGTTATGACTGATATTACTATACAAGGCCTCCACATCCAGACTAGCAGGCAAACATCTTCCACTGTGATATCTGTTAGCCAGTTTACAAAGTCTTGTGTATCTTCAACATATGAAGGTAAACTATACACAAATGGACGCATGACAATCTAGATATTTGCTTACTATTTCTGTAAGATTATGATTACCCATGGCAGCCAGGAGGTTTTTCCTTATCCAAATAAATCTCTAGTGTTGCGCTAAGTGAAGTATAAATTAAAAAAAAAAAAAAAAAAAAAATTCATAAATAATATATTAATATATATCAAATGAAGGACAAAAAAAAAAAAAGGGAAGTACTCCTCAATAGTGAACCATTGCCACTGAACTCAAAAGGATTCACTCAGATCAGTGAAAGTAAATAATCAAAAGAACTGCTAGTTTTGTTAGGCATAAAGAAGATCAGAACTATTGATCACCCTCAAGGTGATCCTCAACCAGAGAGATTCAATCAAACACTTCTGAATATGCTTGATACCCTGCCATTATAAAAGAAGCAACAGTGGAGCCAGCACATTAATAAGGATAGAATACTCATTCACTGCCACAAATTAACAATAAGCTACTGCAAGCACCTAAATGCCCCCTAGTGATCTAAAAAATTAAGTGGAGAGACCCGTGGAAGCCAAGGATCCAGTGGGATTTATATTGCGCGCATGTTGATCTATATTTTCTATGGGTCAGCTGTTAAGGTAAGCGTGCATGCCTGAAGGTGGAGAAGCATGATAGATTTGTGCCTCACGAGATGTGACATACTGGTGTGCGTTCTACCGCCAACCCCTGTATCTCTAGTCACCCTCTTCACAGCTATCATGGCATACCTACCATTATTATAATGACAAGAGATTGCTCTTAAACCTGCCCGACCACTTTTATAGAGCTTTAATAATGAACTAGTTCTGGATTACTCCTTGAAGGATTCATATGGTTTAAATTACAAGTTGAAGATAAAGATAAACCTCTTTTAATTATTTTTTAGTGACCATTATCAGTGTTTTACAGCAATCCTATATTGTATTCCTAGGTGTTTAACATTTGTTATATTTAGATAGATTTTTTTAATGACAGCTACTGTTTACATATACATTTGTATTGTCCTCTTAGCAAGTTTTATTTTTATTTTTGTTTTTTGACACTGATGCCGCACCTTCTATGCTGTGAATGTCCTGCCCATATGGGAAAACTCACAAATAGATTTATGCTATATATAGGAGGGTATTCTTGGTTTGATTAGCTCTGAGGAAGAAGGGATCTGACTTTGAAACGAGTCAGCTTCACCCTAAGTAGCTCCCCTCTTGATGGGATTTGCACGTGTCTCCTACTGCAGTGTTCCGATTTTGTATTTTATATGCCTTATATATTGCCACTTTTGTGAGTATATACATCTTAATTCAATAAAATCACTCTTGTTTACTGAGGTAATGCACAAGGTCAGTGCGCTTTTGTTTTTATTCTTCATTGTAGTTTATTTTAAGTTGACCAGGTGTTTACTGCGACTTGATTATGGTTCATTTTTGATAATTTATGTTTCACATATATCATTTGGATTTAGAGGCTCAGCCAGTTTTTTTTTTTTTTTTTTATTTACTATTGACTTTATTTTACAGAATGATTAATTTACACATTGGATTTGATGTTTAGGAGGGTGTTTTTTATTAGTTTATTTTTTGGATTACAAGGGCAATGCAGCCCTTTTCTTGGGAAACCAACACATTGCTGCAGTGGTGCTTGCCTATAATAGCACCTAAAATAAAGCCACTGGTTTTCCTCCCTATCGTCTAATGTTTGGACGAGAGGCCAAGCTACCCGTGGATCTAGCGTTCGGCACCGCCCCTGATCAGCTCACGCCTTCATTCCACCAGGGGTATGTGGAGAGACTGAAACACCAATTTGAGACCGCTTATGAGAAGGCTAAGAAAGCTTCCCAGTCTGCAGGAGAAAGGAACAAGCGGCGCCATGATGCCAAGGTGAAATTGCAGGATTTGCAGCCAGTAGACAGAGTGTTGCCTTCCACGGTAGTCAAAGAGTTCTAGAAGCTCCCATTTACAGTTTATTGGTGCACGGGCAGCACAGTGGCTAAATGGTTAGCACTGTGCATGAGAATAAAATGTATAATCTCTATCTCTTAGATTTTTAATTCTCCAACTATCAACCAACTGACAATATTGTATCGTTTTCTTTAATTCTTTCAAATGTTTGTTCCCCTCTCTCAACACGAGACGTCGAGTCAAGTTGTGGTTCCATGCAACAGTTAAAAGACAGATATACCTAGAAGAGGCGGGGTTACCGAAAATTGAGAGAGGAGCAGTTAAATATCTTTAGAGAGAGCAATAACAGAAGAAGAAATTTATAGTGCACTGAAGAGTACTATGGCAGGGAAAAGTCCAGGACCGGATGGGTATACTGTGAGATACTATAAGAAATTTAAAGACCAACTGATACCTAAATTAACTACATATTTGAATGCATTGGGAGGGGAGATGGAAATGAGGGAGGAATCCCTTCAGGCCCATATCACAATAATACCAAAAGAAGGGAAAGACAGTACACAGTGTTCTAGCTATAGGCCGATATCCCTATTAAACATAGATACTAAACTATATGCAAAAGTGCTGGCAAATAGGTTGAAAGAGCTAATGCTGGAGTGGATCCATATGGATAAAGTGGGGTTTGTCCCTGGGAGAGAGGGTCAGGATAATGGATTAAGATCAATAATGCTCATACAAAAAAGTAAGAGAAAAATTCCCTATATTGTTACTGTCTGTAGATGCTGAAAAAGCATTTTATAGAGTAGACTGTGGGTATATGTTGGATACTCCTGGGGATGGGCCCTAGAATGAGAATATAGATAGGGAAATTGTACACAATCAACCATCAGCTGCAATAAAAGTCAATGGGGAAATACCAGAGTGTTTTAAGATGCATAATGGGACATCTCAGGGATGCCCTTTGTCACCGCTGCTGTTTGTCCTGTCCTTAGAATCCCTTTTACAGAAAATTAGGAAAAAAGTTGCGGCGTGTCAGGGATCCCAGATCTTTCCGCGGCGCATGGGTCTGCGCATGCGCGGTATGCCGAGCCGCACTAGCATTAGGACCTGGGCACCCGCGAAGGCAATGGCGGTCGCGCACGCGCACTCGCAGATGCGTGCCTGCCACCAATGAGGGCGCAGGGCACCCTATTTAAACAGGTCAAGTCTGTGCTCTAGTTGCCATATGGTCTTACCTGTATCCTGTGTTTCCTGAAGTAGATTGCCTTGTTGCCGACCCTGCCTGACCTTGATTTGCTGACTGTCTCCTGCTCTGATCCCTGGCTTGTCTGACCATTCTCCTGTCTAATCCTGCACGTTTTGATCTCCTGTTACCGAAGCCGGCTCGTGACCAGTTTATTCTTCTGTCTACTGTGTTGTACCGTTCTGCCTCCACCACTACCGACCCAGTCTGCCTGACTCCACTCTCTCTACCTCCTTACATCAGGCTCTCACCTGCTATACACCTCTGACAAGTGCTTCTACCACAGCTGGGTGCACTCAGGGGCCGCGACTTGGTTTCGGCCTTCTCCAAGTCCATCCCCACCATCAGGGGACCTGGTGAACAAGCAGGTCGGGGCTTAGATTCCGCGCCTTGGGGAATTCCGGTCTGTGGAACGCTAGAGGCTACCGCTGGCAGGTCCATAACATGCTCTTTTATGTAGGTAACCCAAGGATAACATTACCCAATTTAATGAAAACATTGAAGGAATATGGCGAGTGGTCTAACTTGAAAATCAACCCAATGAAAAACAGAAATCTTGAATATAAATCTTCCAAGAAGAGAGAGAGAGCCTTGCAAAGGGAATTTTCTCTCTTAGAAGGAAAAAGAATTAAAATATTTAGGAATAAAATTGGCAGTCTCCATGAAGAATCTATACAAAGTAAATTATATTCCATTATTAAACTAAATTAAAGATTAAATGAGAAAATTTGGGATAGGTGGTATATCGTGGATAGGACGAATAAATTTAATTAAAATGGTAATCGTCCCAAAAATTTTATATAAATTCCAGATGATCCCAATAAAGCTGCCAAGACATTTTAGGATAATGAAAAAAATTATGCTAAAGTTTATATGGAGAAATAAAAAACCTAGAATAAGTTATGAAGTTCTAACTAGAGACAAAGAAAATGGAGGTTTAGGTGTACCTGATTTTAGATATTATAATGCAGTATTGATAGCACAAATTTTTGATTGGACACATAATTCACAAGGCAAAAGTTGGATAAATATAGAAAACACGAAGTAAAACACATTTGGATAGGATAATATGGTTGCCAGCTCACTTTCATGGACTGATAGAAAAGTACAAGTGTATTAACAAGAATAGTGTTGAGAGCTTGGGACATAATGCACGGACAGATGGGATGGGAATTTAATCACTTGCCAACCCACCGCAGTGTTTTTACTGCGGCAGGGCGGCACCTATACGCACAGCGAAGTCTTTTAACATCACTGTGCAAAACAGGTAGGGGGCACACGATAATGGTGCTGGCACTAAGACCCTTTTTAGTTACAGTATGCAATAGCCCTCCTTTGGGTGTCTCATATTCCATATATCCTTTATCTACAGTATAATGCATATAGGGTACATATTAAAATTACACGATAGAGATAGATATATATATATCTATCGTGTAATTTTAAATTACACAATGAAAAACGGACAAAATACGAGCGCTGGATAGGAATCAAAGAGCAACTAGCATGAAAAGGCGAACCTCAGAAGCCTCCATAGTGGATATATAAGTAAAACATGCAGCGCTAGTACAAATCTAAAATTGAAGTATGCGAACTTGAAATGAGATAATCAAAAAACGACAAAGCAATCACTACTTAATAACATACATAAGGGGATTGTCAGATAAAATAGGCATCCAGAGATGTGATCAATGGTGATGAATATATGCGTCCAAAGTTATTATTATAAAGTGCACAGTGAAAACTTTCAAGGCAAAATAGTGAAAAAATTGGTGACTTCTGTGACCATGTTCCTTATTGGGAGATGAGTGTAGATTGCACTAACCGGAAAGCACGATTTAATGCGAGTTTGACTGATTAATAACCAACTCTTGGTCATCCACATATGGAAACTGGATCTCAGCGGGGATCGTCTGGCCTGTGTCAGCTAGGTAAGTATCGCACGCTCAGGGTCTTCAGGTACCAGGGAAAGACCATCTTCTCTCCAGCAGGGGGGAGCCTGTCTCCACCACCAGGTCATGTTATGCCTTGAAGGGGGGAGGGGGGCTCGGGAGTAACGAGCCAGAACACAGAAATTCCTGATAGTGTAGTACTTTATTAGAAACAACAAGAGCAGGGGACCAACAGGCTCGCAGGGACTTGGCCTCAGCTTAGACCTCACACAGCACCCTGTCCCGAGCGGGGGACGAACTGCCTACCCGGGTTCTGCTCTGGTCTTTTATCTCTGGAGCAGGACGCTTCTGGGTTGCCCCAGGATTTATGGTTTATTTGGTATGTATTTATCCCAATGCATAGTTTTATTTTCATTTTTATTCCTATTTGCTCTTGGTATTAGTAAACTTATGCATATAGTTCCTTGTGACATATTGTAACTCTTTACCCACAAGGGTATGCCATTCCTTCTGCTTTCCCTCTGAATCCCATGTATAACCATAGGGGGTACACAAAAGCTTTTCCTTTCTCTTTTATATCCTAATACTCTTGTAATATAGTTGTGACATGTATATACATACACTGACCCAATTTTATTGATTTATTTACACAGGACCCCTATGGTCTTTAACTTGAAATTGATCATGATACAGGCAGTTGTAAGTACTCCTACGTTACCCTTTACCTTATTTATGCTTTTATATGGCAGAATATGTATTTACATCAAGCATATTGTTTTCATATGCAAGAGATTCAGAAATACCATTAATAGGTCGTGGCTGTATAGCGGGGTGTTCTGAGTTGACACGTCATGCTGGGCATTGTGGTCTGCTGGCACTATTGCCCATAAATACCAACTCCAATATGGCCTCCCCATGGCATGAAGAAAGAACACACATGCTTGGAACGTGTAGCCATGCCTACTGCCCTGCTCCCACCCCTAGAAATATCACTGCTTGCCCTGAGTACCCAAGCTACCAGGAAGCACTGGCAGCCACCAGTACAGCTGGAGATCGCATCCTGAGGTGCCTGTATGCAGTGGGACCAGATTGGTGTGACAGTGTTTTATGCTTGATAAGCGTTCTGCTTTATTGTGCGAGTTGCCAATTTTGTGTGAATACATTTTTTTGATACCCAATACTACACTCAGATAGCACGGCTCTTACTCCTTCATATTCCTAATGAGTGTTGCACCACATATTACTCCAGTTGTTACTGTTCTTTTGACATTGTTACTATGAATAAGAACACCTGCATAATCTTACTGTTGTGTGTATAGCAGCACATTGTCAAACTGATTTGAATAATGTTTGTACACTGTTCTATTAATCTAAAATATCAAAGAAATATCTTAGTGATTTGACTACTTTATGTAAAACCAAAACACACTGTATTTTCCAAAAACTTGTGGCAACAAATTAAAAATTTTCAATAGACTCACTATGCTTTTCAGAAAATTCATTGGGAGTGTTTGTTTCAAAAATGGGGTCATTTATGGGTGTTTTCAGTGTCCTTATTTTCAAGGGCTTCTTTAAAAAAAAAAAAGTGAATGGTAGTCTGGAAATTTGGATGTGTAATTTATGCTCCTTGAAAGCTTTAAAAGGTGGTTGTCAGGGCTCCCGGTAAGACCAGAGATGCGTGAACTGGCACAGGGAAACGCAGGCTCAAGTATGGTGTAACAATATAGTTTATTAAAGGTTATACACAAATATAAATGCACAATATAACAAAACCAAATGTCCAACTGATAACGGAATGTACACAGACAAGAGCAGTCAGGGCTGGTGAGGTGGAGTGGTCAGGCGGGCCGGATCAATAACCATCGGGCAGACAAGACACAAAGAAGTAGGCAGAGCGTAGTCATACGGGCTGGGTCAGGAACAATCAGGCAGACACAGTACCAAAGGAGCAGGCTGGAGAGTGGTCAGGAATAGCCAGGGTCAGGACAGGCAGAGTTCATTCAGAGTCAGGATCAAAGCAGAATCAGGAATCAGGTACAGGGGCTCATGGGAAACATACACCAAGGCACTGACTGCAGGTCTGGCCATTCCTTAAATACACCTCCTGCAATCAGCCTCAGGTGATGGCTGATTGCAGGCGTGAGCTTCTGGTTGCTGAGAGCACCCGCTGGCCAGCCCTGGTACTGCAGCCCACAAGGCAGGCGAGTCCCACCACCATTGGCGAGTCCATTTCTGACAGTGGTCCTTGGATTTTGGGCCCCTCTATGCATCTAGGCTGTGAAAAAGTCTTACACATGTGGCATCCCCATACTCAGGAGATTTAGTAGAAAGTGTTTTGGGGGTATAATTATAAATATGCCTATGCTGTGTGAGAGAAATACAAATAATACCTGCACCATGCTAATGACAAGCTGCTACCTTTGGTGTATATGACACTGGTAAAAAGTGAAATATATTAGGTAGTGCTGATGGGTAAACAAAAACCAAACTAATGTACTTTTTATGAAGTGCTTTATGCTAATAAAGTCCTTAACAATATAGGGGTGATTTACTAAAGGCAAATGGACTTCAGAGTGTAAGTGCTTAGTAAATGAGGCAAAGCTTCACTTTGCAAAGACTACCCAATGACCTGCAAGTAAAATGTAAACATTTTTGCTTGTACATGATTGAACAATGAAGTCAGCAGAGCCTCTGCTCATTTACTAAGCTCTGAAGCAACTACTCTTGCAGAGAGCAACTGCACAGTCTAATGGTCTTAGTGAATTAACACCATAGTGTCTCTGATCCAATATACCGCAGCTAATGTTTGTGTACAGCACTACATATATACTGTATCTGAAAAAAGAAAAAGAAAAAAAAAGGGGGGGGGGGGGAACAAACAGTGTAGTGCCACTAAAATGTTTAAACAAAAAATTTTAATCAAAAGTAACTACAAAAATTACATATCCAGAATGCAAATGCAGTTCACAAAATGGGAAGTTCATATATGAAGACAGTACTGAAACTGCTTGCTATGAAAAGATCAAATATCCAGAACAGTCTTCCCGTGAATTAAAAAAACTCACAAAAGTTGATGGCTGCTTTTACAACAGCTTATATTCCAATATATCAAACAGAAGCCCACTGTGTGAGTGTTGTTGCTCGGCCACTGCCTCCACAAATACCACTTAATAGAGACGGGCTAGGACAACATGAAGCTTACCAGAAAGAAAATAAGACTCCAATAGTGTAGGACTTTATTAAAATAAATAGTAAAAGCCAGCTTACATGTATAGCTGCTGCTGACCCAGGATCACGCATTGGCATGACATCAGTACTGGAAACTCCCCTCTGATGTGCTACGTCCAATGGGGCATCATCAAGGAGTAATCCGGGCTTGACATCTTAAAAGTCCACCCGCTCCAGGCATATCTTGCGTGGATAAAATAATGAATTGGGAATTTCATAAAAAGGAAAAAAAAACCCACACGCAAATAGTGAAACTGCCATCTTACTTAGCGTTAAAGGGACTTCTAGAACTGTCCATTGCTATATCCAAAGTGGAAGAGTACAGCATTGCCACTGCGCAAGACCAGAAGCCAAAATGGTGCAGTCTTAACATTGGATGTCATGAATCAGCCATTTTATAAAATGAAAATCGTGAAGCCGTCATTTTACTTAAGGTCAAGAGACCCTTTAAAGCCATTCATCACTATTCCCAAAAAGTCCTCAATGTATCAAGAGATTAAAAATAAAGAAAAAAAGTACATGCATCAAAATTATATACCCAAAAAAGCATCCCTATAAAGCATACTGTTACAAAGGAGGAGATCTGAGGGGGACATCCACCATCCAAATACCAATGCAAGTATGGCACTAGAGAGCTCCAAAGATGTCCCACAGCAAAGGAAGCAGGAAAATAAAATTATGGGGTGTCAAGACATCAACCACTTATGAATTCACTTGAGCTCGTATATCCATCGCATCTTTAGTCCTATTACTCCCTCTCCAATGTGGTTTCAGCTTGTCAATCCCTATAAACTTGATCTCCCTTGGATCCATTATGGAACCTTCTAAAGTAAGGTGAAGACTGTGGTACGTAAACCCACGTTTTGTACACATGCTCCCTAAGGCGGTCTCTAAGTAGTCTTACCAACGTACTGTATAATGCAACTACATTGTAGAAGATAAACCACATGTGTAGAATTACATGAAACAAACCTATTTCATAATCCTTGTGTGCTATGGCAGGTAAAGTTAAAGACCTGCCTACATATTTGACACCCCATTTTACAGATCATGCATTTTTTAGAAATTTCTGAATTCTGATCTTTATTCTTATTTGCCAGCAAGGAAGGTCTCTCCAAATCCTCCACTTCTTGTATCAGTTCATTTAATTCCTCATCGTAGTCTCTGAAAAAAATATTTTCTTTGGATAAGGCTGTGTCAGGTAATCAGATATCCTGCTACAGTTTCTCCTCATCCTAATAAACTGTCCCTTGGAATATTTAAGCACATGTCACTCTTAAAATAGGACTCAATTCCAATGCTGCTGCCTACAATAGTAATGGTCAAATACAAAAAGTTTCTTTGCTACTTAATGTATAGGTTAATATTTTTATCATTGGCATTCAGAAAAAGCATAAAATCCTGTAATGATTCCTCATCACCATTCCAAATAAAGATAATATCAATATATCTTTTGTAAAAGCCCAAGAGTGGCCAGTGTCTACCCATAAATAACTTTCCCCACACTGCCGTAAACAAATCCTGGAGGCTAGGTGTGAATTTAGTGCCCATTGCCATGCCTTTCGTTTGAGAAAAAAAAAAAAAAAAAAAAAAAACAACACCACACGTAGTATTCCAAAGTGGGGTCTTTATTAAGGGAACATACGTTTCAGTATCCCCTAGAATATTATACATCTTTCAAATAATTGTTTAGCAGCACAATTCCCACCTTTATCCACAGGACTGATAATTCTTTACTCCCTAATAAGCTTTTAATTCCGCTTTGTATTATGATATCCTCTTGTGATTTTTTTTTTTTTTTTTCACTGAAATACCCTTTATCCGTTTCATTACCATTTCCTTAAAGACAGTAATATGTGAATTTGAACTACCAGGGAGGTTGAAAAGGGAGGCATTTTTTAAATTGTTGTATTTATAAACTGCAGACACAAAGCAACTGATATCGGATTTGACAAGTGTAATCTTAAATTTACCTTTGTGGTCTCTGCACCAACATGGGACTGTGTTTCTTTTAAGCGAGAGATAGAGCTATGACTGAGGCCACCAACAACAGACATGAGGGTGTTAAAGTTTTGCAGCTCTAGAAGTTTCTGCAACAACAAATATAGTTGTTAGGAAATATAAAGTAAATACAAAGAAAACCAAAACACACACACACGCGTTCCCCTTGTGTAAGCGGTGTGGGAACTCGCTTCAAATGGTAGAGCTCTTCTTGTTAACGCACACAGCAACTCGCTTCTTTAAGGGCTTTTTTGCCCACTTTTATTTAAAGAAAGTTCAAATAACACAAATGCTTCCCACGCAGGGGTATCCACCATCAAGCAAATTAACAGTTTTCAGCCTCCTGGCTTGTACACAGTTTTAAGTCTCCCTCCTGCAGACTCTTCCCAAAATAAGTCACTAGCACACAGCTAGTCTGGCTTCCACCTGACTCCAAGGCAGAGACCTCCCGTCTGCCGGGGTGGAGCCCTCCTGACTCCGTTTGCCGGGGTGGAGCCCAGAACTATGGTTAGGACTCTATAAAAAGGCCTGCACACACCTGTGCAATCAGTGTGCTGGGGGTTCTCAAAACACGGACCCCGGATTGGAGATTTCATCCCTCCCAGATCTCTTTGAAATCTCCAGGCTCCAGATCCCAAAACAGACTTAATGAATATATGAGGAAACTGAAAAGCCAGTTTCCTCTGCAATACATCAACTCTCTGGAGCCCCTCAACCTGCCTGGTTGAGAATCCAAGGTTCTCAGCTTTATTTTGACCGTGGCAGGACACCGCACTGCCACAGCGGATAAATATTTTCCACTCTTATTGTTTAGACCTGTGGAAAAGACATCATTATGATAATAAGATACAATGATACACACCTCTGCTACTTGTATAAACTGCTTAATAACAGCTGCCCTTTGTTGTGGGGTAGGTTTGCTGAGCACCATAAGCTGAATCCACTGAGAAACACCATTAAACAGGGCTATGAATCTTTCCAAGACAGGGTTTCCCACAGTACAACCATGAAGGACAAAGCTGTGATAATCCTGAAACTGGATATAAAAATACAGACAATTTAGCCTATAATTAATTCAGGTCTTTAGAACAGAAAACCTTCACCATTTATTCATATTTTAAAAGCTAGTCATTTTTCTAGCAACAAGATATATTTTAAAGCATACGGTACATGATAAAGATACAAAATGTTAGAAAATCCAGTTTTGATTCCTCTAAGTGCTGGTTAGAAAATTAAAGTAGAAACTTGTGACATTTTCCTTGCTTCCAGTTATATAGGAAAGTCCCTTTAAGTCAGATATTGTTGAGAGGCTATACTAGATTTGAAAAAAAAAAAAATATATATATAATTTTTGGTCAATTAGAAAGCAATGATCAAGTCCTAGGTCTCAACTAACAATATGATATGCAAACCTTGTTTTTTCCTCTAAACTGAGGTATCTATATCCCATTACAAGTGCAAAGTTATTCTACAGTTAGTCTTTTATAAATGTTACCAAACTATAATTTTGGCACAAAGGCAGGTGAAATTATTTTCAAAGGAAATTACATGTTATAATTGTGTGTATTTTTAATTGTGGTGCTATAAAAACCCGAACAAAACAGATATAGAAATAAAACTATGGGAGGAAGAAGTTAAAGCAAAGCTGCACTGCATCTGAGCACCACAAACCAAAAAGGCTATTTAATGCATTTTTAATAATCGCAGCAAAATCACTCACCCATTGGTGTCTACATGCTTTATTTTGCTGTGAAATCACTTTAAAAACATCTTAGTATTTACTTCCTAGAATCCATCTGACCTTAGCTCAGGCATGCAGGCAGGAGACTGCTTAGCTGAAGAAAAAACCTTCCTGAAGACTCCTGGGATGTATGACATATTTTGCCTAGGCTGGGAGACCAGGAGATATTAAAAAAAAAAAAAAAGGGTACAGAAGTATGTATGATATACTTTCCTACCCATTTACTAATGCTAGTAGCATAGGGATTAAAAATAGTCAATGTTGATTGAGAAAGTTAAGTTCCACTTTAAACAAATTTAATTGGGTTGTCTGTTAAGGGCTCAAATAAGAACCCCTATAGGACAGCGGTCCCCAATTTTTCCACTGACTGGGACAGTCCATCATAATAAAGAATTAGTGGGAGCCATGAGCTTGTTTTCCTGCAACTATAGGACGATGGGAGATAGTGACACCTGAAGTGTGTTGCTTACGTCCAGTTTACTCCATAATCTCGTTTTGGTTGTGGTCACTGCAGAAAACCCTGCTTCACAAAGAGGATGTTGGAAATGAAAGCAAGCTTTCCAGTGCTTTTGTGGCAATCTCAGGATATTCCACCTGGACTTGAATCCAAAACGTATAGAGATTTGAAGTTGCCTCAAACATACAGTACTTTTAAGGCCACTGTCATTTGCAATTTCAAGTAGTTGATTCTCTTCTAGCACAGTCAATTCACCTGGCCTATTCATAAATGATCTGTATTTGCAGCCACTTCCCAACACTAGCATCAGTTCCTCAGCTCCACCTGACATCCAGCATTAGATCCTGATAAGGAGAGCACAACCCAGATCCCTCACATATGCAGTTTACAATAGGGTTCACACTCCTATGAGAATCAAATGATCTGACAGGAGGCAGAGCTCAGGCAGCAATGTGAATGATGGAGAGCGGCTGTAAATACAAATGAAGCTTCGCTCAGTTGCCTGCCATTCACCTCCTGCTGTGCAGCCTGGTTCCTAACAGGCTTTGGACTGGTACTAGTCCAGGGCCCAGGGATTGGAGACCTCAGCTATAGGACATGGAGGCAGGTGCAGACAGGCTAAATTTACTTTTACAGTTGAACCTTTGTGGGAACTTTCTTCCACAGTCAGCACTCCTGATTAGAGATGGGCCAAACGTACTCAGGTTCAGTTTGGTGAATATTATTAAAGTTCAGATTTGGAATTCAAATTCCATTAAAATAATAGGGGACAAATGTTTGATTTCAGTAATGGCAATTTTCCAAATATAAAAGTCAATGAATTGACAAAGAAAAGGCATGGGGGGGCTGGGCACTGAACTGGGATCATGAAGGAATGAAAATTTAAAAAATGTACACCTCAACAGAAAGAGGCCATTCCTTTAAAGTATTACTAAACCCAGAACCCTGCATTCACTATATCAGTACATGGAAGTGCAATTATTTTAGGAAGTATAAACTTCTAAACACCTTCTCTCATCAGCAGTTAGAGCAGTCTTGTGACTGCTTCAGCATCAGTGCTCAGCAGAGCACATGTTAAAGCTTGCAGAAGGCATTTTTTTTGGTAGGAGAATGGTGAAAGAGGCACAGTACAACAGCAGGATCTTGGTGAAACAAGGTTTGCTTTATTTACAAGGGCAGTGGTCACAAAGTGCAGATATCCAAATCAGCAAAAAAAAACCCCACAAACAAAAAATAAAGATTTGCCATGTTGGGCATCTAACTGCAAATGCAGGATCCTAACTACTTGTCTGGCTACAGCCTACCTCTGCTCAGACATCTGGCATTCACACAGACTTACTCTCACCACAATGTTGCTTTCCAGTCTGTCCTGCACAGAAATCTGGTTCCAAGTTGGGACATTCCCTCTAAGCAGCCTGGGAGTTTTATGGGGTCCAGAGCCGTTAACCTGCTACAGCTGAGCTCATTAACCCATCAGTGAGCCAAGCAAGCTCACTAAACAGAACAAAAGGAAAACAGTCAGTGTACAGCATGAATCTGGGACAAATATACCTCTCATCCAGTTCTTCCTGGCTTCCTGTTACAATGTGCAGAGTCTCTCCACATGATATGTCTTATAAGGAGATAAGAAGGGGGCACTGGAAGAAGGGGAGGATCAGAGAAGTCAGGATCAAACAGCCTTTTTACACAATGCAGAGAATTAACCCCTTAGGCTCCACAGTGAGTACAACAAGCATCCTTTACTGCATATACAGACTAATTTTACTGTTGAGGGTTTAGTAACATTTTAAATAAGAATGTGCTTGGGGATGCTTGAAGCTGTTTCTGGAATAACAGAATGTTTTGACTCTCAAAGACAGCATAAGCAGCGCATAAACTGCATGTCTGGTCATTTACTTTACTTTTATGTAATTGCTTGGCGTTCGTGCACCATCAGCTACCCAATATGATTGATTTCCAACCCAAAAAAATGAAAGCTATCAACATCATATAACTTGCAGGGGCAAAACAAGTCACAGAGCATAGCTTGTTATGATGTTGTGATCTTATAGTCAGCAACACACTGTACTGTGCACAAATCACAATTCACAAGCCCACACTGCAGAACTGAATATGCTGTTATACCAAACAAAAGAAAACCACATTGTCATGTTTCAGAGAAAAAAGAAAACATTTTACACAGTAGCTGGAAAGCATGCAAGCATTTTGATTCACTTTTTTCCAAGAAAAACAGATAGGGTATGATACAGTGGAGCAAAAAAGTATATACTCAGCCACCAATTGTGCAAGTTCTCCCACTTAAAAAGATGAGAGAGGCCTGCAATTGGCATCATAGGTAAACCTCGACTATGAGAGACAAAATGAGAAAAAAAATCCAGACAATCACATTGGCTGATTTGGAAAGAATTTATTTGCAAATTATGTTGGAAAATAAGTATTTGGTCAATATCAAAAGTTCATCTCAATACTTTGTTATATATCCTTTGTGGCAATGACAGAGGTCAAACGTTTCCTGTAAGTCTTCAGAAGGTTGGCACACACTGTTGCTGGTATGTTGACCCATTCCTCCATGCAGATCTCCTCTAGAGCAGTGATGTTTTGGGGCTGTCGCTGGGCAACACGGACTTTCAACTCCCTCCAAAGATTTTCTATGGGGTTGAGATCTGGAGACTGGCTAGGCCACTCCAGGACCTTGAAATGCTTCTTACGAAGCCACTCCTTCATTGCCCGGGCGGTATGTTTGGGATCATTGTCATGTTGGAAGACCCAGCCACGTTTCATCTTCAATGCCCTTGCTGATGGAAGGAGGTTTGCACTCAAAATCTCACGATACATGGCCCCATTCATTCTGTCCTTGTAAGGGACCGCCCGGTGGTACCACTAGCGCTCCACTGATTAGGCGTCCCCAGAGCACGGAATCTAAGCCCCAGAGCACTTGTTCACCAGGGCCCCTGATGGTGGGGATGGAATTGGAGACCTGAGACCAGGTCGTGACTACTGAGCACGCCCGTCAGTGGTAGGGGTATTCGCCAGGGGCTCCCGCAGGGGAGAGCCTGATATGAGGAGGTCGGGTGACCCCGATGGGATGGATGGATGGCTGAGCAGGTGCAAGGTCAGACAAGCCAGGTCGGTAGCCGTGGGGGCGGTGCGGTACAAAGCAGCGGGCAGAGAATAGTCGGGTCACACGCCAGGTCAGTAACAGAAAGTCAGATCCAATAGGGGGCATCCGGGAGAGGGGTCAGGCAAGCCAAGGGTCAGAGCAGGAGAATACAGGGTCCATCGCAACCCCCGTGGTGGAGATAATCAGACCCAAAAAAGTAATACTACGCTGCTCAAAGCTGCACTTGTCAGCTTTGGCATATAGCCCATGCTG